>NW_015161947.1:217240-262154 GCF_001447785.1 Gekko japonicus | reverse complement strand
ACCCGTCTGGGCTCGACGTTGAAGCGTGTTGACTTTGATCGCTCGAAGAGCAACCTCGAATCTTAGGAGGAGAGGCTCTAAGTTCCGTCGACGTCGAGGCCACGTCGACGTCGAATGCTTCCATGGTTAAAGATGTTTGACGTCGATGACACCCTTCTGGGCTCGACGTGGAAGCGTGTCGACGTTGAGCGCTCGAAGAGCAACGTCAAATCGTAGGAGAGGCTCGAAGTTCCGTCGACGTCGAAGCAGCGTCGACGTCGAGTGCCTCCGTGGTTAACGATGTTTGACGTCGATGACACCCTTCTGGGCTCGACGTCGAAGTGTGTCGACATCGAGCGTACGGAGAACGACGTCGAATCGATCGTGAACGTCTCAACGTCAAAGCGGTTGGAGGAGAGGTCCGGCGATCCGTCGACGTCGAGGCAGTATCGACGTCGATCGCACTTGTGGCCAATGATGGCTCTGACGACGGTCGCAACGGCTGCGACGGTATGGCTACCCCAGTGCTGCTCAGAGACACCTTTGGGGGCTTCGCCTTGCCCGTTTTCACCTTTTTCGAAGGTGGATGGGCTGAAATGGATCTCATTCGATATCTCCCTGCCGAGCTGTGTTTCGGCTTATGGGATATTATAGGCCTCCTAGGAGATCGCCTCACAAGTCCTGAGGTAGAGGGAGTGCTGGGTCTGACCGACAAAGCTTGCTCCCATAGGGCCGCTTTAAGTCTCAGCGCCCTGTCCTTCTTATTTCTAGGAGATAACATAACACAAACCATACAGGAATCAGTGCTGTGGCCTTCTCCCAGGCACAGGAGACATTTGAGGTGATCATCAGAGGCAACCATTTTCGATCCACAAGCCTGACATCGTTTGAACAAAGCCATGAAAATGTAAACACTTAAGGAAAAATTCTTCTGAGGAAAAAAACAGCTTTTCTTTTGAATGTTTTGTACTGAGGTAAGTAGCTGCAGCTCTGGAATATGTCCTTTCCTCACAGCAGCAAAAAAAAGGACTGAGAGAGAGAGGTGCCTCCCCCTCCCCTCGTCACGTGATCAAATGGGCGGGAAATGGCTCATTTCACAATCCTCTCCGAGGGGAGGGGAGACTCAATTCTTAGAAGATTGAGGAAGCTCTTGGAATGCATTTCCGCGGCAGGCCTGCCTTCCGGCAGTCCCATGTGGGACTGCACAGAAGACACGATGATGAACCATAATTATGAGTACACATGAAGTATAACATCGTCACGTTCCTCTTTGTCAAGAAGAGGTTCGGGTCCCTTTTGAAAGAAAGGTCAGTGACAATTTTTTGTCTTAAGCCAATTTGGTTTGTATACAGTATCTCCCTTATAAATAAAAGCCGAATGGTGGTGGCACTTCTCTAGAACATTCCACACGCTCCAAAATCAGTTCGCTCTCTAATCTGTCATTCAGAGGGTCTCCCTATCCACTGGCTGCTTTGCCTGAGTCCTGCCTCCAACATTCTAAACATTTTGCAGTTCCTCTCCCCCCCACAGCCAGTCAGGTTATTTACATATGCAGCCTCATTGGCCTCTGCTTCGGAACACAGAAGTCGTTTGCATATGCAACTTGATTGGCTTTTGCCTCTAACATTCTAACCAGTTTTGCTGTTCTGAGGTAAAATGTGTCCAATCTCCAGGTGAGGGCTGGAGATCCCTCAGAATTACAACTGCTTTCCAGATGGCAGAGATCAGTTCCCCTGGAGAAAATGGTGGGCTCTGTATCCTTATATGCTGCTGAGGTGGCCACCATATGACAGCCAATGTGGCGTAGCAGTCAGGACTTCAGAGCACGGGAGAGGCTGCAGGTGTGTGGGGGGTGGAAAGCTGAAGAGTGAGGGGGAAATGGCTGGGAAGGAGATAGGGTTGCCAACTCCAGGTGGGAAATTCCTGGAGAGGTGAGGGATGGAGCCTGGAGAGGGTGAGGTTTCAGGAGGCGTGGGACCTCGGACAGGTACAAAGCCATAGACTCCACCCTCTAAACCAACCATTCCCTTCTGGGGAACCATCATTGCCAATCTCCAGGTGAGGGCTGGAGATCACTCAAAATTACAACTGTTCTTTAGGTAGCAGAGATCAGTTCCTCTGGAGAAAATGGTGGACTCAGTGACATTATACCCTGCTGAGGTAACCACAGCAAATTGACACTGAGTGTCCAAGGCCGGGGCACCTGCCCAGAGCCTCTTTCTAGAGGCCGTTGTATTTATTTCCACAACAGGTCTTTTCCCTAGTATAAGCATAAATCCCATTTAGTCAAGTAGTAGATGGGAAAACAACAGCAGAGCTCAGTGCAGGTAATTCCATGCAGTAGCAACATCCACATCCTATTGCACTGGTAGAAAATAAATCTTTTATTTCTCCTCTTTCTCTTATCCCAAGCGTGCTCCCCCATACAGGTCTTTGCCCTGTTGACAATTTTTGGTGTAGACATAAAACATAAATGAAACTCATGTGCATCTGCAAACACATAAATCATACAGGTATACACATCAGGGAGCTGGGATAGGCCCTGGCTTCCTGCCAAGTGTGCATTTGGTGGCCTCATTTGGTTTGCTACCTTGTCAACAGATAAATCATCCTCTAGCTCATGCTCTCTGGATTCAGGATAAAGTTTCAGAAGCAAATGACATTATGAGTATGAATCTGCCTGTGATTCTGAAGTATTCTCCAACCTTAACACACCTATTTCACAAAGAAAAGGGGCTTCTTGCCCTCCCAGCTTTAACCCAGGACTACATCCCAGCATGTATCTGTTCATGAAGAGCCAGCTGTTAGCTCACACAAGTAATTTGACAGCTGCATTGCAATGGAAATCTCAGGGATTACACTACTATGCTTTCTATCCTACCCAAAGACACTGACTGGCCAGAGTCAGGGTACAGTTCCGTATAAACGTCCCTTGTCAGCTTTCTGACTCTGCCTGTGGAAGCCTGCCTCCCACTTTGGCTAGGGAGAGAACATAGTTTCTTTCAGAAAGTTGACCATGGGGGCAATTTTTGCCCACGTTGTGCTCATTCAGTCCACTATCCCTCTTTTCAAAAACCAGACACAACTGTTTCAAAAGAGGTGACATAAGAAGTTTTTTACAAAGTGGTCCACAAGGTGCAATGCCTCTATCATGCCCCTTCTAAATTTCTTAAAACTGTCCTTTGCCAGACATTGGTGGTTTCAGGAAAGGAATATATAAGTGAACATAAAAAACTGAAGTATTTGGTAACAGTTACAATGCTCTTTTCAGAAAGCAATGCTGTGTATAGCAACATTTCTGGGGTTCTATGTATTGTCATTGCATATTTGGATACGCAGCTGCCTTATACTGAATCAGTCTGGTGTAGTGGTTAGGATTGCGGACTTTGGTCTGGGAGAACTGGGTTTGATTCCCCACTCTTCCACATGCAGCTGCTGGTGTAACCTTGGGTCAATCACAACTTCTCTCAGAGCTGTTCTCTCAAAAGCAGTTATCAAAAGAGCTCTCTGAGCCCCACCTTCCTCACAGGGTGTCTGTGGGGAGGGGAAGGGAAAGAAGACTGTAAGCCACTCTGAGTGAAGGGTGGGGCATAAACCCAATCTCCTCCTCCTTATCATCATCATCATCATCATCATCAAGGTCAGTATTGTTTACTTTTACTGGCAGCAGCTCTCCAAGGTGCCAGGCAGAGGTCATTCACATCACTCATTGTTACCTGACTCTTTAAACAGGCGATATTGAGGACTGAACTTGGGACCTTCTGCATACAGAGCAGATGCTCTACCATCTAGCTTCAGCCCCTCCCAAGTGGCTTTGTCCAACTCCAAAGTATACTAGCTTAAAACCTGCTTTACTCAATTAAAGGTGAACTTCTCCAGGTTACACACCATTCAAAACCACACCAGAGAGTCTGAGCTTAGTAGTGCCATCTCAACCAAAAAACAAACTTTTAGGCAGGACAGATGGGTAGGAAACTGCAGATGATAAAATGTGAATAATAAATAAATTTTAAAAATGTGAATAATAAATAAATAAATAAATAAATAAATGATGAACTCTGGTAACCCCAAGAAAGACGGACATTTCCTTTGCCTCGATTGCAGGACCATCTGGTTTAGCTTAGCCACCTCCATTCAGCTTGGGAAAAAACGATTTCCCAATGTTGACAGGAGCACTTTGAACCACAAAAGCACTTATGGCTGAACCTACTTGAATTGTTCATATACTGCAGCAAAGTCACATTAGTATTGATTTCAGAATTACCTTT
This sequence comes from Gekko japonicus, assembly GCF_001447785.1. Taxonomy (NCBI): domain Eukaryota; kingdom Metazoa; phylum Chordata; class Lepidosauria; order Squamata; family Gekkonidae; genus Gekko; species Gekko japonicus. Next base: position 257,907 of record NW_015161947.1, on the reverse strand, counting down.
GAATTACAAGGACCTGCAATAAAGTTAACTTCATGAATTTCAAATGCTGCTGTGCTTCTCCTGTGACTTCAGCTATCGATCAAGTGCCATGATGGAAACAAACTCTGAAACCATCACAACAGTGATTATAATACTGCTGCTGCTGTGTTCTAACCTTCTAATATCCAAACCTTTCTCACGCTGAGCATTCTGGGGGGTGTAGTTCTCAAACGGCAGCTCTTCAAACAGAATTCAGCATGGGAACTCTAGACTGGTTACAAGGTGAGTTTCATAGCAACCAACAACAAACACTCATTGACCTGGAAAAACACACTTGCCCTTTCCAGGAACCTGTGCGTTTGGATGGCGTATCCCAGTCGTGTTTATATCATGCCCGGGAGACTTCTGAGAACAGGAGATCTCAAGGGAATCTTCCCGGAGATCTAAAAATATTCTGCAAACATTCACAGGCAACCATTCCCTCCCCCACCTAAAGTCCCAGCAACACTTGTGTAAAATTCACTCCTCTTGTAATTATGTCTTAAATGGACAATATTTGCAGGACAAAACTCTCACCTTTCTGACTTATGAAAAGCCAAAGAGCACACCCAAACAATGTATAAGTAAGAAATTGAATGTTCATGTGCTAGGGGAAAGGTTTTTCAAAATAGTGTGGCTTTCAGAATTTAAACAAGTTGGGAGTCCAGGGATAATCACAAAGGAGGCAAAATTTGGGAACCCGCCCCCCCCCCATCTTCTTTTCTAGGATTCCATGAACTCTCAGAATCTTCAGCAAGGTCATTTTCTCTCAGTCCTTTTTTTCCTCTTTAAATTACACTCAACTGCTCTCAGCATTCTATGTGGCAGATGGACTCCATGCTTCTTGGAGCATATTCAATCCTCATCAAGCCATTTGAGGAGGGGGAGTGAGGAAGGTATTTGTTGTAATTTCCAGTCATGTTTTTCTGGGGAGTCCCGAGTATCTAAAATTCCATGCAACTAGCCATGTTGTGCTGTTTTCTTCACTGGTGCTTGACTATCAGGTTTGTTCCTATATGATGTTTTCACTGTTGGAGTTCAGTGAAAGGCCCATTATTTCCTCAGCCCCTTTGCAAGGTGTTAGAAAGCATATCTAGCCAATACAAACACAACAGCCTGAAACCTGTTCCATCCTACTGGATGTCATGGCCTGGAATTTTGTAGTGCAGTTTGCAATGTATACTGGGTGGAGTTCCCAGTTCCAGTTTGGTGTAGTGGTTAAGAATGCAGACTCTAATCTGGGAGAACCGGGTTTGATTCCCCACTCCTCCACATGCAGCTTGAGTCAGTCACAAGTTCTTTCAGAGCTGTTCTCTCAAGAGCGGTCCTCAAAAGAGCTCTCTCAGCCCCATCTAACTCACCGGGTGTCTGTTGTGGGGAGGGGACGGGAAAGGAGATTGTAAGCCACTCTGAGACTCCTTTGGGTAGTGAAGGGCAGGGTATAAATCCAATCTCTTCTTCCCCCATCGCAGCCCTGCTTAAATGCTGACCCGGGGCCATAACACAGCATTTAAATTTTTATTGTTATACTAAAGGTAGCCTCCATAACCAGATGTAGTAAACAGCTGAATGCCAATGTAGTAAACAGCATTTAAAGAAGGCAATGGATACAGGGCTTGTAGACGTGCTCTTTATTCACACTGTTGACCACTCAATACCTTCAGGGTGCTATGCTTAGTTACCCACTGCCTCCAAGAAACACATGATGGTTCAATAGGATTGCCAATGTCCCGGTGGTGCCTGGAGTTCTCCCAGAATTACAACTGATCTCCCAACTACAGAGATCAGTTCCCCTGGAGGAAATGACAGCCTCAGAGGGTCGACTCAGTGGTATTACATCCCCACTGAGCTCCCTCCCCATATCCTGTCTTCAAATCTCCAGGAATTTACAAAGCTAGAGTTGGCAATCCTGTCTGTCAGGTGCATTTCTCCTCACCCCTTGCCACCCAGCATTGATGGCTGAACTCTATACTCCATTGCATTTCCAAGATACCACTGTCTTCGTAAAAAGACTTCTAGGGAGAGCCAGTTTGGTGTAGTGGTTAGGAGCGCGGACTCCAATCTGGGAGAACCGAGTTTGATTCCCCACTCTGCCACATGCAGCTGCTGGTGTGACCTCAAGACAGTCATAAGTTCTTTCAGAGCCGTTCTCTCAAGGGCAGTTCTGGAGAGAGCGCTAGAAGGAGGAGGAGGAGATTGGATTTATACCCTGCCCTTCACTCAAAGTCTCAGAGCAGCTTACAAACTCCTTTCCCTTCCCCTCCCCACAACAGGTAGGTGAGGCTGAGAGAACTCTTTCCAGAACTGTCCTTGAGAGAACAGCTCTGACAGAACTATGGCTTGCCCAAGGTCATCTAGCTGCTGCAAGTGGAGGAATGGGGAGTGTGTCTCTTGTGTGGAGGGGAAGGGATTGTAAGCTGCTCTAAGACTCCTTCGGGTACTGAAGGGTGGGGTATAAATCCAACCTCCTCTCTTCATTGGTACAGTGTCATTGGCCACACACCCTACTCTGGCTTGGTAAATTCCTGGAGATGTGCCTCCAGGCCTCACCTGGAGATTGGTAACCCTACCTCTTGCTCAGCTCTCCAAGGTGGCAACTGGTAGTTGCAAGGATCCACTTGATTTTTCTTGGCTGTGTGCATCTCTGCCCAGAATCCTGCAGCTTCTGACTCACATCAAATAAATAATAACAACACTTGGTTGGTCTTAAAGGTGCCACTGGACTCGAACTTTGTTCTGGTGCTTCAGACCAACATGGCTACCCACCTGGATCTATCAAATACAAGATGATAACCACTATGATTTTAAAACCATAATTTACACTGAGTGATAGATGATGATTGGCTCAAACAGATGATCTTTGAATGTCAACGCTGTACCATTTTGAGAACAAATATTTCTACTTCTTTTTAATGACGAGAGTAAAATGCTGTTTACTACATAAGTATGTAATCTGCCACCATAAACACTGGCTCCGTTTTGCTACTGCCTGTTAGCAAAGAGGCTAGCATTTGCTCTTTGCTTCGCACCTATTAAAGCATCCATTCCAGCAGACTTCTGTTCAAATCCCCAATTTCCTCCCCCCCCCCATCTAATATGTTCTTTCTGAAGAGGTGGAACTATTCATGTCTCACCCATTTATCATTCTGGAGCAGATTCAGAGCTAGTCTTGACTTTAGGCAGAAAGATTAGATACCCAAAGTCTTCTAGCACTTGGTGTGTGCAAGTAATTATCTTAATTCATTGGGAGCAGGAAGTCCACCGTCAGTTCTAGATGAAACCACAAGGCTTGTTAAAGTCTCATTACATTGTATGCAAATCTTGTAAAGCTCTTCCTGGCAACCGGTCTCCCTTGGCAAAGCTGGCACAAACTAGTTAGCTTTGTTTGATCTGCCCAATGGACCTGTGCATAAGCCTCACCGCTGTGAATACTGAATACCCGTCTCTAAAATACCTACAGATCTCATTTAAAAGGCAGGGCGCTCCAAAGGCAGCTCTTTGGTTTCCTGCTTTAACTGGCAAATGGAAACTTCAAATCAAATGCAGCCTGTGAAGATTACATGGCAATGATACCTTTATTTCCTGGCAGTGGCTCTGTAACTAACAGCTGTCTGGCAAGAATTCAACAGGTGCAACTCTACCAACTGCTGTATCACCACGCCAAAGTGTGCCTGCCAAATTGCCATCAAGCAGTGGATAAAGGCACCTCTTCTGCTGGCAAACAGGAAGGGAATGTAGGGCGACAGGATCCATGAAAGACCCCCAGACTCCAAACAAGCAATGGTATAGGGATAACCACACCCTGAGAAAGATGCTAACTTCCTCTTTCCTGATAAGCAATCTTCATGCTTCCACTGGAAAAGGCAGGCCATACTAGATCACTTGCAGCACAATTTTACACATATATCTTGTGCAATAAGACCCACTTTTTGCAAGGGCAGGTTAAAAATATATTTGATAGACTGTATGCAGTGGGGCTTACTCCCCAGTGCCTGTGGCTAGATTTGCAATACGAGGCATCTAAAACTCTTGTGCTGACTTTTAACTATTTATTGCTGGACCTTAGGAATTTAAAATATTTTTAGACGAGCCTCAGATGTCATGATAGCAATGGAGCAACCCCACGTATCCAAAGGGAGGAGCCTTTCCATTTATAGGAATGAGTTGGTCCTTGTAACATTTGACTGATTCATAGCCATGGACATTTCTGGAACCCTCTTTAAACATATTGGTTCTCCCAGGAATTTTGTTCTTTAAAAAAACAAACAAAAAAACAGATTTCATTATGTATTAATATGACCTTGAGAATTTTTGTTACCAGTAAGAGACTATTCTAATAGGTGTGTGTGTTTTCCTATGTGTTGTTATTACATTTATTAGAACTTTTAAATAACTTTAAATTTTCGAATCTGTACGACCTGTCAGTGCACCAGTGCTTAGTCCTGGGCACAAAGGACAAAAGACAAGGTCAAAAGTTAAACAGCAGTCCAGGTTTCAAGACAGAAGTGCTACTGGTGAGTGGAAGGTTTGACCCAAGATTTAAGGTGTCACCCATTATGGATGGGGTTCTGCTCCCCTTGAAGGAACAAGCCCTTGGTCTGGAGATGCTCTTGGACCCAGGCCTACTGGTGGATAAGCAGGTGCCAGCTGCGGCCAAGAGTGCCTTCTACCAGCTTTGACTGGTTAGTCAGCGCCACCCTTTCCTGTACAAAAAAAGGGGGGGGGGGAAGAAACCCCTTGCCACTGTGGTGTATGCCCTGGATTAGATTACTGCAATGTGTGTGTGTGGGAAAATATTTGTGAATTTCCTGCATTGTGAAGGGAGTTGGACTAGATGACCCTGGAGGTCCCTTCCAGCTCTATGATTCTATGGGTGCGTTCAGACGGGGGCTTTACAGCGGTATAGGTGACGGTTCCAACCGATGTACTTACCAGCGTTCACACGGCGAACATCTGCCTCCCGTCCCTAACCGTTGTAAAGGCCTTTAAACCGTTGCACTCTGCCACTAGGTCCCCAAGTGGTGGTATCCTGAGTGCAACGGCTGCAATCGCTGTACCCCTCCATCTGATCGCTCTCCACCGGTGCCTAACCACTTCCGTTCTGAAGCCTGAGGCTTCCGATTTTCCCCCGCCATTTTTTTTTTTCACTAAGCGATATGCGCTTGGGCAAAGCTTCGCCCTGAGCATTTGTTTAAAAAAAAAAGCCCTTAGTGTAGCATATCGGAGGAGTCCGGGACTTAAGGGAGGCCAGTTAGGTCTTAAAGGTAAGTCCTTACCTTTAAAGTTTAAATGTAATACGGGGTGTTTTGAGCATGCGCAAAGATCGCCATTCTGTGGATGGCTGCCTATGCGCATGCTCAAACTGAGTTTTTTAAAAAAGCCGACGCCCGCAGCATGTGAGCGGGCATACAGCGATGGGATCCGCAAAATGGAGGTGAGTGTGATCGCGTTTCAGCCGGCATAAACTGCACCGGTTCCAACCGGTACAGTTTATGCCGGCTGAAACGCCGCGTCTGAACGCACCCTATGTGTTCTATGTGGGGCTGCCCTTGAGAAGTGTTCAGAAACTTCAATTGGTGCAGAATGCTGCAGCCAGGATGTTGACTGTAGTGGTTTGTAGAGACCATATCACTCTAATCTTGGCCCATTTACACTGGTTCCCAGTTTGTTTCTGGGCACAATTCAAGGTGCTCGTTCTGACCCTTCAAAGCCCTATATTAGGTTTGGGACCAACATAACTGAAGGACTGCTTACTCCCTTATAAACCTACCCAACCACTATAGTTATCTTCAAGGGCCCAGCTTTGGGTGCCCTTACCTTCTGAGATTAGACAGGTGAGTGTGAGTCAAGGGGTCCAAGAACCTAACTGCCAAGGTTTCTACCTCTGAGATGAGCGATCGTGGTATCCTCATCCTCTGAGCAGAACTCATCAGGCCCCACCTGGACAATGTCAGTAAAGAGGCTCATATAACACCTGTGATCCAGGAAAGATCAAAACTCAGCCAAGGCCAGGCTGCAAGGCAGGGCTTTACAGAGCCAGAAACATCCTGATTATCCCAGTCATCATTTGCTGAGGCCCAGTCATGTGATCTTTGAAGCTGGAGATTGTAGCCCAGGTAGTCCGAATGGGCCAAGCAAGCTCCAGATCCTCCCTCACGGTTATATGGTAGCTTGCCTTCTGCCCATGTTTTAAGTTGCTGGAGCCCAACTGGTAGAAGATCTGGTTTGAGTCCCACAACAGAACTTTGCTGGTGTTAAGTCTGAGGAACTGGGGGTCTTTGTCTTCTGACTGTCTAATTTCCTTCGTTAATTTGTTTTAACCACTAGCCTGAATCCAAAGTACCACAAGCTAGAGAGCTTCATTTGCAGAAAGGAACTTTCCCATCTCCTCCTTTCGTCTGCAGTCCTCCAGGCTCCTCAGTACTGCCTGTGAGGTTCAAGAGACCACCAGGAACAGGGCAGGACATGGCATGAGGTTCCACAGTGGGGTTGGGAGGGATCTGCAAAAGAGCAGATCTGCCAGTGAGAAACAGGTGATACATACAATCCTCACATATTTGACCTGTAATTCACCATGAGAATGATAGAATATGTGGCTTCCAAATATATGGACTGAACGATACACATTCTATAGCCCACTACTGACAAAATGACGTACATTGGAATCCATGCGCACAGAACGGAAGTGGGCATGAGCATACTGGCTTTGCTGGCTTGTGAGATGAGTCTATGCAGATACAAAGTCCTCATGATCGGGAGTGATGCTTTCTCAGATTTCCCAATGCTTGCAGGAAGTGAGCACGCTTCCCACGCATGTACATTCTGTGCTCACAAGCTGGAGACTGCACATATATGGGGGGTGGGGACTGCACACTTATGCCCACTTTGTCTCTCTATTTATTGATTTCAATACCTGTATTGCTGCCTCTAGTCTAGAGGGCTTACAGAGGGAGAAAATCTAGTAATGTACATGTTTGCTGGCTTAAGATAAAGAAGGAGATGTAGGTATGTGTGATGAAAACATGTGGGATACTTAGGGCTGTTCACAACAGTTGCATAATTAATATGGTACTAGGCCAGGTTTCATGTTTCTCACTGCAAAAAGTGGTGAGAACAGAAAGGAATTATAACAGCTGTGCCTGTCATTGCTCTGCTAAGCCCATTAACTGAGTCATTTTGTAGAAGCCAATAGACCAATTAAAAGCCACAGATCTCATGGGCTGACGGTCTACTGATTCCCAGTCTTATAGGCTTCTTCACAATATTCTGTATTCATACAGTCTAGTGAGAGGGAAAACTCTCTTAGAGGACAGCTAGTTTAAGTTTATCTTAGGGCTCAGGGAAGTTTTCAGACTGTCTTTAAAACGAAATAAGTTCAAAACATCAGAAGCACAAAGGGGTGTATAAAGCTGGAAGCCTAACATGTATACCCCACCCACCATCTTAGGTAAACACTAGCCAATGCAGAGGATATATGGTAGCCACGGCCTTGCCTCACTCTCACCCAGCTTCCAGACTGATGATTTGACCAATCTCTCAAACTTCCTTGGCCCTGAAAGTGGCAGACCATAAAAATGCACTAGGATGGAAAAGGCTGGAACATTATGATGTCATATGTATTTGGTAACATTGAGCAGTACAGAGGAGAAAGGAGGAGAATTTGGAGATTCAAGTTTAGGAGAAATATCAAAGGAATTTTAAGGGATGCTAGGGACATTGCTCCTGGGGGTGCTGGAAAGCCTTAATAGATGTTTCCTGTAGTAGCATAAAAGCCAGAGATCTTGATTACAGTCTTGGTAGAGATGCTAATCTTCTTAAATTTCAAACATATTGGTCCCATGAGCAAAGGAAGGACCAGGGAAGCGAGGCAGAGTGGACCAGGAGCAGAGCCTGGTGAGCCTTAGAGCTGGATCTGCTGGTTGGGCAGGGTCAATAAGAAAAGCCCTTTGTCAGACCTCCTCCGAAATATAGTGAGGTTGGATCCTGTGAACTGCAAGCACAAGGAGCTCATGGAGATGGATCTTCTCTGACTTCCCTTTCTTCCAGCAACCTCTATGACCCCGGAAAAGGAGAAACACTTACAAGGATATGTTGCATGGTACAAAACAATGGCTGATCAGTCAACCTCTCATAACATATTTTCCCAATTCCACAATCATTGAATTAGGAGGAGAGATGCATTCAATAATCAATAAGCCTTAAGGGAAAAGAGCAATTTTACATACATACATACATACGTGTGTGTGTGTAATTATTTTGTGGAGTATGACTACTTTAACCAGCAACTTGCCATTTTCATGGTCACATGGTGCCAGAAAGAGAGAGGGATGCTAACCTGTTAAGTATACCAATCTTCATTAAGCAGTGCAGAGGTAAGGCTACTGTGCTGGCTGCTGATGACAGGCGTTAACTGATTTTCAGTCTCCTTGCTCCAGGGCATTTAAATTGTCCTATCCATCTCTGCCTTAATTCTTCACTTAATGGGAGTTTCCTTTGCCATTTGATACTCTTTTCAGATTTGATTACTTTTATTACTAGCTCTGGTCAGTTTTATAACTTTTCCTTTAACTTTAGGACGAGCAGGTATTGTCCTGATCATATGACATGACAGGATTTATACAGTTTAGAATTCTCCCGACCCTAGTTCCTTTATAAGCTAGGGTTTTTAAAAAGGTATAAATGTCCTTTCTGAAGCTAAGAAAAACCCTAGAAAATATGGCTACAGACTGCCTCTAATGATCCAGTCTCCTTCATGCCTTGGCTTTGGCCTTGACTGGATAGTGACAAGGTTCCAGAGAGGTAGCAAACAAGAAACCAGGGGGCCAGCACTGCCCTCCCAGCCCTTAAAGGTAAGCTGCACCTGTATCTTGTCTCCTCTCTCTTGTCTTGTCTCCCCATCACATACCCTCCCCAAGTAATTACAGTCTTCAGGGAGTGGAGCGACAGATGCTAGTTGATCAGTTCTATAACCTCCATGGGGAGCGAAATTAAAAACCAGAGGCATCAAGTACAATACATGGAAGACATCCTTCATGGCTAAGTTTTTGCCCGAAGGTTAAATGGCTATGCCGCAAATTCTAATTTCACTTCAGAAACGGGGGAAGTCTGCAGCAAGAACGCTCAACCTTTCTGCTCCCAGCCTGCCAGGCCCGTACAAGGCGCAAGATGCCCTTTAATGCTAACGACAGAATTATTACAGCTTCTTGGCTTTAGGACACAGAACTCCACACTACATTAATTTGCACGCTCAATCCAGACCTCTGCATAAATGACAAATCTCTGTTTCTCCTAGGAACAGTCTAGACATAAGGCTTGGAGGGTGGAATTCCTGCCTTGCTCCCCGCGTAAAATGTAGCTATAAACGAATTAATAACAACAACAACAACAAAGACACATTTGTACATCACACTGCAAGTATTCAAACTGCTTCACATATGTTATCTCAGTAGTGATCTCAAATTGACTTGTAAAGTAGGCTGGTATTGTTCTGATATTGTGGATGGGAAGTTAATTGGCTACCTGGCAGATTCATGTCTGAAGTAAGCTTTAACTGGGGACCTCTCAGCTCATGCTCTTAGCCACTACACTGCACAGAAGATCTCATCATTAGGACTTCTGCGATTCTGCCACCCTTACACAACAAGCTTACAGCGTCACTTTATACTCCAGCATCTCTCGGCATGTTTGCTGCACGGTTACATGCCATCCTACTATTTTAACCTGTTTTTAACTTTTAATGTAAGCCACCCTGAGCCATTTTGCTGTTCACTAGACACATGAGAGGCACAACCCCTGTCCATAAGTTTTAGTGAACACATGTACAATCCATGTAGAAGCCCCATTCACAAGTTACATGGAATGCCCATTCAATCTGTGTCCAGTGTACACTTGATTTTTTTTACTACGTGGGTTGGGTCATTCTCATGTTATGTTCTACACATGTATGGCTGAATGTGTGATACAAACCACGTGTTTATCCAGGTACTCTATGCCAGTTTCAATTACAAAGTGAATGCGGGTTGGCTCTTTCTTACAAACAGATATATGCATGTTCACTCTAACACTCTACAGTGCACACTTTATTTTCTTTATGCATGTGTTGAGTAAGTCTCATATTATGTTCAACATGAGGAATGCTCGTGTTACGACTGAAACCCCACATTTATCCAAGTACTGGTATCCAGGTTCATTTGTAAAGTGAACGAGCATTGGCTTTTTCTCACAAATAGATGTGCACATGTACAGGTAGGATGTACATGCGTTCACTGTACTGAACTGAAAGCATACCTATTCTGCTCTACTTCCTTCATTCCTCCCCATCCTCTTCCAGATGCAGGAATATTTCTGACCCCTTTCTGCAAGAAACATGAACCCCTCAGTTCTTTCTCTCCTTGTCCCTTTCAATTTGGTTCTTGTATCCTATCGCAATGTTCTGGTGAATGTCCAAGTATGATTGATGCTATTATGTTTACCAAGTGGGAAATACATATGCATTAATTCAGCAGATGTTGGGCACTGACTGGAATGCATACTTTTTCAAATTGCACAAAAAATGATAATATCTGCAAAATAGTTTGTAATGGCTCAGAGCCAATGGAGGATTTCTCCAGAAGGAAAGGGGGGCAATTTTTACCAATTTCCTCATTTCCACAGCAGACCTCCAACTCATCCCCCATGAGGTTCTGGGGGGGTTCCTCTGGCCCTCAGGGTCAACATTTGAGGGGATTTGGGGTTAGAGTGGGAGGGTGGAGGTGAGGAAGTCATGCTCTGTGGATGGAAATCCCTTCCTTCTGAGGAGATTACCAGGGGATCCAAGCCAATGGTCATCACATATTCCATAATGGGAAAATGGCTGTTGACCTGCTAATGCTTTTTCTTCAAAGATTAACACTTCCAGGAAGGCGCATCAAATCTTTTTGAGGTGAGGCATTTGGAGAAGGTAAATTCCCAGCAAGTGAAGATTCATGTTTGCTCTTCCCTTTAGGAAGCCTAAAAAGTCTCCCAGAGTCCTGCTCCTGAGGGCTTCTGTGGGAAGGGGACGCTGGAAAACCGCACTCCGCAGGCAAAGATCCTTACCTCTAGTCTGTATCCCAAGTCTATGGTGCAACCCCTATGCACACTTACCTGGGAGTAAGCACCACTGAATAAAGTGGGAATTACATCTGAGTAGACATGCAGAGGACAGCTCCATTAAAGTAGTAACATTGTTTAAAAATGAATCAATATAAAGCTCAGACAACAGAACCACATTTTGAATCCGTTATCTACAGCAAGCCTGACCAGTGACACGGCATTAGCTATAAAAGCTTGATGGGGGAAAATGCCATCCAGTCGCAGCCGGCTCATGGCAAACCATGTAGGGTTTTCAAGGAAAGAGACATTCAGAGGTGGTTTTGCCATTACCTGCTTCTGCGTAGTGACCGTGTTATTCCTTGGTGATCTCCCATCCAAGCGGTGACCAGGGCTGACCCTACTTTGCAGGCAAGATTTGATGAGATCAGGTTAGCCTGGGCCATCCAGGTCAGGCCCGTAAAAGCTTATAACCACCTAAAAGCTGGGGAGAGGGAAAGGAATGCACATTCTCTTCTGCTACTCTTCTACTACTATTTTTGTATGCCACCACAAATACCAAGGAAAGACAGGATATAAATGTTTCAATAAATGAATGAATAAATGCCTGGTTCATAATGAACAATCAACTCAGTCTCTCCCGCAAATCCTTTACATGTGCCAACAGCAACCACAAATAACTGCTGGATACCAAGGTCAGCCAAAACATGTGGACTCCTAATAAAACCAGTAGACTGGGGGCAGGGGAAAGAAAACTCCAAGACAAAGTACAGCTGAGAAAGTAAATGTGTCATAAAGAGTCGTGTAGCACAGAGCCCCCTGGTAACTACTGCTACCACAAAGTCCATACAGTACCTTGCAGCAGTTAGAGAAAGACACAGCTGCAAAGAAAATACATAAAAAGTTTTACACTCCGGTCTCCCAAAGAGCAAAGTTGCATTCGGCAGCATCACAAATGCGCAAGGGACAAAATAGGTATTTACCTTCAGAAAAGAATTAAGATGTTGTCTTTAAGAAGATATTATTAGTGGGAGATCAGAGCAATTTTTGTGATCAACGACAGAGCACTGTGACTAAGTACATTTCATAGTCTACCAAGCATCAAAATAGGAAAATGCCTCCTGCACAGAGCTTCTACAGCAGAGGAATGTAAAGCAGAAAGATTTTACACTTAATGGAATGAAAATTGCATCTAAAGCTCAATTGCTTTTGCATGCTTGCTTGCTCCTTGCTTGTCTGTGTGTTTGTGTGTGTGTGTGTCTACTAGTGCATACATTTGGCTGGCTGATTATCTCCTGCCCAGTTGGGATTCTTTCATGGGGCTTTGCTGATCCTTGAAATATTGGCAGCCAAACAAATCACAGCAATCCTTGAACCATCCCTAACTCTTTGGCCACAAAACGTACAAACCCAGTCCTCTAGAAACACTATTTTCCCCAGAAGACAGTCACTTAACCAAACAGTTGAAGTTGAAGCACCTCTTGTTAGAGGCATGGCTCAGTTTATTTTTCAACAGGTCACACAGTTCACGACAAGTTTCTTGTCTTGGAACACTTTTTTCCTTACTGTGAATCGTACTGGGTCTAGCTATAACCATGCAGTGGTCCTAGAAAAGCACTTAAACACCCTTATGATACACGCCTCTTTGTGTAACTTCACGTGTTCTAGCAATTCAGAATGAGTTTCGGGGCTAAGCTGTTGCGTGCTCCGGCACACATTACTGTAGTTAGCTACCATGTCCCAAGGGTGTCCCACACAAGCACTTACTATCACTTCATTTCTATAATTATTAAGAGTATTAATTAGCTCTATAATCCTAACATTTTTAAAACCTTTAAAACATTCATCATTAAAAGAGTCCTGTGATATCACCATTCTGCAGACAGAAACCATGTTACAAATGAGACAGTGGCTCAAACTGTATGTTTCATGGGTGATCCTCAACTGGATCGCCTGATGTATTTTTATAATGTATAGCAGCTATAATGCTAAAATGTATGCCCCCCCCCCCCAGTTTGGATCTGTGCTGAAGAATGGCAGGGGGAAGAGAGCTAACTCATTCCCCCCAACAAAAAAAATTACCTCCCCCTACTTGCTGTTAGCCCCGCCTGAGAAATGAGCCAAGTATAATATGACTTGTTTTCCTATTATGTCTAATAACAACACAGAGTCCCCAATTTAAACCAGGAAAACAGCAGAAGGAAAGGACTAAAAGCTCTTTCATCTATCACAACCTAATACGGTTGCCAATGCCAACCTCCAAATGGGGCCTGGAAATCTTCCAGAATAACAGCTCTCTCAATACCACAGAGCTCAGCTCTCCTGGAGAAAATGGCTGCTTTGGACTCTACGGCATTACACCCTGTTAAGCCCCCACCACTCCCCAACCCTGCCCTTCCCAGGTTCCACCACCAAATCTCCAGGAATTTTCTAACCCAGAGTTGGCAACCCTACAGCCTGATCTGAATCACTCCCCCAGCAGCTACTTTTTAACGTTACGAAATACGTTCTCCCACTTAACATGTAGACCTAAGAGAGAGTGCTGACCACATTCATTAGTCTTTGGATCCTAGATCAGGACTGCAATCCAGGTGAACAGTCCTGATGGATTTTTCCTGACAAGTCAGGCTTGCTGTCCAATTATCTTCCTGCTTTTAAGCCAAGAGTCAGCTCTACTGGCTCAAGGAAACTGAAAGGAAAAGCAGAAAGGATCAAAGCCTTTGGGGAAGCTTGGAAACTATTTAAAACTACGATTCTAGAAGCTCAAAAAATATATATTCCGCAGGTTAGGAAAGGCACAAACAGGTATAGGAAAAAGCCTGCATGGTTAACAAACAAAGTAATGGAAGCTGTAAAAGGTAAAAAGGATTCCTTTAAGCGGTGGAAAGCTAGTCACAGTGAGGCTGATAAAACGGAACACAGGCTATGGCAAATAAAATGCAAGTCTGTGGTCAGGCAGGCAAAAAGGGAATATGAGGAGCATATAGCAAAAAATGTAAAAACCAACAATGGCCCCAGTCACACGGGCAGGAAAATGCGCGGGGGGGGGGAGCGTGGCTGTTTGCCCCGGAGAAAAATAACGCGCGGCTGCGAGATCAGACGTCCCGTAGAGGTCCCGTCGAGGTCCCGTGGTTAGGGGGGAGGTGCCGATCACAGGACAATCCTGCGGCACAGCAAAGAAGTGGCCTCTCAAGCAAAAGGCTCCACGGGTTTAACCCCTTCCAGGGCTGCAGAGGAATGCAAACTGTGTCCTCCGTCAGGTCCCCTCCAGGAGGAGCTTCAGCCAGGCGGCCCTCCCGCCATGCCCCCCCTGCACCTCCCCGTGAGAGATGTAAAAGTGATTGCACCGCTTGGAAACAGTGATCATAATGTTGTTGAGTTCATCATTTGTACAAATAGAGAATTGGCCAAAAAGACTCACACAACCATTTTTAACTTTAAAAGGGGTAATTTCTCTGATATGAGGGGACACGTGGGGAGGAAACTGAAAGGAAAAGTAGAAAGGGTCAAAACAATTGGGGAAGCTTGGGATCTATTTAAAACTACGATCCTAGAAGCTCAAAAAATATATATTCCGCAGGTTAGGAAAGGCACAAACAGGTATAGGAAAAAGCCTGCATGGTTAACAAACAGAGTAATGGAGGCTGTAAAAAGTAAAAAGAATTCCTTTAAGCAGTGGAAAGCTAGTCACAGTGAGGCTGATAAAACGGAACACAGGCTATGGCAAATAAAATGCAAGTCTGAGGTCAGGCAGGCAAAAAGGGAATATGAGGAGCATATAGCAAAAAACGTAAAAACCAACAATAAAACTTTCTTCAAATACATTAGAAACAGGAAACCAGCCAGGGAGGCAGTGGGGCCCTTGGACGACCAAGGGGTAAAAGGAGTATTGAAGGATGATAGGGAAATGGCTGAGAAGCTAAATGCATTTTTTGCCTCCGTCTTCACTGTGGAAGATGAGAAGTGCTTGCCCACTCCAGAACCACTGATTTCAGGAGGGGTGTTGGAAGACCTGAGTCAGATTGAGGTGATGAGAGAGGAGGTCCTAAAACTGATAGACAACTTAAAAACTGAAAAATCACCAGGCCCAGATGGCATACATCCGAGAGTTCTGAAAGAACTCAAATGTGAACTTGTAGATCTCCTGACAAAGATATGTAATCTTTCCTTAAAATCTGCCTCCATTCCTGAGGATTGGAAGGTAGCTAATGTCACTCCCATCTTTAAAAAGGGTTCCAGAGGAGATCCGGGAAATTACAGGCCTGTCAGTCTGACGTCGATACCGGGTAAATTGGTGGAAACCATTATTAAGGAAAGAATTAGTAGGCACATAGATGAACAAAACCTATTGAGGCAGACTCAGCACGGTTTCTGTAAGGGAAGATCTTGTCTCACTAACCTGTTAGTGTTCTTTGAGGGGGTGAACAAACATGTGGACAAGGGGGATCCAATAGATATTATTTACCTTGACTTCCAGAAAGCTTTTGATAAAGTTCCTCATCAAAGGCTCCTAAGTAAGCTCAAAAATCATGGGATAGAAGGACAAGTTCTTTTATGGATCAAAAACTGGCTAGTTCATAGAAAACAGAGAGTGAGTGTAGGTGGGCAATTTTCTCAGTGGAGGGTGGTAAGCAGTGGGGTACCGCAGGGATCAGTACTTGGTCCACTGCTTTTTAACTTGTTCATTAATGATTTGGAGATGGGAGTAAGCAGTGAAGTGGCTAAATTTGCGGATGATACAAAGTTGTTCAGGGTGGTGAAAACCAGTGAGGATTGTGAGGCACTCCAAAGGGATCTGTCAATTTTGGGCGAGTGGGCGTCAACATGGCAAATGGGGTTCAATGTGGCCAAGTGCAAGGTGATGCACATTGGAGCCAAAAATCCTAACTATAAATACACGTTGATGGGGTCTGAACTGGCAGAGACTGATCAAGAGAGAGATCTTGGAGTTGTAGTGGATAACTCACTGAAAATGTCGAGACAGTGTGTGACTGCAATAAAGAAGGCCAATGCTATGCTGGGGATTATTAGGAAGGGTATTGAAAACAGATCAGCCAATATCATAATGCTCCTATATAAATCAATGGTGCGACCTCATTTGGAATACTGTGTGCAGTTCTGGTCACCACACCTTAAAAAGGATATTATAGCTTTGGGAAAAGTGCAGAAAAGGGCAACTCAAATGCTAAAAGGGTTGGAACACCCTATGAGGACAGGTTAAAGCACTTAGGGCTCTTTAGCTTGGAGAAACAACGACTGAGGGGTGACATGATCGAGGTTTATAAGAGTATGCATGGGATAGAGCAAGTAGGGGAAAAGGTACTTTTCTCCCTTTCTCACAATATAAAAACTCGTGGGCACTCAATGAAATTGCTGAGCGGTCGAGTTAGAATGGATAAAAGGAAGTACTTCTTCACCCAAAGAGTGATTAACACAGGAAGTGATGGCGGCTACAAGCATGGACGGCTTCAAAAGGGAATTAGATAAGCATATGGAGCAGAGGTCCATCAGTGCCTATTAGCTACAAGGTATAGATAGGGGCTCTGGGGCAAGTGATGCTCTGTCTTCTTGGTGCTTGGGGGGGGGGTCAACAGTGGGAGGGCTTCTAATGTCCTGGCCCCACTGGTGGACCTCCTGATGGCACCTGGTATTTCTGGCCACTGTGTGACACAGAGTGTTGGACTGGATGGGCCTTTGGCCTGGTCCAACATTGGTGTCTCTTATGTTCTTAAGCAAGTATTTCAGCCCCCATCTCCAATGTTCAAGAAATGCACATGCATTCCCCCACCACACCATCTTAGGCCATTCCTCCCTCTTCTCCTTGCTGTTCACAGGCCAACCAGCCTTTATATATTATTGCCTTTTCACTCCCCATAAATCCTAATAAAAAGCCCCTTGTCAGCCATTTCTTTGTCTTGAGCCAATGAACAGAAGCCCAGCTTGCTGAGTTGTGGGCTATTGTTTCCCTCATCCCAGCCTTTTTGCTTTCCCCCTCTGTTTTTACGTGCCTTGATTTACTGAAGCTCTTGCTTCCTTTTGATAGCTTCTCTGAGTCAAGCTCTTATGAAAAGCAGTGGCCACCTTGAGATAACTACCAGCTTCTTAAGCATTAGCATTACGTTTGCAATTATCACAAGTTACAGAGATGCAAATGATAACAGGAACTAGCTATCCAGTGAAATTATTAATCTTATTTACCTCCATGCCAGATCTCAGAAGCTGAGCAAGGTCGGACCCGGTTAGTATGTGGATGGGAGACCACCAAGGAAGTCCTGGTTCGCCACAGAGAGGTAGACCACCTCTGAACACCTCTTAACTTGAAAACCCTAAAGTGTCACCATAAGTCAGCTGTGACTTGACAGCACTTTCCACCACCAGTTTCCATGCACCTTCTGGGGTTTCCCCTCTTCCTGTGACCCCTTCCAAAACTGCCATTCTGCAATGTTTTGGGAAAGACCACAGCAAAGCCAGTGTGGCACTCATGTCAATAGGAAGTCTGAATCTTCCAGCTCCCATCCAAATCAGGGCCATTTGCCATACAGCAGCCAATCCCCACTTGCCAATTGATGCCAATCATCTGTACCCCAGGGATGGTGTTACTTCAGTGTGGCAGTAGATGCCAGCAAGAATAAATAGAAGGGTAAGATGAGAGAGGGGTTGTATCATGGAAAGCACTGGCCCCTGCCACACGGCAGGGGAAAAGCCTCTTAAGGCGCGTCTTTCAAAAGCCGCTCCAACGTTGAGATGCCGCGGCGGGATCCCACGGATCCCCTGGCCGCGGCGACTTTTCTCCCCGGCGCGATCAAACGCCGGGGAGAAAACACGGCCCTAACCGGGAGCCGGCCAAAATGCGCATGTCGGAGCATGCGCAGTTCGGCTCCGGGCCGGGGTTGTGCTGGCGCAAGGACGCGCCAGCGATCAAACGCCCGGCTAGAAGCGCCATTTCCATTTGAACCACCAAGGTAGGTGGTTCAACTTGCGCCGGCTTTTCCCGGGAAAGGGCCAGTTCGGATACGGA
This sequence comes from Gekko japonicus, assembly GCF_001447785.1. NCBI lineage: Eukaryota > Metazoa > Chordata > Lepidosauria > Squamata > Gekkonidae > Gekko > Gekko japonicus. The sequence continues at coordinate 239,801 of NW_015161947.1, read as the reverse complement.
AGCAGGACGCTTCCCAGATGTTGTGGTGTGATCGCGCTGCTTTGATCCGCCCCCGAACTGTCCCGCAACTGGCCCAAATCCCCTCGTGTGGACGGGACCACTGAGTGTTGAGCTTATCGAATTGGATAATACTACAGTCACTGGGATCACTGCACCGGACTGAGAGACGTGAACATCTCTCAAGGCTTGGAACGGAAAAACATTCTCAGACATCTGAACAGCCATCATTCAATAGCAACAGAAAGGTGGGAATGGGACTAGATTGTGGACAGGCTGAAGAGAAATTTCTCTGTGTCAGTAATGATATTTTTATGCAGGCTTTCCTCCAAGTAGCTCAAGGTAACATATCCCCTGTTCTATAACCTTTACAAGAACCCTCTGAGGTAGGTTAGGCCTGAGAGAGAGTAAACAGCAGGTGATTACTTACCTAGCTTTGTGGCTGACCAAACTACACATTACATTTTATTTTTTTAGTTTATTATTTCCTATCCCTTCATCAATAGGTTGGTACGAGTTGGAAAAAGGAAAACAAAAATAAATCAATACATCAGTGAATATTACAGCTATTTAAAAACATATGCAAGAAATTTAGCAACGCCTTCCAACCAACCCATATCACTAGAAAACAACATTATCAAGATAAAACACATTACATTTGACATTGGCTGTGATAGGGACTTATAGTTTGAGAAGCCCCTCCTATGACAACTCAATTCATAAACTTACACAAACCTAATTTGGATCAGAACCACAGCACACAAAGAGAAGGGGCTATTTTTCTGTCCCAAATCTGCCCCAGTGGGAATAATATTTGCCCTGTTGGTGGCTGCACATGTATTGATGGGCTATATGGGCAGCTGTCAAAGGGCCAAATACTGTTCCTAGGGTTGGGGTTGGGTCAAAAAACAGCATGGGAAAAGAGGCAGGAGCCATTGTCTTCCCATACTGTAGTCCTTATCCACAGGGAACTCACAGCTGACATCTGTGAAATCATGTAGTGGTCACGTGCCAAACATAATGTACAGATCAGATTTGAATCCAGGTTTCCCAAACATTAGTCTTATACTCTAATCACTCCACAACAATAATTCTTATGCTCGCTAGGACTTTATCAGGAGGAGAAAGCAGATGAATGACAAGCCTTTTGTTGCCCCCACCAGAAGACTGAGGATAAACCTTAATTTCCCCTCAAAACGGTATCAAAGGCCCTGGAATATATACCCTGCTGTAATCTGCATGCTTGTGGACACATTTCCCAGAATGTTTTCTCTCTCATTAAGTTCCACTTGCAGGTGTTTAGCTTCCCTTCAAGCCATTGTCTACCTGGCTCTAACATAATCCATCTAAGCTGGCTCATCTCCTAGTCTTTATTTTCCAAGAGCAGACCTGTGCCACTGACTCCCTCCTTTTGACAATTTGTTCAGACATCTAGGTTTTTCCTAGCAGCCTTCAGACATTTGGCTGCTGTGATCAGCTGTTCTAGCCTGACCCTAATTTTCTTCACTGACTCGATCATGCCCTACAAAATCTGTTCCTGGCATCTGCCCTTCATCCTCTCAGATGAACCATGAAGCCAAGAACCTTTTATTTTATCTTACTTTTCACCGTCCAACTATTCTGCCCAAACTGGCCTCTTGAACTGGCTCTTTCAGAGGCTTTCTTTGCCTTGAAGGGATGTGCTTATTCTAGCATGGTATTGTGCACTAAGAGTAACCATGTTCATTCTCCATCCAGCAGCCATAGTATGTATATTCATAGTGTATCTGTAGTGCCTGCAACCCAACATTACAGTGGCACCAGCTAAAAATGATGCCATGTGGAGGGAGTTGTTCCAATGCATGTGAATAACCAAATATGGGCGGTGAGCAAAGTGGAGATTTGAATCCAAGATTCACTTTGACCCAATTTGGACCTATGTAGATCTTAATGTAACCAAGCATACAACCTACATGGCCCCTAGACTGAGCTTCCTTTTCTTTATCCTTTTCCACTTTTGACTAAGCATTTTCATATCTCCAAACTGGCCCCAAAATACCTTCCAACAGGGTACATAATGTTAAGCCGCAGCAGCAGTAACTCTCAATAACACTGTCCTGTACATAGTTAAGAGTCCAGTGGCACCTTTAAGACCAGCAAAGTTTTACTCAAGGTGTAAGCTTTCATGTGCACACACACGAAAGCTCACACCTTGAATTAAACTTTGTTGGTCCTAAAGATGCCACTGGACTCTAACTTTGTTCTATTGCTTCAGACCAACATGGCTGCCCATTTTGAACTGTCCTGTACAGCCAGCCTGAGGTCCCTGCCACACGGCAGGAAAAACACCGGCCAAAGTGCGGCTAATTAGAGCCGCACCAAAATAGAGACGCTGCGGGCGGGATCCCACGGATCCCGTGAGCCACGCGCCGTTGCTCCCCGGCACGATCAGATGCCAGGGAGGAAGAGACAAGTGGGAGGGGGAGGCTGCTGAACTGCGCATGTGTGAGCATGCGCAGTTCGGCCAGGGATGCACCGGCGGCAAGATGCGCCGGCGATCCCACGGCCAGCCGTGATGTGGACCTACTGGATGAACCACCTAGGTAGGTGGTTCATGTTTGCTGCGGGGCTGTCGGGGGAAGGGCCGGATCGGGAACGGGCCCGCAACACTTCCCAGATGTTGCGGTGGGATCGCGCCCATTTGCTGCGCCCCCGATCCGGCCCACTCCCGACCCAAAACCCCTTGTGAGAACAGGGCCTGAGACTAACAGGTCACAAAATAAGGCCTAAAGAGGTCTCAGCTGAGTTAGGAATCATCTGGCTCTAGCCCACAAGTATCGTATATCAGGTTCCAACAAGCAGGACAAGCTCCAGTTCTGCAAGGCTTGAGAGGGGTCCCACCTTTTGCTCTGATTGTATTTCTCATTTATTTATTTACATTATTTATATTCTGCCTTTCTCACTGGGACTCAAGGTGGATTATATAGAATAAACCGGCACACTCAATAGAGTGGGACATCCAAAAGACAGTGCAATAAGCATTTGATTTGTGGTGATCTGGAAACCAACCACAGGTGAAGCACAGTATAAGTATTAACATGGGATGTTAGTAAAGGTAAAGGTTCCCTTGCTCGAAAGCCAGTCGAGTCCGACTCTAGGGTTGCGGTGCTCATCTCCATTTCAAAGCCGAAGAGCCAGCGCTGTCCGAAGACGTTTCTGTGGTCATGTGGCCGGCATGACTAAACACCAAGGCGCACGGAACGCTGTTACCTTCCCACCAAAGTGGTACTTATTTATCTACTTGCAATTTCTTGCTTTCGAACTTCTAGGTTGGCAGGAGCTGGAACTAGAGATGGGAGCTCACTCCATCATGCAGCACCCGGGTCTCGAACTGCTGAACTACTGACCTTCCACAGCCTGCAGTTCAGCGTCTTAACCACTTGACATGGGATGTTAAACAAAAGCAAAAATTACATAGTAGGAGCCTTCTTAGAGCAACAGATAGTAAAAACTATGCACAGCAGTATAGTCTATAGTCCTTAACCCTTTACCTCAAACTTTTTTCTGAACCATACTGTTACAATGCAGCCCTATTTCCTATGCAAATCCCCCTCTTGAATCTTGGATCTCACAGAGCACCTGAATAGCAAAACAGATCTGTTAAGTACCTGCTAGAGCCCTATTCTTTAGGTGCAAACTTGCAGGTTCAGAGCCATGACTTGGAGCCATGTATTCTGATGTTTCTGGGTGGCCTTCTCGCTCTCTCTGCTGGCAGCTTACGGGGAATCAAGTAGGCCTGTGCAGAGATGGTGCAATGGTGATGATGTGGGTTCCTCACTTGAAAGAGTCTGAACCGTTGATTTCTGGGAGCTCAAAACTGGGCTGTAGGCAGCCAAAGCAAACTCACGAGGATCCAACAAGAAGACAGAACACTATATAGATCGCCCTGAGCCCCTGAGAGGAAAGGCTGGTTAAACTGTGATAGGTGGGTATTTAAAAACCAGTTGGGGTCAAAGCCAAGGTCTGAGAATAAGGGGAATTCAGGGAGATGACAGACAACAGGAAACGAGGCAGAGTTAAAGCAGATACACAAAGGTGGAAAAGGGAGGGCCAAGTGGGCTTTTAATGAGGTAATGTCCTGGGGAATTTATCAGACAGTTTATCTGATAAGTAATTTATCAATAAGTAATTGAGGAGGAGTTGCATGGTGCCTTCGGTATCTCTGCTCTTTTGTGAGGCTTACTGGTAAGGGGCTCTAGCGTGCAGACCAAAAGGCCCCAGGTTATGGAGGGAAGATGTATAAACATGGCAACTTTGGTGAAGCTAAGCTGGTCTGGTCACTGCCTGAACATGAGACCTCCTAGAAGCACGATACACATCACCTTGAGCTCCGTGACAAAAGAAAAGCGGGATGATGAAAAAGAGTTGGTTTTTACACCCCACTTTTCTCTACCCTAGGCAGCTTACAATCTCCTTCCCTTCCCCTTCCCACAACAAGCACCCTGTGGGGTAGGTGGGGCTGAGAAAGTTCTGAGCAGGCTTCATGTGGTGGAGTGGGGAATCAAACCGGGCTCTCCAGATTAGAGTCTGACACTCTTAACCACTACACCACACCACACCACACTGGTTCTTGTGGATGGAAATAAAATAAATAAAAAGTCTGTGGTTTAAGACCTGGGATATCCTGACTGGGGTAGTTTAAACCTCAAAACTGCCTCTTCTAAGTGGTCCAAAAAGCACTGTAGCTCAGGTTGGTCCACGGCCTACTAAAGCAACTAACTTTACCTGACTTCCAGTTCTGACCTTGCTTTTTGTTTGCCTGCTACAACTCCACTGGCTCTGAACATGACCTTTGGCTCACAGTTTCCTATACTTTCCTGCATATTGCTCCTCCCAGTCCTGGGACTGCCTGGAGAAAAGGTGTCCTATCCCTTTAAGAGAGGCTTAATATGTAGAAATGGGCAGCTGAAGCTTTCCATGGTATGCAGGTGAATAATATCACTTGGTAAATAACACCACTGCTAAGCCTCTGTTAAAGAGACAGGACATTTCTTCTAGGCAGCTGGCAAATCTAACCAGCCCCTGAGGATTCTTTCTTAGCACCTGATTGGCTAAGACAGGATTGATGGGGGTACACGTAGGAACTACAGTGCATGGCCATCAAAGCTATCCAGTGAGGTTTACAACCGGGATGGGGCCATTTCCTAACTGATCTTCTCGGCTGTAAATGTAATATGAAAAATGTAAAATGAAAACAAGTGCAACAGGGCCTTAGCTGCTATTATACTTCAGCCCAGAGAGGGCCTAACCTAGTATGATGTTAAAACAGGAACGGTAACCTGCTAATCTTCCCATCATTTGGTATATATTTCTGCTTTCTTTAGTGTCCTGGGGCAGCCCTTCTGAAAGCCAGCACATGTAACAGAACTAACCCACAGAGTGTGGTTCTAATCTCAGTGTGTTTTTATATTCATTTATTTGGCAGCATTTTAGCAGCTCGTCTGCAGATGGCACTTTTTATCTCTGAGAAAATATTCCCATAAAAAGTGAAGGGAACTTGTTAGAAAGAATGCAAACAGAGCGTGAAACTGTCATCAGAGACTATTAATGTCTCCGTAATGCATGAACTGAACTGGAAACCTATCGGAGAAGAAAGGGGGCAGGGGCATTACTGCAGGCACGCAACTGCCTCTCCCTGCCCTCTTCGCTGTCCCACGGCCAATAGGGATGATGTCCAATAAATGTCCTCAGTCCCCAATTCAATACCACTGAGAAGACCCAATTACACTAGAAGGAGCACTAAAAGGCCAGTAGAAAACAACAGCTTTTATTTCTATTTCAGCTTCATTTCCATTTACAAATGAAGGAATCTCTGTGAGTGCAGGACTTCACGTGGAATTAAGGCAGATGTACTGGAGATCTGGCCTCAAATGCCAAAGTCTCAGAGCTCCCGTATACATTTGCTTCTGAGCAGTCACAGCTTGAGCACATATGAGCTCTCGGGACTATAACGTTCACAGGAAATCATGCACATCTAGGGGTTAGCTTGTTCTAGTCTCTAAAACAGGGAATACTTCATGAATCTAATGAAGTTTGTCACTGTGTGTGTAGAGCATTTCATAACATAGAAGAGACTAGGGACAGCCCCATGTATATAGAATCCATATGTGCATTAGATACCTGTTGAATTCTGGAACTTTCCCATTTATGTGTTATTCCTTGGAGTATACATCCAAAGATTACTGTTCTGACTACCTCTACATAGCTGCAACCTTACCCTCAGCACTGATTAAAGGAAATTCAACAGAGCAGTGATCTCCAATGTAGCATCCATAGGGCACCCAATGTGTTTCCTGGTGCCACTTCCTACTTTCCCAAAGCAAAGAGGCAATACTGGCTTTCCTTTACCTCACTGAGGCACAGGTTACTTCAGAAGACACTGCCTTTGTGTATACAGGAAGCACTTTTTCAGAACTAGCCATACACCCATGTCAGCCATTTTGTTCTCAAAATTCCAAAAGTGCTCACAACATTGGGGACCTCTGCTGCATCATAAATAAGCAATGTCAGTGTCAATCACCAACCTGTCTCTGGTATAGAAACAATGTATCCATCCATGCATGGATGGAAGTTTTCCCATTTGCCTTTCCATTCCCTGAGAGATGAGTCCTGGGGCTTTAGGGTCCATGCAGAGAAACAGCTATGTGGGTCTGTGGACTGGAGTGAGATGGCTCAAGGGAATGAAACTGATCCTCTTCTTCTGTGGGGCTATTGGCCACATTAGAGTTTCACCCCATCAATCAAACACAGGGAAAATGTCAAACCGGAGAATACTGAATGTGGGAAATTTCTGGAATTTAATATGCCTCCACTTCTGTTTCAGCTCTGCTTGCTTATAATTTCTACGGAGTGGGCTGTTGCCATCCTGCTTGTTCAGCATTTCCAAGTTTCTTTTGACAATCTGTATACCAGTAAGCAACCTTTTGGACTGAGTGCCAAAACAAGCATAAGAACATAAGAAACACCAATGTTGGATCAGGCCAATGTCCCATCCTGTCCAACACTCTGTGTCACACAGTGGCCAGAAATACCAGGTGCCATCAGAAGGTCCACCAGTGGGGCCAGGACATTAGAAGCCCTCCCACTGTTGACCCCCCCCAAGCACCAAGAAGACAGAGCATCACTTGCCCCAGAGTCCCTATCTATACCTTGTGGCTAATAGCCACTGATAGACCTCTGCTCCATAAGCTTATCTAATTCCCTGTCTAGCATATCTACCTGTGAAGACAGTGTACTGGCAAGCAAAATGGGGGCGACAAGCAAGGGCTGCCTTATCCAGATCAAGCTGAACCTCAGTTCGGGCTGGAGCTGCATGAGTCTAGAAGGCAATGTTTGGCACAAACCATGTCCACTGCCTTCTTCCACACCACCAGCCTCAGTGATGTCCCTGGGTTGCTTGGGCAAAGAACCAGCCCGGCCTGCTAAGCAAATTGGTCTGGTGTGCTACTTTTCAGCATGCATGCTAGAGGTGCCTAACCCTTCACCAAAATATCCCATGTGACTTTTTCTAGGCAGCCACAAGGCAAAAGTTTACTCCATTTTTCTATGTTGTCAACTGCCATGCTATCTTCTTCTCCCTCAATTCCCGTGATTCCTTTTTGATCCACTCCATCTTTTTCCTGCTTATCTTAGCTAGTTCGACTCCACCTTTCCATTGACTCTGGAAAAGCCATGCAAGTGACGCTCTGGACAGCCCAATTCCTGGACAGCCACATTCTTCACCCATGTAAGAGCCCCTGGTTGGATCCAAGCAACTTGCTGCCTGCAGGGCATGTGGTACTTTGGACTCAGATATGTTGCTCAATTAGCTCTTGTCCCTCCAAAGTGCTGCAGGCTAGCTTCTGTGAACACATTCCTCAGGCAATAAGGAACTGTCAAGGGAAGGGGACCCCATGATAGACTTCCCGGTCTTTGGGTCTTAGTGCTCATCCAGGTGGGAAAATATCAAGCAGCTTGGACCTCCTCAACATCCCACAGGTTGGATTTAAAGGGTTCTATGGCAACCGCTGAGAGACAGGAGCATGTAAGCAAAGTTCTCCCAGATGGATGATGTTGCTTAATAGGGTTAGGGATGGGAGTGGCAGCAACAAGGTTCCATTTCTTCGGACTAATTTCCTACTTTTATCTGCAGTTTTTTCTTTTTTGAAAAATAATTGCTGATGCAGCTCAAGGAGCTCCAGCCGATTCCTTCTGCTCCGCAGAGGAAACAGACTGACTGAATGGGAGGAGGAAGTCCTCTCCCTTAAGAGGAAGTTGTTACTGTGTCCTTGTTCTCTGTCATCGAGGAAAGGATCTTCCCAGTCATTTCATCCTGATACAGATTGAGACTTGTCCTCTTTAACATTCTGCTTCCCCCACAAAAACTGCAGAGTGGGGAAAAAACCATAGGAATCTGCCCTTTTCATGTATATTCTGTAGCTGGACTTCTTGTTCTTCTTTGTCGCATGAGATTAGTTTTTATCCGTGACTTTCAAAATGCTTGCCTGACAGTGCTCACGACGCAATTGACATTTCTCATTTTGATCTGGGCGCTCAGAGTACGCTTGCTCTAGGTCATGATTTTAGAAAGCCGTCCCCTGCCACACAGCAGCGGGCTGAGTGAATCAGGAAAAGCACCACTGATATTTTATTAGGATGATTAAAAGCATTGTGGTTTGGCGAGCATTAAATAACTTACCCCAAATTAACTCTCAGCTCTGTGAGCATGTGTAATTCTAATTGGGAGCTTTCAGTACTGTGAAATTTTCAACACAAAAGGGAACACACACAGTCCTCAGATAATGAATTGCAAGCTTTTCATGGGCAATTTTTGCAAGAAAATCTTGTTGCATATCTTCTACACACAGCAGTAATTTCAGCAGAACCAACATACCACTTCCTGCTACACTCTGCATCATATACAAACAGTGAGGTAGGAATGTAAGGTGAAATGTTTATTATCCCAGCACAATAGAGATGGAACAAGTCCACATACTGAGCCATCTCCACCGGTGACTTCTATTTAACGGAATAGATTTTCTGAAGTTGTTAGAAAGGCTTCCATTTTGTTGCAATTCTGCAAGCTATGCATGGTGGAATTATTCAGGAGGGCTTTTGATGCTGCTACCTAATTCTTAATTACATAAATTGGTTAGTTTTTATGTATTTTAAATTGCATATTGTTTTTATTATCACTGTAACATGCCTTGAGTCTGATTTTGGAGAAAGGTAGGCTAAAAATGCTTCTAAGAAATAAAAACATATTACCTTCTGTATAGAAATATTGCTTTCTAAATTCTCATGCCTTCTCCTGTGATAATATGCTGTGTCTCTGTTTCCTGTTGCAGGCCAAATGGTCCAGGGCAGACCAAATGGCCTGAACTACCCAAATAGCCATGCCATATTGTATAGGTTCTCTGCCCCCAGACCAGTCCAGGAATGGAGGGGAAAGAATTCTACACTGGAACAATGCATTACACAATCACCTAGAGAGGTAGGCTCTCTGGATTTAAGAACAATGCCACCAGGAACCCCTCAGCTTAACCCGCACCAACCTGAGATCAGAGGTCCCCAGAATCTCAGTTGGCATGTGGATTTACACATTAACAACTCTGTCCAGAGCTGTACAGTTAATCTTATAGGGTAGCACAATTGGTCAGCGTGGCTACGCAGTCTATGCCTTACTACACAATAAGAAACATATTTACCAAGGCAGGAACAGTTATCAATCCAGAATAGTCCATAGTAAGAGTCCAGGTATCTTGAGAAACAATAGTGCCATCCTTGCAAGCACATGGTGAGCTCACAAAGGAGCCCTTTGTTCTGCCTGGGACAGCATTTCCCAGGTGCAATTCAACAGTAAGGAGAGAGCAAGAGAAAATCTGAGCTCTCCTCCAAGGGTCAGACAATTAAAAACCCCAATCTAATCATAATCGGCTGTGGCCAGTCAGCCAATCACGGGTAGACGGGGGTGTCCAACTTTTGGGTTGTCATGGCAATGGGTGGGGGATAGTCTGGGGAACACCCTCTGCAGTCAAATGATCCCCAGAGTCCAACCCACCCATGGCCTACGTGACTGTTTGCTTGTCTGCTAGGCCATCTGGTCTTCTGCCATCGTGGAAGTGTAAAGGTATGTTTATGGCATGGCAATAGAGGCCATCTTAGAAATATTGATTTCTAAAAGTCTCATGCCTTCTCCTGTGATGACATTCTGTGTCTCTGTTTCCTGTTGCAGGCCAAATGGTCCAGGGCAGACCAAATGGCCTGAACAACCTCAATAGCCATGCCATATAATCACACATTCTTTAACACCTCTAAGTGGAAGAGCCAGACCTGATGGTACGCCATGGAGAAGCTGGAAGCTGGGTCCCCTGACTGCAGGAGGGGCCTCCAAACTTCTAGCCATTCCTGTGTTGCAGCTATGACAACCAACAATTGGGCACACCCATGCCCACTCACAATTGGCTGATGGCCACGGCTAATTTGTGACTGGAATTGGAGTATAATTGATCGATCCCTATGAGAGTGAACTCTTGCTTGCTCTCTTAGCTCTCCCTTCCTCCTCTTGTCATTATCTGTTTTATGACACCTGACACCTGAAATGCTGTCCCTTGCGAAACAAAGACCTGCTTTGTGACTTGGAGCACATGGTGTGCAGATGGGATTCCTACTCAAAATCCCTTGGTGCTACCTGGATTATCACCATGGACAATCTTGAACTCTTGGATGCTATCCTGATCTTGGTAACTATGAATCTTTAATGTGGGTGCGGTGAACCTTTAACAGGGAGCGGTGGCGCAGGCAGTTAAACGCCTGCACTGTAACATCACCTGAGCAGCCACTATGGCTGTTCGAGTACCACCGCGGTCGAGGTGAGCTCTCGACCTTCGTCCCAGCTCCCGCCTACCCAGTGGTCTCGAAAGCAACCTAATTGCAAGTAGGTAAATGGGTACCCACCCTTAGAGGGGTGGGGGGCACCCTGTGTGGTTGGCTGAAGATGGCGGAGATAGCGGAGACGGCGGCAGTGGCGGCAACGATGGCGGCAGCAGCGATCCTGGTGTGGACGGCATTGGTGGTGCGGCGAGCAAGGCGGCGGCGAGCAAGGCAAGGTGCGCGTTTGAGCGATCCCTGGTGGCGGAGAAGGAGTACACCGAGGGCTGCGGTGAAGAGAGAAGAAAGGGGCGTGTGCAGATGCCGAGTTCCAGCTCAGCGGAGCCGGAAAGGACGTGGCTGGGCCGGAAAGTAGGTGGAGCTGTGCGCCTAAGGAGGAGATCGCCACCACTGAATGCCGGAGACGCCAGAGAATGCCAGAGAAAGAACAACCCGCTGGACCAGGAGACCCGACCATGCCGAGCCAACGGAGAAACAGCAATAGCCACCACAGAGGGGGTGCCGGTAGGTTGTCCCACCCCCCCTTCATACATTGTGGCCCTAGCTAGGAACACAGGTGATTAGCACCAGAAACCCTGTAAGCCGCTCTGAGACCCTAGCCATGGGACAAGAGCGGGATATCAAGTCTAATGTAAAAAAAAAAATATGTGTAGTTAAGGCAAATTTCCCTAGCCTTTGTTATTTTTGTAATCTTTTATAGTCTGTTGCTGTGCTCTGTACTGAATAAAGGTCCTGCTTATTTCTAACTTGCCTATGATGTTGTAACTTGGATTCCAAGTCTGAGTCTAGTGCCTAACGCTTACCCCATATGCTACCTTGGTAAGAGTAAAAGTGTGCATCTCTGGAGTGAGTTGCTAAGGTGTTCTGTCCCAGATGCCAACTAAGGGTTTGGAATCTCTCCCTTAGGAAAGGCAGGGACTATTGAAAAGAGGTTCTGGTGGCATATTGTTCTGAAGACCAGAGATGGTACAGACTGTCTCGTGGTTTGTTGTTTAATGTACTGAAAAAGTACAGGATTCCCTCCCATTCCTGGACTGGCCTGGGTGGGCTAATCCTGTAAACCTTCCTAAATAGAGCCAAACTAGATGTGGTAATATATGAATGTGGTTAGCGGATCGAGGGGCGACCTGATATCACTGAACATGAGAGGGATGTCAACTTCCCTCCCTATGAAGCACAGAACAAACCTGGGTCAGGCGTCAGACAGCTGCTATTTAGAAAGAGCAGTGAATTCATGGATCTCGTACATATCACATCTAGCTTGGCCCTGAGAGACCCTGTGTACAGAAGCCTCAATGCACATGTAGTGGCCTCCAATTCTGACACTACCTTCAGATGCCAGCCCCAACACCCACACAATCATCATGACAGCCTTGCTTGCTCAAGAACTTCTACCATCTGACAGAACAAGGTAGACAAACAGCAGGGCAGTATCTTGATTATTCCCTCTTGCAAGAAAACACAAGACCCAAATGTGAACTGACAGGGGCACAAACAGTTCTTTTCTTGTTGGAAAGGCAGGCCCGTAGCCAGGATGTTGTAATTTGGGGGGCCTTCAAATAAGTCAGGGGGCATTGACATCACAAAAATTAAAAAATTAAATTTTAATAACATTTTAAAAACTCCTTGCCAGTTGGAGCAGTCAGGAGCAGTTGGAGCAGGCAGTCGCTCATCCATGGAGGTCTCCCATGGCAGGGCGAGGGGCTCCAGCAGCAAGGGGACGGGTGAGTGAGTGCCGATGTGCCCTGGAAGCCAAGTGCCGTGAAGCTGGCCTCCACTAGTGCTCCGGCTGGGCACCCAAACACAGGAGGAGGCAGAAGCCTGGCCCAGATCACACAGCACAACTGCTTCGGCCCCGTGGAAAGTTCCTGTGCTGTCAAAGCCCACTGGCCCCACCTTGCCTGCTGGCCCACCCACCTGGCAGCCTCGTGCTGCTAGTGGCCCTCATGAAGGGGTGGTGGTGGTGGGGAAGCAAGCTGCGCTTGGGGTAGAGGCAGCGGCAGTTCAGGTTCTGTGGAAAGGGGAAAGTAACATTAAGTGTCGCTTGGGGCTCCTCATCCTAGCCTCGCAGGAAGCATAGAGGGGACAAAAGGCATCCTTTCACAAGACAGTGTGATGTTGAACACCTACCCTCATCTACTAGAAAAACTTCACAAGCTGCGCTTGGGGAAGGGGCAGCGGCAGCAGGCCTGGGCTAGATGGAAGTGGGGGGGGCTTGTTAGGAAGTCAGGGGGGCGGGCCTGGGGCAAGGTGAGAGCTGGAAGGGAAGAGTAATGGTGTACCTCTACATGGGGTGCCTTAGGGCAGTACTACTTGTTATGTTTAGTTCATGGTCATTTTAAAAGACTTCTTTCTTTTCCAAATGCAGCTAACAAAGCTGGTTTCCCCCCAAATGACAGAAGGGCTCATTAATGCTTTCATCCTCTGCTGTTGGGGGGGAGAGAGAACCCTGCACTTCTTTTACTCCCAATGGGGGGGAGAGTATGCATTCCCTGTAACTTTCCCCTGATGGAATTAAAGGGGCTGGAGGATGGCTTTGTTCATTGGGAAAATGGCAGGAGGGGAAGGAGGAAAGAGCCACCCCCCCCAAAGTCATCCCCCCCCCAGTTGATCCAGCAGCTGTATCAGGAGAAGAAAATTCCTTTCTTAAAATGACGACAGAGATAAACATAAAGGATAAAACTGCCCTTATTGAGACGCTAACCAACCCTGGGAAGACCACTTGCCCCATTATGGGAAGCAAGCTATGAACCTGGAAAAGAGAAGAGCCATGCCCACGGGAACTTGGAAATAGCCGTATGTGTTTCTGCCTTCTCTTGGCTCCTTCTTTTGACTTTTGCAGCAACATATATGTGCGACTTGGCAGCAAAACAGTGATATGTCCATCACAAAGACCAATGGGAAGCTGCAAGAGGATCGCTTTGCCAGGCCTCTCCCCTCACTAAGCCTTCTCTCTGTCACCCTGAAAACACAAATTGTTCCATGCTTTTAAAAAAAAATTCCATAAATTAACATTCTATTAATAGCTTTTATTATATTATCTTTGACACGTGCATTGCTCCTGGCTTCAGGCTGCACACAAAGTGGCCGGCCCGCCCCTCCCTTACTCTTGGTATATGAATACACATAAATATTTACATTCCAGGATGGAGGGAGAGAGAAGGAGAGCGCAATAAGTGTGTTCCTTATAAGGACAATCTGAAAAGCCGGCATCCCGATGGCATTCATAAAGATTTATAAATACGCTGTGTACAGTTCAGCTGCCCACTTAGTACTTAAGCTTTTTTTTTTTTAATTGTAACTGTCAGACTAGAGTTTGTTTCAACACTCACCTCCAGTGCTCGGTGAATGAAAAATGCGATCCCTCTTGGTATTTAAAATGACACAGAGAAGAGACTTCAAGTGGCCCTCGAGAGCAAACACTTTATCCTTAGAATAGACACATTGCCCAAATCAGCGTCTGAACGCTCATGCCCACAGACACAGGCCTGCAGATTGACGACTGGTTTAATAACACCTTTTTATGCACTGCTATAAACTGTCTTTACAATCCTGTGTCTGCTAGGGATGAAGCCAGCTTGATTCTTCTGATCTTACAACAGCCGTTATCATTGCTGAGCTATTATGGGTTAGCCATAAAAGACCGGGCGGGGGAGAGCCATTGTTTCCAAAGAGAGCCATCTGCATTGGCCAGCAGCAGAGAACCTGTTAAAGGGGAATGAAATCATGACTGGGGTAAAGCTGCAAGAGCCTCATTCCAGATTTGGGGGGAAGGGGGATAAGGCATACTACACTAGATGCTATCCTTGTGCATCTCCCCCTGCTCATGGCCAGGTTCACAACACTGACCTACTGCCTTCCTTGCACTGAGACAGCAAGCACATGCTTCACAGTAGCTGATCCTGCCATTCATCTTGCTGCCATAGGAGTTCATGTAAGGTACATTTATGCTTTTCCACCTGCTGTATGTATGCACCCCGAAGGCAGTCTTCTAAAGTGGCACTAGGAGCAGGGAAACCATAGACATGCTAGCACAACAACAGCAGGAAAAAGGTGAATACTGGTGATTACCCCCAAAAACAGCATCATGAGACCCATCCAGGTGCTCAGCCCTTCTACCTGGCCAAGACCCTTAGGCAATAGTGGCCCCACACTCCGTGCTGAGCGTTTTCCAACAGATGAACAAGCAGACACTTCCATCCGCACCAGGCAGGGGGTTATTAGCTTAAGTCAACTTCTCCCTGACTCACACGCATGCTCTCAGATCTCTGGTTCATGGTATATTAGGATGCTTGGTATGGGGTTGTCTGGCAAAATTCAATTTTAGTGCATGGCTCCCATCTGACTTTTATTTAAGCTAGTGAGAGAGTTATTACCAGCACAGGAGTGGGACTAGGCCTAGAAAGACAGACATTATATATTTGATTTCCTAACTCTTGGGCCCACAACTCCCTTTTAAAATTCAAAGCAGGGAGGGGGAGAAGACTAAAGATATCTCTTGTCTTCTTTATCATTATAGGTATTTTTAAGCTACAAACAAAGTTGTGCGAAGGATAGCTTGGTTGCCGCATTTAGCAGCTCCATTTTTCAGCCCTATCAATGTTATTGCAAATGGATCCTGCCCAGGAATAGTGGGAGACAACATCACTAGGCGGAGAATCAAAAATGAGCTGTTAACTGCTCCATCTGGTGTCATACATCAGTTCACAGGATGAAAAACTAAAATGAGAGGGCTGATATTCTCTCCCCAGAGAAGAGTCAAGATGGAAATGGCAGAGAGGCCCTAAAATACTGGTCAGAGACAAGATATAAGAAGAACCCTGGTCTGGCTTTATGCGAGCTGTAGTTAACCTGGAAAATTATGAGCGTTCGCATCCTGTCATCCATTTTTTCTCAGTTTTGGAACTCTGCTGCTACAAATAGCCCAGGAAGGGTAAGAATATTTATGAAGGGCTCATATAACACGTGCCTGTTACTACAGTATATATACATAAAGGGACTGATCCCCATCTTGAATAACAGGTACTAATTGACACTTTTTGCATTACCCATGAAAGACAGGGGTGCGATCTTGGGGGTCCCATTCAGATATTAAGATTGGTAGAAATGCAAAATTGCACCTCTAAGGTCAGCACTCCACCCTATGCAGAATGAGGTGGTGGTAGAACCCTGTACAATACCACTTCAGGCCTAGGATTGCCAACTCTGGCCTGGGAAATTCCTGGAGAGTTGGAGGTGGAGCGTATAGAGGGGGAATATGGAGAGAGATTAGGGTCTGCCTCTGAAGCTGCCCTTTCCTCCCGAGGAACTGATCTCTGCAGTGTGAAAATTAGGTGTGATTCTGGGAGACCTCCAGGGCCTACAATACAATCTGCAGGTGTGCATAATACAATCTGCAGGTGTGCATGTTAGCATGAAAGGTCCCCCACAATAAAAAAGGAACTTGCCCCAAAAGCACAAAAGCAGGAGATCTTTTAGTACTAGTAACAGTAGGGAGTAAAGTTCTAGCTAGCCCTTTCTCTGCTATGCTAGTTTTCCTACGCACACAGAGATTTATTTACAAGGGAGAACCCTAAAAAAACATGATTACCTGACGTTTGGAGTGGCACAGTCCAATTTACCATCTCAGGACTCTATTCCCATTCATTCATTCTTCACCATGTGCAGATCCAGCCTAATGCGTGGAAGAAAGCTGCAATGAAGGTTAAGGATCTAGTGTTTGGGCCTTTGTAATCTCTGCACATTTTTTTTAGTATTGTGATCAGGACTAAAAATCCATCCCGTTTTTCAAGATGTAAACTAGCCACCTGCAGGGCTTGAGAATGAGTTTTTATTTATCCTGCAGTTTACATTCCATTCCCGGCTAAATTAAACGGCTGTGGCACTATCTGTTGTCTTCCACTGCACGATCCATTATTTTTGCTTGCTGCAAGATGTCAGACAAACCAGGTCTTAAATCTGATGTGGCAGAACAAATCTTTCTGAGGGATTTCTAGGAAGTCCTCACCCTGGACTGCAGGCACAAAAAGCTAGAAGGTGAACAGCCACAGTTGCATTATAACACCAAGAGCAAGGACTTTACATGCCAGAAACGAGTGGCAAAAAGTAGATACACAATAAAGGCTTCCCGGGGAAACACTCTGAAAGAAAGCCTTCCTCCTCGCCTTGTTGAGTGCTATTAAACACTTTAAACATTTCAATACATTTCTTCCCAGAATTCCTGGGCATAAAGGGTGATCAGAGAGCTTTGGTATGTCACCCTACACCGGGCCTCTCCTGGGAATGTTTCCAAACACTTCAGGCACAGGTTAACAACTCTGCCAAAAACACAGCTACCTAATATTTACATAGCACTTCAAATTTGCAAATTATTTAATGTTGGAACTTAGAAACCTCAATCACGAAATGCTCATGCAGAAACAGCTCTTTCTCACCTTCCCCTGCCCTGCAGGGCCCCCCCCCCATGACTCCCCAAAATTTAATGCTGGGGGTCAGGGGACCCTAATGGAAAGAACGTGCCACAAGGCATAAATGGGCTGCAGTGAGTAGGGGGGCTGTCAGGCAAAACCACCCTTCTTCCCTCTTCTGCTGGCAGAGGAAATGGGGGGGAGCAAATTCTCGGGTAATGCAAGTGGGCAATGGTAATTTGCCATATTCACTGTTCCTCCCTGGAGCCCCTACCCCACCCCACGCCATGTGACACTTTATCTGTAAAGGTCCCCTGACTCCCCAGAACTGTTTTTTTCAGGGGTCACAGTGGCTGTGGGAGGGGGGGTAAGATGCGTAAGACCTGACACCCTGGGTGCAAGTCTGTAGGATCTAACCCTTAGTCTACAACACACCTGCCTTCATAACAAGTTTATATTGTAGGTCACTGCCATTTAGTGAAGCTGAGAGATAGCAGCTCAGCTTTTAGTGACCCTGACCTAAATTGCAAAATTGGAAGCAGCTCTCCTAGGGCCACACAATGAGTCAGCAGACCCTGTTCACACACTCACCCAAACCATTTCCATGACAGAGAAGCAGAGATTCTTGGGCTCCTCCACAAAGTCTATAGCATAATGAGTGACTAAGTTACGTGCATGGGTTATCTCCCCAAAAAGAACATACAAGCCATGAGCTTATATGGCCACGCTGCATGTTTAGTCCTAGGCATAATGAGGTTCCACGAGCATTTAAACACCACCAGGCAAACAGAGAGCCCATTCAGGTACAAGGCCATTACTACTTACTTAAATAGTCACTCTTACTATGACTTCAAGTCATTCAGTGATCTATCCTAGCAATTCTACTCTGAGTTTTCCTGAGCCCTGTAACTGTTTTTGAGTGTATTTCTATCCTTCAACCAAAGAAACCGAAATGTGAAAAGGAACTTCCGTTATCCAGTCCCTCTATTTCAGTATAACATCACTTATTGTTTTCTGAGCCAACAAGATTGATGGAAATCTATGTTACTGAGCCAAATTTGTGTAGTGGTTAGGAGCATGGACTCTAAGCTGGGAGAACCGGGCTTGATTCCCTACTCCGCCACATGCAGCTGCTGGTGTGACCTTGGGTCAGTCACAGTTCTCTCAGAGCTGTTCTGGAAAGAACAGTTCTCAAAAGAGCTTTCTCAGTCCCACCTACTTCACAGGGTGTCTGTTGTGGGGAGGGGGAGGGAAAGGAGATTGTAAACTGCTCTAAGATTCCTTCAGGTAGTGGTGGGGTATAAATCCAATCTCTTCTTCTTCGTATATAGCTGTACACAGAAAACACAAGGCTGTTAGAGAAATCTGAAAGTGGGTAGGCTTGCACTGACCATTTCCTGAACTGCCCCGAATGAGTGACCATCAGATCTTGAAGCAGGTGCTTGCTGTTGTGCAAATGAGATATTACTTAGTTAGCTTCCATGGCCGAAACAAGATCAATGCTCCAATAAAGGAGTCAAAGGGCAGGAGACATGTGGTGAGAGTAAAGTAATAAATGGAATGTCACTCTAGGCCAAGACACATTTTCGATACATAAACTTGAATATCCCCGTCAGTTATTTCACGGGAGACAGACACAGTTACTTCAGCAGCATTCCTAGATACTTTGTACATGACAATTATTGATATATCTGCCAATCACGTCAGAATCCTGCTCTTCCTCCAAGAACCTCCTGGTGCTACATATGTGGGGTTATCCCCACATTATTCTCATAACAGCCCTATGAGGGGGGGTGTATGAGAGAGAGAGACATGCTCCGGATATTTTTTTTTTAAATGTCTATTTTGTCTTGATGCTTTTAAGCAACCCAATTCTCAAAATCTCTTTTTGCATACTAAATTATTGACTTACATTTCTGTTGCCAGAGCTTGTGGTCCCTCCTGTTCAATTCATTGGGGCAGACCTTGCACTTTTTAAAAGAAGACTCTTTACCTTTTATGGCTTCCTTGGCTTGCGTTGTTAACCACACAGGCCTTCTTTTAGACTTGGCAGTGCCTTTCCTAACCTGTGGAATGCATTCTCTCCGGGCTTCAATTAGTCTGGTTTTCAATAGCTTCCAAGCATCCTCTAGGGATTCAACTCTCCCATGTTTCTCCTTCAGCTTCCTTTTTACTATTCCCCTCAACTTTGTAAAGTTTCCTCTTTTGAAATCAAATGTGACAGGTTTGGAGTTTAGGGGTAACTTTTCATTGACCCGAATGCCGAACTTAATAGCATTATACTCACTGTTCCCAACTGGTGTAACAACCTTTTGTTACCGCCAATGGTCTGCCTCGTTGTTTGGAGAAATTAGTTGTGCGGCAGAGGAAACCACAGGGGTACAGGGACCGCACATCAATTATATACCATTGTCCAGCACATAGGGATGACTCCAGATCTGAAGATCTGAAGAGTATATTAAATAGGTTTTATTGAAGAATTTCCCTAATTACAAGCACATTAAGCTTCCAAAAAGAGCAAGCAATACAGAACTAAGAAAGTAGAGGCGATTGATAGCGAATAGAGGGTTGAGTTATGGGGTAATACAACCTGTCCAGATGTGCAGAATCCATGGAAAAGGGATTGTGGCCCAACATAGTTTGGGAGTGGACTGCCAGTTGGCTTCAGGGCAGATGCACACTTTGAGGCCATGTGCATGGACGGATATAGACATTAGAGAATAATGCTGACCAATGGGAGGTCTTGAGGGGCTTGCCCCAGGTGAAGACAAAAGATTACCTAGGCCAATCATGGGTCCTGGGGGTGCAGTTGTCAGGAGGGGCATGGCCTAGGTATGACCAATGAGGTCTCAGAGGCGCAGAGTCTGGATTAAGAATAGCTATGATGGGATCAGCCAGGTGTGGGGTGATTGGGCTCGAAGTGTCCATTGTGGAACAATGTGGTGGTCTGGCATTTCCCTTATGCCAGACAAAAGGGGTGATGTTTCTTAAAGTGTGGCAGGATGAACCTGAATGGGAGACCATTCACTAGACAGGGAGAGTTAATGTTTACTTTGATCAGTCTGGCGTAGGTGTAAGAATGCAGATATTTTAGACAAATATATGGAGACAGGAATGAGAGGATTATTCCAAAGGTATTTTCTGACATACAAGTGAACCAGAAGTTGGGGCTGGAAACACGCAACATTCTTCATTCATGACAATAGCACAGACCAGAGGCTCTTTGTCCCTGCCTGCCTGTACATTTGACAGACAAAAGACTAGCCATTTGGTCCGTAGAAGATGCCTTAGGTGAGAGCAGAGACTTGCCCATTCTTAGTCCTTTTGGACTGAGCTGACAGGAGAGAAGAGTGGGGGGGATTGCTTGCATGGAAGATGTTTGGCAGTGCAGCCAGCCTGGAGAATCTTCACTTGGCCTGAATTTTCCCAGCCAAGGTGTGGTTCTCCTAGCCTCCCAGCAAAAACCACTGTTTAAGCCAAGCCTGGCTTTATGAGGCCACTGCTTGTAAAGGTTCAGAGGTTGTTTTGGGGTATCTCTCTCTCAGGAAAGACCACCCCGCGTTCAGGGCCCAGGAGGCTGATCACACTTTATATCTCTCATTAGGTCTTGAGACCCACTCAGAACCAAGTCCAAGATCACTACCCCTCTGGTTGGCTCTGTGACCAACTGTTCCATTGCACAGTCATTTATGATGTCTAGAAATCTCATTTCTATGGCATGACTCAAGTGCGTATTTACCCAGTCAATGTGAGGGTAGTTAAAGTCTCATAGTATAACAACATTATCTGCTTTAGTCACCTCCTTTATTTCCTTCTCCATCTCAAGACCTTCCTCAAGGGTTTGAAACCCCACTTTAACCCCCTTAGGGCCCAGTATTTCCACTCAGTACAAACCCAACACTTTATCCTCTACAACTCACTAGCTCAACTAGATGAGTAAGAAGGTGATCTAACTGGCATTACCAAAAAGACACCAGCTGGACTTTATTGTACTTGTTATGAAAAACAAACAAAACAAGCAGAATGTTCTTTTATTTCTACCTGCTGTCTTGAATTTAGGCACAAAAAAATTACTGATAGTTGGCTGGATCCATGCCCGATTTGTGCTTTCATTCAGGGAAGGGGATGATTTCTACCAGTTTCCTTTTCCCACTGCAGCCCCGCAAGCCATGCTGTTTTCAAGATTCCCCCAACAGGGCCAGCTCGAATCTTTGTTGTCCCAGGCAGTAGGAACAGGAGGGGAAGCTGAGTCCCTCCATTCATGTCAATGCTGTCCAGTTCTAAGATGACCCATCTTGGAGCTGGATGGATGATGCACAAGTCAACGGGAGGGATACCTCTTCTCATG
The DNA here is from genome assembly GCF_001447785.1 of Gekko japonicus. Taxonomy (NCBI): domain Eukaryota; kingdom Metazoa; phylum Chordata; class Lepidosauria; order Squamata; family Gekkonidae; genus Gekko; species Gekko japonicus. The sequence continues at coordinate 218,141 of NW_015161947.1, read as the reverse complement.
CACCCCCACCTGCTCCCAGGTCAGCTATAGAGGGTTCTCTCTGCCACACTCTGGAACGGTGTGGCAGTGAGATACACTGAGAATATGCATGCATCACTTGGGTTTCTTGAGCTCCAAGGAACTGTGGGATGCAGCCAGAGAAGTTTCCTCTGTACCCTACTTCAGATGGATCTCAGGCAGCAAAAGGGGAGGAGAGTGCCTCCTTTGCTGCTGCCTTTCTGGGATCCTCCACTGGACGCAGGAGCTTCCCCTGCACCCAGCTTTTAATGGGTCCTGAGAAAGTGGTAGTGGCAACAAAGGTGGTACAGGTCTCCTCTCCTGCTACTGGGGCAGGGCCCATGGTGGTATGTACAGGAAGCACCTCTGCAGCCATTCTTGGATCCCTTGCAGCAGCACTACTGGCACAAGAGGTGATGATAGGTGTACCATACCTGTCATCTCCTTCCACATCAGCACTCCCTGCTGGTTTGACACCCCACTTGATTGGGGAACCAGTCCTGCTCCCAACCCTAAGGAGAAGTTTGTCATAAAGGGCAGGGTACTCCAGTTTGAAGGCAGAGGCCACAACAACCCATTCCGTAAGCAGAGTTCCTGGATCCAATCCTTATATCTGGCTTATATAAAGGCCCTTACTGGTGTCCTGCTGGAGAAAATGTATCAGGTCAAAACCTGTTTAGGCTGTAGCCTAAAATGCTCTCTGATCTTTCACTGCCTTGATCATAATGATATTCAACTACATATTATTTTCAGGTTTTTCAGGTTCACTTTTCATTGGGATTGCTATAACAATATATATAATTGCAATCAATGCCCCAGAAGGTCAGATCAGAACCAATGGGTTGAAATTAAATCAAAAGAGTTTTCAGCTAAACATTAGGAAGAGCTACCTGAGAGTTAGAGG
>NW_015161947.1:190475-217230 GCF_001447785.1 Gekko japonicus | reverse complement strand
CGGTTCCTCAGTGGAACAGGTTCCTTGTGAGGTGGGGGGCTCTCCTTCTTTGGAGGTTTTTAAGCAGAGGCTGGATGGCCATCTGACAGCACTGCTGATTCTGTAAACTTAGGCAGATCGTGAGAAGAAGGGCAGGAAGGGCTGCATCAGTGCTTAGTTCTCATGGGAAATGCTGATCGCCACTTTGAAGTCAGCAATTTTTCTCCAGACCAGTTTGCCCGGGGATCCTGGAGGTTTTTTGCCATATTCTGGGCATGGAGCGGGGTCACTGGGTGTGTGACCCCACTCAGCCAGAGAGAGTGGACCCTCAGGAAAAGCCTAGTGGGCATCTACAGAGAGTGGGGAATTAGTGAAAATCAGCACAACCCTATAAATGAGTACAGGCACTCCCCCCCCCCCCAAAATGCAATGGCGTTGACCCTGAAATCTGTTTCATACATTGCACACAGCAAATCCTTATGGTATTCCCAGTATTACTGTATGGCTGCGAGAGTTGGACTATAAGGATAGATTCTTTTGAACTATGGTGCTGGAGAAGACTCTTGAGAGTCCCTTGGACTGCAAGAAGATCAAATCAGTCAATCCTAAAAGAAATCAACCCTGACTGTTCCCTGGGAGGCCAGATAATGAAACTGAAGCTCAAATACTTTGGCCACCAAATGAGAAGGGAGATCTCACTGGAGAAGACCCTGATGCTGGGAAAGATAGAAGGTCAAAGAAGACGGGGACGGCAAAGGATGAGATGGTTAGACAGTGTCACCAATGCAACGAACATGAAGTTGAGCAAACTTCAGAGGATGGCGGACGACCGGAAGGCCTGGTGTGATCTGGTCCATGGGGTCGTGAAGAGTCGGACTCGACTGTACGACTGAACAACAACAACATTCAACACAGAGCCACAGCCAATTCCTGGAAGAGTTAGTACCTGTTGTACACTGCCTCTAGCAGGTCTCCGAAGAAGCCGCATATGGATTTCCCAAATAAATAAATAACTACCTGTATGATTCGTATGTTCTCAAACCACCCATTTGTCACTATCCGCATTTTAGGTATATATTGCTTTGGGATAACTGCATTTTCATCATACATTTCCCTTATGATTCTTGAAGAACAAAGTTTGAGTCCAGTGGCACCTTTAGGATAACAAAGTTTTATTCCAGGCATAAGCTTTCATGAGCATGCACGCTCTTTCAGATACAGAAAGCATATACCTTGAATAAAACTTCATTGGTCTTAAAGGTGCCAGTGGATTCAAACTTTGTTCTGCTGCTTCAGACCAACACGGCTACCCACCTGGATCTAACATATAATTCTTGATCATTATTAACATTCAAGAAAACCTCTGGGCAAAGTCTGAAACTGCTTAGCTTTAGGGTCTAGGTAATATGACACTAGATATTAATCTACGGGATCAGTGCATTAATTAGATGGATATGCCTCACTCCCATTTTGCAGTCCTGAAAAATGGACAGTCTGGGCATTGAATATTATCATGTTGCTCCAGCACTGACCCACTAGCTCAGCCAACTCAGTTTCTCTGACAACCTATTTCCCACCTTCCCTGCTGTCTCTAATGGGCTGGCACCACATCTGCTAACTCAGGCCTGGCAGATCAATAGGCAGGACCGGCTCGGATCAATTTTTAAAGGGAATAACACTCCTTTCCCTGGCTTCAGTAAACAGCTTCATGCATACCATTTGCATTTCCTGCCAAAACTCTAAAAGATCCATTGAGAATACACTAATCAATTTTTATTTCTCATTAAACTGATGCTCGCAGCATACGGAAGGAAATAGGCACAGAAGGTAACACAGCACATTAGGACTTTGGGAGACCAGGGTGGAGGGGAGGGAAGGGTTAGGGGATCCTATCAATCATGGGGATGTGCCAAGGCAGGCCAATAAATCCTGACAAACAGATTTCACTAGTCAGGGTCATTCATTTCTTCTGTATTGCCTACGCCACTTGCTGGGGACACAACTTCAAGGCAACAAGCCTGATAAATGGAATAGCAAAGCCACAGGGAAGAAAGTACTTGGAATGTTGTTTCTCGGGTCTTCATGCTATAAAATTCCATTTAAAACAGGAGAGATTACAATTTTTTAATTTATTTATCCATGTATCTCTTAAAACAGGGAAGGTGACAGGTTTTTAAATTCATTTACTCATGTGTCTCTTTGTAATTTTTCTATCCTGCTCTTCCTTCCAAAAGGTCAGAATGGCCTGCCAAACAGCAACCTCGGTAGGCCAAGATGAGAACTGGTGGTTTGTTCAAGAGCACATGGTGAGCAGATGACCTGGGATTTAAACCTGGACTGTCCACATGCAAAACAATAGCCTTATTGCGAACAACACTGGCTGTCTGAAATGAAACATATGTCCCCACTGGTGGACCTCCTGAGGGCACCTGGTATTTCTGGCCACTGTGTGACACAGGGTGCTGGACTGGATGGGCCTTTGGCCTGATCCAACATTGGCGTCTCTTATGTTCTTACATCTAAAAATGCAACACAAAAAGTATCATGATGAAACCACAAAACCAGTTCAGTCTTGGTCACAAAAACAATAAGTTAAATAAATCCCAAACAAAAAAATTTCCAGGGCAAGTTTGGGTTTCAGCAAGTGAAACAGAGTGGTGATTTACATTTCTTTTCTTGCCACAAAAATCCCAATAGACAAGCTCCCTAGCTTAGAGACACTTTCTCTCTGACCCAGTGCAATCTTGGCAGTCAAATGAGGTCTCTCATTGAAAGTGCTTTGTGACAGGCCTTTTCTATCCACCAAGGAGACTCATACGGCCTCCTATGGTTTTGGGGAGCCAGGTTTGTTTTCCCCTCAGTTACTAGATGTTCTTAAGCTCATCACCAGAGACAAACCTAAGAACTGGGTACTCTGTCCTCTCCCACAGGTAGAGCTAAACCACTCTGCCACACTACCAGGCAGAGCTACCCTTCCAACTGTCTGCTCTTTTGCTGAGGCAGAGCCAAAGTATCACTGCGCTCTTCCGGAGGCAGATCTGAATGCTCTCTCTGAGCCAGATCCGAACGGAAGTGAACTATCCCCTACTATGCTTCCCCCCAAGATTCCATCCCCCTTCTGAAAGGTGACTGGATGCCAGGCCTGTAGCCAGAAAATTTTCAGTGAGGGGGCACTGGGGGGAGGGCATGATGTCCCTTCCAACATCACACACACAAAAAAAATAACTTTAGGGCCTTGGAGAGGCTCACATGAGAGGCACCCCACCTCCCCCGGAACAGACTTGACCCACTGCTGGCATGTCTCATCTTGCCAGATTATAACAGACTTCTGGTCTAGTGCCTGGGAGTCTATGGGTAAAAGTTTGTGCACCAGCTGGACACAGTCAATGCCGCTAACCAGGCAGAAGGAAGAGGGGAGACAGAAAAGAGAAGTCCCAACCTTGCTCCTTTACTGGACTTGCTTGGGACTTCAGAGAGAGAGAGACCCCTCCCCTGAACAGACCTGACCCACCACTGCACCGCTCAGCTCTGGCCTGGGCTTTGCTGCTGCTCCTCCTCCTCTTCCTCCTGCTTTCATGCTGCTGCCTCTCTCTGCACAGGGCTCCTCTGCCGGCTCACTCTTAGACTGAGGAGTGGAACAGTGGACGAAGCAAACATGGGTGAGGCGAACAAGTGCAGCGCTCCTCTCTCCCCTCTGCAGGTGCCATCCACAGCTCCTTACCCTGGCAGGCAGTCCCCGCACAGCATCGCCGGGTCTTTCTGCTGCTTCTGCCGAGGCCACCCCTCTCCCTCCCCTCCTGCTCGCCCACAGCAGGAAGCAGCAGGGAAAGCCGGCAAGACCATGGCAGCCAGGGGTAAGGAGCACGGTGCACCAGGGGTGGGAGAGTCTGGCATCCTCCCAGAATGGGCGGGGCTTATCTGTGGGGGGCATCACCCCCAAATCCCCCTGTGGTTACGAGCCTGCTGGATGCTAGTTAGGGATGCCAGCCTCCAGGTGGGACCTGGGGATCCCCCAGAATTACACCTCATCTCCAGATGACAGAGATCAGTTCCCCTGGAGAAAATAGATGCAATGGAAGGTGAACTCTATGGGATTGTACCCTACTGAGGCCCCTGTCCTCCCCCAGGCGCTATCCCCAAATCTCCAGGAGTTTCTGAGCCTGGATCTGGCAGCCCTGCCTTCCCATTCCCTGCTGGTGGTCAGGGGGGACCTGGCAACCCTGCTGGAGACTGGGGAGGGGGAAAGGATACTTCAAGGGTCATTACAGTGTCTAGTTGAACATCACTGGCCAGAAATATGAACTCCAAAGTGTCTCTGAATACATTCTGGTTTAGTTTAGTAAAAAAACTAATATATTTTTTCTAGCAATTTACAGTGTAATCCTAAACACAGATACACCATTCTTAATCTGCTGAAGGCAATAGGCTTAAAAGGGTATACTCTGCTTGCGCTGCTAATGTGTGTTTCCTTCCAGAAGGCAGGAAAAAATATCAAGACGGTTTTCTTTTGTTCAGCTTGGTAGGAAATTAATAATATTAAGAACAACATTTATATGGTATCTCCAGAGGTCAATGTGGTTCACATACACTGTAATTCTTATGTTAGCTGGCATTGTTGTTCCCATATTGCAGAAGGAAGGGATGAGGCTAAGAAGGACTGACTTGCTTACGGCCACCAGGTGAGTCTGTGGTTGAGATGAGGGTTGCACCCACAAACACCTGGATCACACAAGTCGTTCACTTAGCCACTAGACTACACCAGCCCCAGGTAGAAGCATCTGATAGATACACTATTAAGGCTCCAAAGTCTACATTATACCAAACAGGCATAAATACTAAGATGGCAGCAAGCCCTGCATTCTAAGAAATGTCTAGTAATTTATAACCTTACTTGCTGTCCTGGAAAACAGGCCAATATTTAAAATACAGCTCCATCCAAGCAACCCCACATAAAGAGTTCATAAACACACTGAAAGATAACAATCGTAAAAAAATTTGAAAACATAAATTACAGACCCATAACGGGAGGTTTAAGACACTGCTCTACTTGGAACAGAAGTGAAGTCATAAATAAATGATAGGCACTCCTGAAGGCTACCCTCTTTCTGGATTGCACCTTGCAGAATAAACAATCATTTAGACAGGGACTAGGGCAGAACAGTTTACTTATTTCAATGTAAAATGGATACCACAGAATAGATCTACTGGAATAAAAGATATTATTTCCTAACTGGATTTTTATAAGCATACAAAGACTCTCATGCAAGGATACAACAGCAGAGTGAAGAAATTCCTAACAGTTCTATGGGAAATGAATATGGTCAATCTAAGCCCTGGGAGGCTGTTTCTTCTCTAACAATTTTAAACTCCAGATAAAATCCCGATGCAGTAGCTCATAGGTAAGGACTGTTTCATAGCAAACGGAAAATAACGAACACTGTCCAACATTTGTAACTACAGTTAGAGGACACAACAAAATGTACACATATTTAGTATCTCAGTGGTGAAAAGTGTTGGTCTGGATTTACTGGCCTGTTTTGGCACTGAAGGGATGAACTCTCATAGTTAGAGATATGCCTGTAACATAGGACAGTATTAGTATTCTCACACTGCAGGTGAGGACTGAGAGAAAACATAATAACATAATGAGCCCTACTGGATCAGACCAATGGTCCTTCCAGTCTAGCAATCAGTATCCTACAGAAGCCCTGAAAGGCTCACCAGCATGGGCACATAGAGGTCCAATCCACCCCATGATGTTGGTCCCCCAGCAACTGATATTCAGAGATATCCTGCCCTCAAGAATGGAGGTTCTACTTAGCCATTATGGCAAACAGACATTAAATGTGACTAATCCCCTTCAAAGGCAAATAAGGTGACTTCCATGACGACACGTGGCAGTGAATTCTATGAGTTAATTATACATTGTGTGGAGATCTATTTCTTTTGTCTGTTGTGAATAAGGACACCACCTGTCACCACCTGTGATGGGGCAACATTTGAACAAAGGTCCTCCTGAATCACAGCTCATTGTTTTTACTGCTTTCCAGAACTATCTCCCAAGTGATCAATAGACTATTTGTTTAAAAACCCAATTTTCAAAAATCCCATTTTAAAACAATCAAGAGGTTGGATCCAGCCACTTTTTTCACTCAGTCTCACCAAATTCCTTTCTATCACACATGGCTTCTGTACATACAGGTCCCATGAGTCTCGACGAAGCCTTCTGGGGTGGTCCAAGAGGATGCCACCTCCCTTTTTCACCAGCAGGAAAGCTGGTTGGATCCAACCCAAGGTAAGTTTTGTAGTAATATTATGTTCTGTCATCCTGACTCCAAAAACTGTTAACAGCTGTGCAGGATAATAAAAGGCTATGATGTTCATGGCATTATTTCCCCCCAACCCATATTTGATAATTAGAGAACACGAAGAGCTGGCCTGATATCATTACATTATGATCGCAACAGACGTCTCGAGGTCATATCTATTTTATCCCACTGCCAAGGTAAACAGCTAGACCCTCCATAATTTGCCAGACTGAAAGGTTTCTGACTTGACATGAAGCAGGGAAAAAACAGAACCGTAAGAATAGCCTGTAAGCCAAATACTGTATTAATTAGTAACTAAATAAATGCTACAAAATTATGAAGTGTGTTGTGTCATTAGATAACATTGCATGAACTCTGAACATCTTAAACGCGTATGTTCAAACAACTACATTCAACAAAAGGAATGTGTTGTACATTCAGCCATTCAAAACCATACTGTATGATGCAGTAGCACCAACTTAACGCAAAAATATGTTTTGAAATGCAATGAATACACCTAGATTCAAGCGATTCTAACTGGGTAGAACACCTCCCAAAGTTTCAAAATGAGCGGCCAGCTACCAGGCTTGTTTCGACATCTCTTTTTCAAAGGCAGAACGGCTTCATATTCATGGAACAGCTTCTCAAATATTGTTACATTCCTGCACTGGAACCTCAATTCCCTTTTGAATTATTCCCCTTTAATGTCCAGCCGGGTATGTAGTCATTTGAACATATGTGTTTAAGGTGTTCAAAGTTCATACAATGTCATCTAATGACACAACACACTTTATAGTTTTGTAGCATTTATTTATTTATTTATACATACAATATTTGGCTTACAGTCTATTCTCACAGTTCTGGGGGGGGGGGGTTCCTTGTCAATGACATAACCATGATTCTCTCATCTTATTATTTGACAGGAAGCAGGCCTGAGACTCTAGAAATCAGGATGTCCTGGAAAAATGACGACATTCTCTGAAAGATGAAAACTATTCCAGAGAATGAAGTCTTACGTGGATAGCAATAATGTAAAACCAAACAGAGATGGTTCTTGCCGAAGTATGTGACTGGATAATACAATGGCCTCAAGAATTCAATTAGTGCAAAATGACCAAGACTAAAGTAATGCTAATTTACATAGGCAATATCAGGTCTAAATGAGTTGTTACTCCTTGGAAAAAGGGCCTCTGAGGACGTTACGAACAGTTCACTGCAAATATCAGCCTGGTATTCAGCAACTGTCAAAAGTACCGCTCCTTTCCATGCAGACCCACAAGGATTTCAACCTCCTGGCAGTGGCAAATTGGATATTGTGATCCAGTTTAATTAACCCACCCAGAACTGGGCCAAGACTCTAATACAAGCACTCTGTGATGCAGTATCTTAATAGAACTCAAATAAGCAGCATATTTCAGTGGCTCCTGTATGCCATCATTATGGTTGGATGAAAACCATGGCACAGCAAACCAGTTTTTCTGGCAAGTGGCTGGAGTCTGAATATAGTGAGATGTGCCCTTGGTTTAGGCTTCCAGACATACAATGTCAAGGTTTCTTTCCTTGATAACTCTTGAAATGGCCAAGTTAAATCCTAACACACTTAGGGTGCGTTCAGACGGGGCGTTTCTGCCGGCATAAACTGCACTGGTTGGAACCGGTGCAGTTTATGCCAGCAGAAACGCGATCAGACTCACCCTCCTGTCTGCGGAGCCCTCCGGTGGACGCCCGCTCACACGCTGCAGGCGTCGGCTTTTTTTTTTTAAAGGACTGTTTGAGCATGCGCACAGGCAGCCATTCAGAGAATGGTGATTTTTGCGCATGCTCAACCCCCCCTTACATTTAAACTTTAAAGGTAAGCACTTACCTTTAAAGTTTAAAGCCCAACCTGGCCTCGTTTCAGTCCCGGACTCCTCCGGGATGGTAAAGTAAGGGCTTTTTTTTTTTCTTCACAAACGCTCGGGGCGAAGCTTCACCCGAGCGCATATCACTTAAAGTAAAAAAAAAATGGCGGGGGAAAGCCGGAAGCCTCAGGCTTCCGACGGAAGTGGCTAGGCACCGGTGGAGAGCGATCAGACGCCGGTTTGTATCAGAAGCCACCGTTGCACTCTGTTTACCACCACTTGGGACCTAGTGGCAGAGTACAACGGTGTAAACGGCTTTGTAACGGTTAGGGACGGGAGGCAGATGTTCGCCATGTGAACGCCGGTAAGTACACCGGTTGGAATCGTCACCTATTCCGTTACAAATGCCGCGTCTGAACGCACCCAGGGTGTAAAAGCAGTGCACAGTGTCTTCAGACATAGCAAAAGCCAGAGCGATTGTCCAATTCCCTTTGTTCTTAGGCCCAGAAATAAAAAGAATCAGAATGCAATTCTGAAGCCATTTATTCCCACTGAATGATCCCACAGAAATCAATGGATCTGAAACCATTTTAACCAGGGGTCATTTCATGCAGGAGCACACAGGAGCGGAGCTCCAGCAGTAAAGAGGCCAGGGGGTGGGCACATGCAACAAGCCCCACCCCCTGCTCCCAGAAGCCCTCAGTCAGAGCAAGAAGCAGCCAGGTAAGTTGCAGAGCTCCCCCCGGCCCAAAACAGTCCAGTGGCACCTTTAAGATCAAGTTTTATTCAGGTACAAGCTCTTTCTCCTCTGCGAGAACAGATCAGCCCGTTCCCTCCCCCTCCCAATAGCTAGCAATCCAAAACAGTCCAGTGGCGCCTGAGCGGTGGGTGTTGCCTTCTGACACACTTCCGGTGAGCCAATTAAGTTACACTAATGAGTTATACTAATGAGCTCCTGCACCTCTTTTTCTACAAAATGATCCCTGATTTTAACACTTTGTCCTCTGGAGAGTCAGATTGCCTTAATGAGCATGGAAGTTTAATTCTGAATATAAGTGATCATGTGCATGCACACAAAAACTTATACCCTAATTCCACTTTGTTGGTCTTAAAGGTGCCACTGAACTCAAATTTTGTTCTGTTTCTTCAGACCAATATGGCTACCCACCTGAATCTATCTTAATGAGCAGGAGGTTTGGTTTTTGTCCAACTCTTGAATTGGACTTGGGGGGGAGGGGATAAGGTTGACGTTGGTGCAACTGTAGGAATTCTGGGTAATGGCACCTCATGAAAAAGGCCTGGTGAAATAGGAGGCCATCAGCCTGAAGAGCTCCAGGGCCAGAGAAAGGAGAGGGAGGAGAACTTCTGAATATGTCACCTGGAGGAACAGAATGGTCAGGGCAGCTTCTGCCAAAGAAGATGACTCTTCAGCGTACTCTCCTGCTGTGTACATATAACTGGCCATAGCTGCTCTCGGCAATGATGTTTATGGCAGTTAGCATCTGAGATGGCAGATGGAGTGGCAAAGGGGGGGGGGAGCAAAACAAAACAAACACAGCCCAACTTGCTTTTCTGCATAGAGCGACATTCCTCTTGCCCTTTAAATATTTAAAAGCCATTAAAAGGCTGCTGTTTGTTGATGTTTTGTCAAAGTCTGCATTACAACCGTGCAGCACATGGTCCCTGGCAAACATCACACACTCCATAAAGAAGTGCAGCAGTTGGCTGCCTGTGTAAGATGATCTCTGTGAGAACGGCATCTGGAGTTCCAGCCACCAGGGAAGACTGCAGATATGCAAAATGTATTCAGAAGGCAAGGGAATGGTCATTTGTCTCAAACATTTTTCACACCAAATAAAATTAGTTATGGAGTTTCTATATGTATGCAGCAAGACAACTCACAGGCACCTCATGGTTGGCTGAAGTGGGTTTCACAGAACTACAGAATCTTGGGGAATTTCATATTACCCAGTTTCACCCGGTTTCAAGCCGGTAATGATCCGTTTTGAAGTGAACCGGTATAGGGCTGCCATTTCACACATGGCTTTCCCCTTCCGGTAAAGAGCTGGATCTGAAGCGGTTTGCCATTTCAGACTGCACCGCTTTTTCCCGCTTTCCCCCGCTGTTTTTCACCCATGCGGGCGATCTTCGCCTTTTTTTAAAAATGTTCGCTTTAGAGCGCTATAGCAGTATAACAAAACACTCCATGCATTCCAATGGGATTGATATATTGCTATTCCGTTATAGCGTTATAGCGCTATAGCGCTATAACGCTATAAAGCAAACGTTTTTTAAAAGCAGGAGATCGCCCGCGCGGGCGAAAAATGGGGGGGGGAGGGCAGCAGAACTGGGAGAGGAAACTGAGGAGTACTTGGAAGCGGTTGATAGGTAAAACGCTTCAGTCCCGTTTCCTAAACGGGACAGAAGCGATTGTGTATGAAATGACAAATATATTCCGGAAGGGAACCGGTTCTCAAACGGTTCTGTCTGAAATGACAGACCAGAAACCGTTTGGGAACCGTTCCTCTTCCGGAATATAACGCCTGTCTGAAATTCCTCCCTGTTACATTATGCTGGATACCCTTCTAAATAGGCTTGGCATGAAGCTGACCGAAGGCTCTATTTGGCCTCCAAAAAGGGGAAAATGTTAAGGACAACTCATACATGTCACTGAGAGGTTGTTTAAAGATTTCATCACATGATGGTTCTCCACATGATGGTTTACTCATAAAGGGCGATCATTAAGCATGAATGGAAAGAACACTTGCTTGTGACACAGCCATCTGAATGGATAGTTAACTGGCAGTGAGACATTGCAAAGTGGTCCCCAACATAACAGTACTTACATTTCATACAGATAATAGACATCAGTAAGAGAAGGTGAGGAAGGTGAGATGGCAACCACAAGAAAACCATATATATGCTCCAAATCATTCTAGCTAGAACTCTATTGGCCTGGAAAACTAAGATAAGTAAGCAGACTACTAAAAAAGATGACAGGGAATGCAGATGCAAATTAGCATATAGCATACCCGAGAAAGCCATTTTTGCAGCCCCTGAGATAAAAGGTGATGGGGGGGAATGCCCCACATTTGAAAGCAACAATATGAGAGAAGATGCCCTAATTGTTCTTTTTCTGCTCTCAGATATCAAGATATTTTAAGGCTTGTCTGTGCCTTCTTAGGCCTTGACGGTAGTCATTTCAGAATCAGTACATTGTACAAGCAGTACAAAAAACAGGGGAGAGAGGTTGGAAACCAGCAGAAGGAGGGCTAAGCTGAGCTTCTCTTCCTCTTCAGTTACAGGTATTTAGCCTGGGCATGGCCCAAAGTTCCTATGTCTCACAGCATGTGGCCCTGAATGAGCCAGTTACTGAAACCAGTACCAGGCCAGGATGTTGCAACATTCCATTATACATGTGTGTGTTTGGGGTTGTATGTTTATGTTCTGTATTTACATTTATTTTGTAAGCCACACTGAATCCCCCAAATAGAATGATCTGTTTCCTATGAAGCCCCCATACTACTGCCCATCATAGGCCTAGCAGGAACATCCCAATAAGCCTACAATCAAAGGTTGGAATCTCAGCAGCACACAGCTCTGAAGCTCCAAGACAAGGTGGTGCTTCAGATCCACAGTTAACGTTACATGTGGATTCAGACACCTCACACACACACACACACACACACACACACACACACAGCCTGAGGTTCAAGACCCTAGGACTTCAGTGTTTCATGGGAACAGAATCTTGGGACTTGAGACAAAAGTAGGATGCAGCAAGGCTTATAATTTTTAAAGGCTGAAAGGCAAAATTATTTGTCCCTGACCTTCACTCACTTTTTTCCAGCAACCACTATTGATTTCTGTATTATGCATTTCCAACAGCCATTGTCTTTCATTCTGGTTTTGTAGAGAAAGCGTCTTGAATGATTTGTTCCCATTTGTTAGGACAAATATTAGCAGGAAGATGTGTTTTTTCTTAGAGCCTGCTTTCAATAATTGACCTGAAATGTTATTTGAAAAGTAAACACAGATGCCTTAGGATGGATTCTTACCATCATTTTTGTATGTTAAAAGTCAACATGCATTGACTTTTTCAGTGGATTTGTAGATATTCAGGCTTGGTCTTGAGAATGATTCAATATGTGCCCATTTCTTGATTCACTAAGGTCTGGATCAATTGGGTTTTTAAAGATCATTCGAACAGAGTGAATTTAATGAAATGCTGTCCTAAAAACATGCTGGGGATAAACATTTCATCAACTTTAGAGAATAAATGGGTAATATTGGCCAAACGTTTACCAGTTAATTCACATATTCTTTGGTAGACAATTTTGATATTAATCAAGAAAAGCATTAACAACTTATTTGTACTAAATTATACTGGATTGCAACAACTACTCAACTTCATTTTTATCATGAGATTTTGTAAGGAGAATGAGACAAATAGGTGATGCTGGGTAGAATCCTAAATAAACAACCATAAGACCTACTAGAATCCTCCACTGTGTCCCAGATCACCCTGGCCCACACAGGTTCTGAAGTGCATCCATGGAAACGTGTGATGCATTGCAAGGATAGACAGTATCACTGGAGACTTCCATGCATGAGAGGTGAAGTCTGTTAGCTGTTCTAATCTCTTTGTTTTACAGTCTAGGATAAGAACACAGCTCCTGCCAAATATTTCTAAAGAAGAATCATGTGGTTTCATCTATCTTCATCTTCTGCTTTCTCATGTGATACAAATGATCAAGGAAATACCCTATCCCAAGAGCCATTTAGTGGTATTAATTCTCGGTTATGAACATGAAATTGCAGTTCTCATAACCTTGAGATTACATAATCTCTTCCTCAAAGAACAGATAAGCAAAACTACAAAACTGTCTCGAATCCTCAAAATTCATCTCCCAAGATTAGATTCTAACTCCACCCAAACCCACAAGTGAAGCAACACCACAGCAAAAACATAACCTAAGCTGCGGTCACACGTGTGAGATAATGCAGGCGGGAAGCAAGGCTGTTTGCCCTGGGCCGAAATGATGTGCGTTTGCGCAATCAGACTTCCGCCCCGTGTCCCGTGGTTTCTGGATGATATTGGCCTTTCCCTGGTGGCTTTTAGCCATGCTCCTGTACCGCAACGAGACGCCCCGACGACGACTCCAGGATGCTGGACCGATGTTTCCGTCTGATTGCGCCCCTTTACTCCGTGCGGGAATTGTGTGTCTGCCGCTGCTTATTCTACATATGATTGCACCCCTAGATCCTTATTTCTTTGGGCAACTGAGCTGAAGTCTCAGGTGACTAACTGAAAAAGATGACAGCACCCGTAAGCCAAATAAATATTGAAAATATCTTTTAGTTAAGTTAGTCAAAAACACACCAAGGTTAGCATACATACAACTGTAAGGAAGGGACTAAAAATCTTTGCCTCGTGTGCCAATGAAGTATTATGGAAAATGTATATTATTTAACAGGATAACCCTTAACCGTATGAAGAATGCATGAGAGAAATTGTTTTTCAGCTTGAGAGAGTGTGTATGTGTGACTTCACAATATTATCTTTGCCTTCTGCTAGCCTGAAGAGAGCCGTTCAACTGGCAGGGCCAGTGACATCTTCCACTTAATGCATGGACTTAATCACAGCCGGATCCATAAAAGGTCCCTTGAACTTCACAGAGTGCACCGTGGCCCTCTTCTGCTTACATCTGGTGTGGTCAGAAAGCAGAATACCTGGAGCAAAAAAGTGTTGGAGCAGAGCGTGCCTCACTGAATGAATTCCCTAGTGGAAGGCAACATGTTAAATACTGTCAGAGGAACTAGTGAATTTTACTTGAGAAGAAGACAGCTCTGGCTACAGATCCAAAGCTGGTAATTACAGGCTGCCAAAAACATCTAATGTTAATGAAAGAAAAAGTCAGGCAAATGGGAATCATCATAAAACCTACAATTTGAAGATGTTACATTTATCCAATTTGAGCACCATCACCTTCAGAAAAGAGGAGGAGGAAGTTGGAGATAAGTTCAGTTCCCTTTCACAAAGTAGGATGACTGGAGAAATATTATGATTTCTGAATTCTAAAAAAGTAAGCTTCATTTCTCTTCCTTCCCATGGAATATGTCTACAGGAATATCAGAAAAATAATTGGACACAATGCAAACTCTCTGAATGATCTGTTTTAGTATAGCTTGTGATTCAACTGAATCAAGCACTGCTGAGAAGGAAACTCATCAATCTCTACAAGGGCCAACACATTAGTGTAAAGCGCAGTCCCTCCAGGAATTTCTCATCATAACCCTCTGGCAAAATCAAAGGAAGTTCTCATCTCACACATACTGGCATAAATCCAGAGTAACATTTCTTACTTTGGCGAAATCCATATCTGAGTTCCACAGCCATAAATGAAATTACAGTACTATACTGGCTATTTTACAAAAGGGACAGTTTCTACAAGAGTTTGTGAATGAGACTCAGGGCCAGAACGCATACTGCCACCCCAAGCACTCATGTCGCCCCCTTCTCCAAGTCTTGGAGACCAGCTGCAGGAATAAAGAGGGCAACTTCACTCATTCCTCCCCAGCAGGCTCCAAATTCTTCTAGAAGCCTGATGGTAGCACAAGTCTGAAGGGAACATCTCCTACCATGATGGCGGTTTCAGACCCAGGCGGCAGTGGTACAGGTCTAGTGAGAGGTGATGACTGGAACAAACCTTGCCAGTTGCCTCCTTTCCTGCCATCCCAGTTCCCCCTGCCCGTTTGGTGGCCCAGGTGCTTGAATGAGGCTGTCTATGGCAGAAGCTTTATGGTGAGGGTAATAGCCTCCAGTTCTGAGAACTACAATACATGGCAGATACAACCTCTTGCGGAGAGCCCACTTGCAACCGTCTGTCAAGGCCCTTACCATGTGTTCTAGTTCTCACCTTCCATGTCAAAAACAGCCAGTAACTTTTGGGACTCGGAGCAACAAAAAGATACAACGATGCAACACCTCTTGTGTTTGAGGGGAAGTAGGGGAGGGGGCAGCAGCAGAATAGAGAGAAGGTTCGCCGTACCTGCCTGTAGCAGCTGTTGAAACTACTGGCTGCTATAGTCAACCAGAGTCTTCTCAGCATGTCAAGACTCGTACACGGGCTCCAGTGATTCCTGAGCATTAAAATGGGCCCATGAACATTTGGCACATTAACTACTTTATGGGCAAAATAAGTCAAAGGATCTAATGATCATGTCTAAAAATAAAATGCTTTTAAAAACATTTAACACCCTTCTCTACCTAGTCAATCCTTAACCGCATTTTCTCCCATTTTAACCAAAAATCTATCCCTTGTTTATCACAACGTTGCTACCCTTCCACAATGCACAGCATATTTTTACAGTCTTTCGAAGCACTCAGAACTCAGGGGAAATAACCCTGTGCCACACAGAGAGCCAGTTTAGTGTAGTGGTTAAGAGCACGGACTCTAATCTGGGAGAACCAGGTTTGATTTCCCACTCCTCCACATGCAGCTGCTGGTGTGACCTTGGGTCAGTCACAAGTTCTTTCAGAGCTGTTCTCTCAAGGGCAGTTATCAAGAGAGCTCTCTCAGCTCCACCACCTCACAGGATGTCTGTTGTGTGGAGGGGAAAGGAAGGGGATTGTAAACTGCTCTGAGACTCCTTCAGGTAGTGAAGGGCGGGGTATAAATCCAATCTCTTCTCCTTCTCCTCCTCTGGACTTCCGTAGCTGCACTTCAAGCACATGTGAATTGGACCACAGTTTAAGCAACATAATCCACTGAAATCTCCCAGGGAATTTGGCTACGGGGTAGTACGGACTAATGGGTGTTATACCTCAATTCTGCTGGGACTCCAGATTGAAAGAATTCATCATTTGTGGGACAGCAATCACCTGGGTGCTCTAGCTGTTCTGTTTTCAGCACAGAGAGCATTATCTCTTAGGTCATATGAATAAAACAATTTAGGTCCCCAAATGCCTACTGTGCCCCTATATTTCACCAAACGAAGATCACATATAACATTTTCCTTCATATAAATAATCCCTGCATAATTGGGGGGTGGGGCTGAAGACAGGCCAAGTCTTTGTCATATTTATGAAAGCACTTAGCATTTATATAGCCCTTTTGGAATGTTCAAAACGTTTCATATACATTAGTAAACATCACAATAACCGTATGGTGCAAAAAATTCCAGAGGCCAGCTCAGAAGATTTTTGCTTCACCTCACAACCAAGCTTCCATAGGAAACAATGGAGGATGGAGGCACCTCCTTCTGGGGACCACAGAATTGGATCCCCTGGTCCAATCTTTTTGAAACAGCCGCCCCAGAGCCCCAGATATCCCTGGATCAATTCTCCATTATAGCCTATGGGGCCCATTGACTATAATGGTCCCCAATGGCTATAACTGAGCCAGGGAAAAATGATTATTATTTTTTTGCACACCCCTATTGTGCTTTCCAGTATGCCTTGAGTCACGGCTAAAAGTGGGATATAAATACCTGAATAAATGAATAGTTTGGGCAGGTTGATAACATTTAAGCAACTTCCTGTTTGTTAGGTTAGGCAGCATTCTGACAGTGACTGTTCCACCTCTGTTATACTTGACCTGTATTGTCGGTTGTCATATTTCACCAAAAAACACAAACTAGACTGCAAGAGTTCCCCCACCCCCAAGGGCTGGTATGTTTTCTAAGGGTCAGCACAGGGCGACAGTCCAAGACCAAGTCTACCAATAAAGTGGACTGGGGCAGGTAGACCTGTTCTCCAAAGGCCAGGTCTACCAGTATTGTGGCCTGGGGAGGGTAGACCCATTCTCTGGAGGCCAGGTCTACCAATATAGTGGAGAGGGGTGGGTAGACCTGTTCTCCAGAGGCCAGGTCTACCAATATATTGGAATGGGGTGGGCAGACCTGTTCTCCTGAGGCCAGGCCTACCAATATAGTGGAAAGGGACAGGTAGATCTGTTCTTGGGAGGTCTGGTCTACCCCTGTAGACAACAACATTTTGTGTAATGAAATTTGACTTGATTCTGTTTTCTCTTATAATGTTTAAATTATTCTTAAAATATAGTTTAAATATAGTTTTTTAAGAGTTCATTCTGAGATTTTAACAAGGTTATGGAAATAATCTTCTAAAAATAATTTACACAAGTCAAATGTAGACTTGCTCACAACTTTAATGCTACTAGCTTTTTTCACTCACAAGGTAGAATTTCTGTTCACAACACTGTGGAGATTAGAGGGAACATTGCCTGTAAGGAAATATTGCTGTCCTCTTACTGCAGATATGGGTTTGAGGGTGAGAGAATATGCCTAGTAAGTTCCTGAGAAAGATCAGATTTGAACTTCTTGATTCACGGTTCTCTGTCCTAGTCACTAAGCTATCAAATGCCACACAGTTTTGGAAGATATTCTGAACAGCGACTTCCAAACGTGTATGACTGGGACACTTGCGCTCTCTTCAAAGCCCAGCAGTGTATTATTTTTTTTTCTGTGCAAATATTCAATACACATTGGGAAAAATGACACGGGTGAAATGGCTTGAACAGACGTTAATGCTATGAACAATCCTCATTTATGTTTCTACCCATCAACATTTTAACAGAAAGCAAAGGGGAGGGAGGAGAGCACACCAGACTCTGGGCGACTGTCCTATCAGTCTGATGAATGAATATTTTCCTTGAAGTATTACCAGCTGAGACTTGAAAGCCATTCTAATGCCACACTATACATTGCAGGAGTTGCTGGAGGTCAGAGCCTCGATTTTAACATTTTGTTTTAAAAGCAGTGGCCTGTATAATTAGCATTAGCAACAAACAGCAGCCCATAAATTTTTATGCACCATCTGAGCCATTCCTTCCCAGGCAAAGCTGACGTGTGCTGCCCAAAATTAAGGGTTGGAATTTAGGAAATTATGACATGACGGGGTCTACACAGGCAGCCATATATTCTTGCAACTGTCAATCACATATTGCTGAACCTTTCCGGAAGAGCAATCTGTGTGGGAACAAAGTCTTTGCTGAGAAAAGGTGCTGCTCTGGTATCATATACTGAAATGCCTTGTCAGGAAATCAGAGCCAAGGAATTCTGCAAAGCAAAACTCCGAGCAGAGTGCGCTAAAGACTTCACAGCCATTAACCATTGCTAGTAATGCAATAATTCCTTAACCACAGAGAGACTGCAGTCCTAAACACACACCATTCTAAGTTCCTTGAAGTCAATGGGTTTAAGACATATCACTCTTTTTAGGATTACACTGTCAATCAGCTCTTTGCGTCAGCCTTCTCTGTGGGAGTTGGAAACAGACCCCCAATCTGAATCATTGTTTTCAGGGAAAATGTCTGAAGAATTACACCAGACAATAGTGACAAAGAATGGAGTTTTAGACTTAACAAATCAGTTACAAATTAACAGATGACCAAAGTCAGATAAGAACTTAGAAAACTACATACAGTTTTGATCTCCCCATCTCAAAAAGGGGAGTATAGTATTAGAAAAGGCACACAAAACAGCAATTAAAATGACATCTCGATTTGTATGTGTATGTGCACACTTGTGTGTGTGCGTGTGCGCAGATCAGGTGTGGACCTGTGAAGTTTGTGTTTGGGACTTATTGTTTTGTGTATTTAGAAAAAAAGATGCCCCCAAAGAAAAAAATGTTTAACATTTATAACATTTAGTAGTATGGAAAGAGCAACTAAGGAGAATAGGTTTGCCTTACTTGGGGGGAAGGGGTTTACCCAAAGAAACAGATCAGCAGTGGGTTTGTTATGGGCAAAGGGAAGTGCTTCTTCATAAGCCAAATGACTTATGAAGTCGCTGTATAATGAAGATCAGTAGCTCAGATGGCTTTGAACAGGCTTTAGACAAATACATAGCACAGGACAGACCAATCAACAACTATCAGCCATGATGGATAAACAGAGCTTCTACATTCAGCAGCAAACTACCTCAGCACTTCAAATGCTGAGGATACGCAGAGGGTTGATGCCTTCAAGCCCTGTTTGTGGGCTTCTTGGAGGCATGTGAGCAGCCACTGTTGGGGAAAAGATCCTAGACTACACAGATCTTTGTTCTGATTGATCTGTTCTACATGTTCTTACCTGAAACCTGTAACAGGAGGTGGTGGCAGCTACAAGCATGGACAGCTTCAAGAGGGAACTGGATAAACATATGGAGCAGAGGTCCATCAGTGGCTATTAGCCACAAGGTATAGATAGGAACTCACAGGCTGGGGCAGGTGATGCACTGTATTCTTGGTACTTGGGGGGGGCAACAGTGGGAGGGCTTCTAGTGTCCTGGCCCCACTGATGGACCTCCTGCTGGCACCTGGTATTTTGGCCACTGTGTGACAGTGTTGGGCCATTGGCCTGATCCAACATTGGCCTCTCTTATGTTCTTATGTTCTGTAGCTGGATTTGGACAAGAGCCAAATGGAATTTACAGAGTTACTCCAGTCTAACTCCATTGACATCGACTGAGTTAACCTCTGCATAAGACTGCACTGTTAACTTATGGGAGCAAGCCTAAAGGGATATCCGCAAAAGTAAGACCTACTTTATTCAATGATACTCCCAGGAAAATGTCCTGAGGAACAGAGCATATGCCAATGGGTACGATCCATGCTTAGATTTCTCCCACCTGAAATCAGCAGAACTGGAAAGTGCTCAGTTCCAAGAATCTTTACCTTCCATCTCTATGTTGAAAGACTAACAGTGCAATCCCAAGAAGAGTTACATACCCTGCTTAACCCATTGTCTTCAATGGATTTAGAAGGCTGTAACTTAGAAGGGTGTAACTCTGTTTAGGATTGCACTGTAGTTGTTACATTTGTACATATTTGCAACCATGTCCATGGTGCCCTAAAAGAACCAGGCATATACAACATCCTTCAGCTTCTCTTTGGATTCACCTGCTTTCTCAGATTCCGCCGCCATTGCACATACACATATATATCTACTCAGCACCCCCACTTTGGGAAATCTTGCCACAAATGTTAACTATGTGATCAAGAGAAATGAGCTAACTTCATTAAATGTCCTCTCTATAGTCCCTATGCTGAGATACGCTACAATTTATTTTAATCAGCAAATTAATTGATTGGCTGGTTAAAAGCAAGCCTGCTAATTATTGGCTGACAGCTGCTAACAGTAATGTGGAACTTTATAGCATCCAGCTGAAACTTCAGGGTAATGGATAAAGAGATCTCATTAAAGTTCATGAATACACCAGTAGCCCTATTAACCAAACCAGTTAAGCCAAAATACTAGTATTTTGTCCCATTGGCTAAATGGGAATAACATAGTTTAAATCCAAATTTATCCATTTAACAGTCTGTTTGATGTAGATTTGCCTGTAATGGTTATGTGGAATATTAGTAGTTTAGGTCTAATCCTGCACATATTTGCACATCTATTTAACCTACATCTACTTAACTACAATAGAGAATGTGTTATTTTTTTTGCATTGCTCCATTTTTAATACCCTCCATTTCTACAAGCCAACTGACACAATGGGTTGGATCCGAAGCACTGCCAGCAACCAGAGTAGGTCTTCTACACTTCCCCTTTTCTTCTCCAGCCCACTGAGACTCCTGAAATTCTGTGCTGGGGATGGGCATCAAAGGACACTCAAGAATACTGTGGGGAGAGCAAAACAGAAATCCGAAGTGGGAGAAAGACATTAGTTAAAACGGCCTTTCCCTCCCTCACCAATGGAAGTGACATTCCACTGGCATCACTGCCATTAAAAGGTAAAGGTAAAGGTTCCCTTGCTCGAAAGCCAGTCAAGTCCGACTCTAGGGTTGCGGTGCTCATCTCCATTTCAAAGCCGAAGAGCCAGCGCTGTCCGAAGACGTTTCCGTGGTTAGGGTTAGGGTCATGTGGCCGGCATGACTAAACACCAAGGCGCGCGGAACGCTGTTACCTTCCCACCGAAGTGGTACCTATTTATCTACTTGCAATTTCTTGCTTTCGAACTGCTAGGTTGGCAGGAGCTGGAACTAGAGACAGGAGCTCACCCCGTCTTGCGGCACCCGGGTCTTGAACCGCTGAACTACTGACCTTCCACAGCCTGCAGTTCAGTGTCTTACCCACTTGAGCCACCGCAGCTCCTCTTTACTGCCATTACACTAGCACAAAAGTGCTTTTGGAGCCAACCCATTACGTTTATCACTTACACAAGCAGTGCTAGTCATCCCCAGATACACGTTTGTTTGGGCAAACATCCCCCAGCAATCAAGAATATGCGCAGCAGCACGGAAATGGTTGATTATATCCACAGTCATCCAGTTAATCACTCTATTTTCCCAACAGCAAACCATACAGTATGACTTGGTCCTGTACATCCCAAAATAGAAATCAGGGGTAAGCAGCCAAGCCCAGTTTTTTAAAAACATGCAACATTTTCCACTCAGAGGTTTCTGTTGTACACTCCCATTTTCCACACCTGGAGCAAATTCTTTCGAAAATGTATAGTATTCCCTGATCTGACTATTACAGTTTCTCAGCAATGAGTTAAGAGTCAACCAGGTTTTCCATTGGTGAAAAAGGGAGGAGTGGGTCCCCTTTGACCACCAAAAAGGCTATGTTAGGAATTATGGGACTGGCATGGGATGCGAGCTGCAGTAAGGACTCCTCCTTACTATTGTGGGATGGGGGCTGTAGTAAAGACTCTTCCTTACTATCAAGTGAGATCAGCCAAAAAATGGCTGCATTCAATCCACAGATTTCATTAGTCTGTTCCTTTAATGACCACTGATTAAAGAAACCCAGGAACATTCACACACATACCCCAAAAGATATTATGGATGATGCACCCAGCCAAGAAGTATAATGGACTCCTTTTTATATCTGTTTAAAAACTGGACAGACAGAAAGCAATTTTGTGTTTGAAACGTATGTGGGACATAAGACCCTTCTCAAACAAAAAAATATATTTCTACTTAAATTCTCTGTTCTTCTAATTCTATCTCTTAATGCGTGCCATGGCTTATGCAGCTAAAAATTATGATAATGGTATACTCTATTAAAGGCTTAACAGCATCCTTTCATCTTATAAATCAAAACACATAATAAACAGTTTCCTTCTCGGGGCTTCCACCAGCGCAAACCTACCGATGGAAACCTCTGCCCACAACTCTGACAGTCAGCCTAATGATACAGCCAATAAAATTCCATTGTACACTCCTACAGCTGTTTCCTAGGTAACCATCACAGAGCCATATAAACTGGAGAGATGCAGAGGAAAGAAAGGAACAATGCAGCAGCAACCCCATCCTACAATATCTCTACTTCGGAAGAACAGTTTTAACTTGTCCTCTCCCCCCCCTCCCGCGGATTCATGCAGAGAAAGTTATTCACAAAGTTGAGATGTCGCATTCTCCTGTTCATATAATCACTGGCAGGGAATGGCACAGCACAAGAAATCCTGAAATCCAGCCATACAATTGCCTTGCTTTTGGCCAGGAGTGCTAAATTCACTGTTGTGTTACATGAGGGCATCACATGTCGGTGTACACCACTTGATGTATGCTATTCTGCAGTAACAGTGGGCCCAACATAACCCAGACTTGGATCCTAAGCCTTACTTCCGCTTGTGCTGCACCTTTTTCCACTGCACAGGGCGCCTCTCCATTGTGCGGTGTGTTCCTCCAGCATCTTTCAACAGCAGGAAAGTGCCTAGCATTAAAAGTACTTCATGGCACAAGAAAGAGCTGCCCCCACAACTGATACAACACAAACAGAAGCAAGGCTTAGGATCCAAGTCATAATCTTTGGCATCCTTTACACAATAATATCTGGAATATTCCATGTCAGTGCATACAACTGAAAAAAATGACATCTATGCAAGCTGTTGGGGGTTCACAGAGTTGAGGAGTTACATCCACTAACCTGCCAGTGAGAGGACACCTGCCTCAAATCTTGCCTCTGCCCTAAATTCTCTAAGTGGCCTTAGAGAAGCCATTCTCTAAGAATCAGTCCCTCCCCAGTTTACAATGTGCTCTGCATGGCAGGGAGGTCAACATTTTTTATTATGTTTAGCATTTGAGAGAGGAAGAGGGGGAGAGAGAGAGTTAGGTGCCATCATGTGGCTTCTGGCCCTATGAATTAATGTCCTTCAAAATGTCCTGTCATTAATAGCCATTCTCACGTCTTACAAACTAAGGGACGTGGCTTCCTTTATTGAGTCAATCCATCTCATGTTGGTTCTTCCTCTTTTCCTGCTGCCTTTAACTTTTCCTAGCATTATTGTCTTTTCTAGTGACTCTGGTCTTCTCATAATGTGACAAAAGCATTACTTCAGTTTAGTCATTTTAGCTTCTAGGGAAAGTTCAGGCTTATTTGATCTAGAACACACTTATCTGTCTTTTTGGCAGTCCATCATATCAATAAAACTTTCCTCCAACAACACATTTCAAAGGAATCTACTTTAAAAAAATATACAACTGCTAAGTATGGTTGTAAAATTATCTTGGGAGTTGAGGGATGCAGCTCCTGGAATCTTTCCTGGACAATTTGTGTAGCTGATGCCTTTAATGAAGATGGGGGATCTCCAAGAATAGGAAGAGGGGGTACCTGGAGGTTTGGTGTGGGGGGGATGGAAACAGACAAATCCCCCCCCCCCGCATACATGGGAATTTTCATTAGGATCATAAGAACATATGAGACGCCAATGTTGGATCAGGCCAAAGGCCCATCCAGTCCAACACTCTGTGTCACACAGTGGCCAGAAATACCAGGTGCCATCAGGAGGTCCACCAGTGGGGCCAGGACATTAGATCCAACCCTATAGATGTGGTGGGGAGTATCCTACAGACACAAATAAACTCAAGTTGTGCCAATCTACCTTCATGCATAGCTAAATGTACATTTCTCTGCCCAAAAGTGGACTTGTGAGTCTTACAGCTCCAAGCCATGGATTGCTGAAATAAACATGCCCTGTTTGCTCTGTACACTGCAGGAACAGGTAGAAACAACTTGCTCAGATGCAAAGAAAACTGAAAAATGAGAGTATAGGTAGAGTTGGTCGTCATAAAAAAAACTGAGCAACGTTGTGCTGAGAGCACAAGATGCTGTTATACCACACAAAATGAGGAAAGTTGAACAGCACACGGAACAGCTCACTACAATATTGGCTGGGGCCATATCTGTTCTCCCAGTGGAAGCGCACTGTCTCAGCCTGCAAAATATCAAAACAGTATTGCTTAGTGCTCTTTCTTTTTTTAAGGAAAAAGATGTCATTTCAAAAGCTGAGACACAGAATTTTTTGCCCCAGATATTGAGCACATCATCTTAGACCAAACCAATTCCTTTTGTCTTCTAACTTCAGATTACTACTACGGGCCCTCAAAACCTTCTGAATCTATTCTGTTGGAAATGTCTTGTCTTTACAAAAACGCTGACCGCATAATTGGTCAGACATATTTCTCCAGAACATTCTTTGGAAAGCGGGACAATGTTATCAGGAGGAACAAAGAGAACCCTGTCAGGATAGCCTTGCCTTCTGCACTCGGCAATTTTCTTTTATTGCGATGCCGGCAGTCAGCTCAGAACCGCCAGACCAAGGTTTCAATGACACTGCAAAAGCTCATTCCATTGAGTATCACAATTTGAGGCTCCCATTCTAGAAATACCCACAATGTCCTGTGCAGATGTGGAACTCTGGAATCAACAGGCCGTAAGTCTAACTAGGCAACACGCAGTACTTGATCAGGTGCTAGAAGGATGACCCTTCTGGTTCGACTTTCCAGAGAGCAGCTCAGCAGTGTATCTGAGATCCAAATGAATTATTAAGGTCTTTTACTTCTGGACACATTAAGAAGCTGGGCCATGCAACCAATATACCAGCAACAGAGCACCCAGGTACTGATGGGACAGCAAAGGATAATGGGATCCAATGAAGTCGCTCGCCAAATTTACAGAGGAAAAGGTGCTCAAGGCTCATCAAAAAGTCATGAAAACACTGTTTGAACAGAAATACGAATCGTAATAGCGACACTTTGATTCAGTCAGTGGTTCAGCATTGCCAATGTCCCTGTAGAAACACATCACCTGAACAGTCCCACCCCCCTCCAGTTCATAGAACAGGAAGGCACTTAGGCACTGCTGAAAACCAGACTTCCACCGCGTTACATCCAGATGGCAGGAACAAGTTTAACACTGCAAAGGAGTTACAATTAAATGGCTTACATCAGAACAAAAACGCTTTTACTTTGCTTTTCAAAAAGTCATTCAGCTCTCAGTTTAGAACACCTGGGTTGTGTATGGCATCAAGTGGCTTTTAAAAGAGTCAATGACTACCAAGCAGCAAAACCATGAGGGAAATCGGGATCCTTGAAGTCATCAATTTACTCCTACAAAACACAGGCTCTTCCAAGGCAGTACACAGAGAAGGGGCAAGCTTTGGCTTTGTGGGCAGGTTGTTACCAGTCAGAAGTAGAGCAACCTCAGTTGACAATCAGTGTTAGCCGTCCTTGGACAAGACAGCATTTTTAGTGGCAAAAAGGGAGGAACATAAAACAACACCCATCTGAGCCACTGGCAGTCCCATCATGCATGGGACAGAGCCAAACTGTTCTCCGTGCACACTGTCAAGTTAGAACTGGCCCCCAAAGTCCAAAAACCTATGCATTTTCCCCCTCCATCTCACCACCACCACTCCTTAAAAAAAAAAAAAAAACTCCAAGCAAAACCAACTGCAAAGCCAGGTTTTCAGCATCCTTAAAACGTTCTGCCACCTGGTGGGACATTTCCTCAAACTTTTATGAGCTGGAGGTTCTGCACTAATTTCACGTCCCCCTCTGCAGCACGCGCGGCCGGCATCTTCAGTCCCTGGCCAACAAGCCCAGCCTCAAGTCTTGCGGGACCACCAGGCCCTTTCACGTGAACCTTAATCGACCTCTGAAGCGAAGCCTCGCAGAGCATAACTGCTAGCGGAAACGTCCAACGCAAAGCTCCTTCTGGGCACCTCGCCTTTCCCAAAACTCAGCCGCCTCCCAAGCGAAATGTGTTTTAAGGGGGGGTTTTTTTTGCAGAAGGCAGCCCCAAATCGGCCACCGAGACGCGTCAGCTACTCGCCCACCTCACCGACCGTCTGAGGTGTGCTGGGCTCCCCACCCCCCTTTTAGCAACCAGGGAATCATCCGGTTTACAAGGATGACTCCCCTTTCACGATGACATCAAACCCGTTTGAAATGCAGCGGATCTCAAATCAAATAGTAACAGTCATTCATGCAGAGAGCTTCGGCAGGGCCCTCAGCCTGCATTTTCAAGCATGCCCCCAGGGACAGGAGCCAAACAGACCAATGCTGAAATCCCCCCCCGTCTCCCCTCCCCTCTTTCTTCGCAAAAAAAAACAACCACACAAGACACGACACTAAGCTTCAGGGCACTTTCTGAATGCAGGACGATGCAATGCAACAGACATGCCCTCCGGCCCCCCCCCCCCCCCCAGAGCTTCTGCAACCGACCTTACCTTCATCCTGCATTCTCTGCAAACACAGGGTCAGATTCTTCCTCCAGCCCGGCATCCTGGCACAGGGTCAGCCTGCTATAGCTGAGAAATATAAGCCTTGGTGGGGAAGGGGGGGGGAAAGCTTTTCTCCTTTGTAAGGCTAACCGAGAGTCCCCCCCC
>NW_015161947.1:170951-190407 GCF_001447785.1 Gekko japonicus | reverse complement strand
GGGAGGGGGGGGGAGGAGGGCTGGCCGAGGCGGCGGCGGAGGGGGGGGGGCTCAGTAAATAAGGCTGGCGGTGTGCGACGTGGGGATCTCCCGGTCTATCGCGCGGGACCAGGGTTTGGCGAAGTCTTTTGGCTGCTCGGGAGTAAGAAGCTGCAGTTCCCAGTCTTTTTGGGGGAAGGGGTTGTCGTACTAAGTCGGAGGCGAGGAGGAGAGGAGTTCACGCTCGTGACTCCAGGTTTCCGCGGGAGAAAGGGAGCCGCGGACTGCCCAGGCTCTGCAATCGCGGCTGGGTGGCCGGCCCACCTCGCTGGCTGCACGCCCACGGCCAGCCTTCGCCTTTCCTGCCCGGCGGGCGGCGGCTGTGCCAGGTAGCGCAGCCCGCCAGCTCAGGCTACACGCAGAGTCCTTGTGGCATAGCGGAGCCTCGGAAGAGAGCAGCCCCGAGGCGCCGTTCGCCCAAGCGGGTGGCGGCGGCGGGTATTGTTTGGGTCTGAGGCGGAAGCTCGGCGTGAGTGCGGGAGCCTCGGCTGCGAGCAGAAAGGCCAGAGTTGGGCGCAATGGATTTTTTTTTCTTCTCAAAGGCAGCTTCACAAGAGACAACATCGACTCCCCTCCCCCTTGATCGTGGGGGGGTCTTTTCGGAAGCACATGGAAGATGTTGTGGTTAAAGAAAACCTTTCGTAGATCTCATTGTGGCGCCTGTAGGAAAGAGGTTTCTCCTTTGATTCTACAGCGGGGAAAGTTAGG
The DNA here is from genome assembly GCF_001447785.1 of Gekko japonicus. Taxonomy (NCBI): domain Eukaryota; kingdom Metazoa; phylum Chordata; class Lepidosauria; order Squamata; family Gekkonidae; genus Gekko; species Gekko japonicus. Next base: position 189,660 of record NW_015161947.1, on the reverse strand, counting down.
AGGATGGGGGGGTGGACTAGTCATACATCCAGGGAGCTGAGCAAGGCGAAGTGTTGGCGGTTGCCTCCTCTTCCACCATGCGCACTGTCAGGGCCTCGGGGGGCTTTCAAGCCACCACGGTTGCTTCCCTCATTACATTGCCCACGCAGTCTGACTACAAGACCCGTCTGACGCGCAGAGAAAAAGCTGTCACTCAGTCCGCGCTGTTGTGTGCCACCACCACCCAGGAAAAACTAGCTGGGGGGGGGGGGGGGGCAAAGTAAAATGATGCATTTTTTAGCCACATACTTTTGGCAAAGAGGAATGCAAAAACGGGCTTGCGCAGTGCAGGCTTAAGCATGATTACCCAGAAGTAAGTCTCTCTGAAAAACGGGCTTGCGCAGTGCAGGCTTAAGCATGATTACCCAGAAGTTAGTCTCTCTGAGTTCAGCAGTGCTGGTTTCTAGTAACTGAGCTTAGCCAAGCAGATTGACAGATTTGTGTAACAGATCGAACCAAAAGGCATTGTGCGTGTCCCGCTTCTTAGCACCATGTACTATCTGGACGACACTGGGCCACAGATTGCGGAGGTACACTGCAGAGCTGCCAAATTTACCACTTTGTCTATTCCGCTTACTTTTTTTCTTGGGGTGCAGATACATGTGCTCTTGTGGGCTTATTTAAGGATGACAAACAGAGGGACACCTGGTACCTGTCCTTTGTAAACCCTTGTCCTTATTTTGCCTTCGGGGATGTCTTATATGACAAATGCTGTTGGGTTTCTGTAATATATCCAGTCAGACCGTGTGGCCGGCTAGGGCTCCACGCGGTCAAGCACAACGTCAAGCTTCGCTCTTAGAGACAATAGACTATGCGGATCCTAGCCCGCACCAATCACGGGGCTAGGTTCCGGCCGTGAGCCTATGGAACTCTTGGCCCCTGTAAATAACCTATTGGGAAGTGGGGTGTGTGTTATGGGTGGCAGTTTCACGGGGAATATAAGCCGGCCTGCGAGCCGGCAAAAGCTGTCTTGTTCCTGATCGAATAAAGTACGCTTTGCTGAAATCACTCTCCGTCTGTGTACTTTTCAGTTTCAGTCCCTTTCTTTTATGAAAATCAAAAGCCTTATCATTATTTTAAAAACATCCAAAATAAACCAAGACAGCGTGCAAGTTTTCAACTTTTCCAGAACTCTTCATCATGGATGCCAGAAAAGATGAAGAAAAAAGATGATTCGGGCCAAGTTCTGAAATCTTCTCTGCTTTGGATCAGGGCAGCTACCTGCAGCCTCTTTTTTTTACCATCTGCTGCCCTCTACATCCTCACTTGGAAGTAAGTCCCCATTGACATGGTCGCACTTACTTGGGAGCAAACATGCTTAGGATCTGGCTGTCAGCCTCTCTCAGTTGCCCCTAGTGTATTTGCATGTTCGTGCACATACATGAGTGCTAAGGTATCACACAAAGTACATCCCACCGTTTCACATGCTGCAGACTGGGTAGCCTATTGGTTGTGCAGCCAATAAGACAATTCGTATATTCTTAACCAAAATAACAACGTCTTTGTTTTTAAAGTCATGTAACCAGACCAAGGCTGTGATTCAGTTTCCTATGTAACACCCTGTTTCCCTTCCATCCTTGTCCACAGCTGCCTCGGTGTGTTTGTGTGGCAGCTGTTCTGTACTAAGGGCAACCAGATCAATTCTGAGATTAAACATTCTAGGGAATATTGGTGTGTGTGTCTCCATGGAACCTGTCTCAGACAGTTCTCCAGCACATCCTGCTTCAGAAAGGACCTAACGCAAAAACAGAGGTTATTGCAGAGTAAATTAATACAACGTTTTGCATAAGTGTGATGGTATTCTGCAGAATGCATCTGTGCATGAGTGCTGAATTTTAACATGCCTTCTCACTGCCTTCCTCCATCCATGATGAGCTCAGGTGACATAAAACAACCAATTCAAAAGTAGACCACAGTCATAATGCAGCCCAAGGTATACGCCAAACAGTCCAAAGTAGCTTATAATCAGCATTTTTTGTTGTTCAGTCGCACAGTCGAGTCCGACTCTTCGCGACCCCATGGACTAGATCCCGCCAGGCCCTCCTGTCTTCCGCTGTCCTCTGAAGTTTGCTCAGTTTCATGTTCGTTGCATCTCTGACACTGTCTAACCATCTCATCCTTTGCCGTCCCGTCTTCTTTGACCTTCAGTCTTTCCCAGCAATACTTCATTATTAAAAGTAGCAGAAATCAACCAAAGAATACCACCTTCAACATCTGGGCCTCGTGTGCAAAGCCACCAAATTCTATGTTGCCATTTCATTGGAACCTGTAATGTCCTGGCCAAGCAACAATAACGGAAACTGGTATGGCTTTTTAAAAGGTTTCCATTTCTTTATGTGGTATGCAACCTGTCTCTACTTTCAGACTAATTAATCAGATGACCTAGAACCACAAGTGATGCTTCTGTGACCTGGTCTCTTAGACAGAGAGGAACAACCTCAGTTTGAGTGGCTGGCTTAGTTTTAAGCAAATAAACATTTCTCACCTATAACTGGGAGCCTGAAGTGAAACAGTCTATAAACAGAAGTGAAGCACGCATCATTGGTTTTGATGGTCCAAGCTGAAAGGAACAGACGCTGTTGTGGGAAGGATACAACATAATCAAAATTCCTTTCTCTGAATTTATAAGGCATTGGATTTCCTTGACCTCTAGCATATAGTTAAGTAAATCGCAGCCTTGAAGTTCACTATTTTGTCTTTAGGGTGACAAACACACATCCTCATGTACACATACCCATTTGTTTGAATACAGTTGCAGAACTAGGCCATGGTTTTATATTTTGCATGTTACAATGGCTCATAAATAGTTAAGAATTTCTGTCTGCTGAAACAAAAATATCTCACTGATTTCATAGTATTCTGCCAGAGCCTTAAAAACAGGGATAACAAAGAAGGCATTTATTGTTCATGCCACAATGTTCATGTTTTTAATTTCCTGGGGGCAAAATTCCTTAGCCTTGACTGGCAGGTCTTTCAATACTTCACCAGGCCTTTATTAACAGACTGGTAGGTCTCGGTATGGATCTGTTTCCACTGAAGTGGTGATTGCAATGTATGTAGTGACAGATAACCTTTGCAAGGTTCTGGACCAAACTCTTGTTCTTATGGCAGTGCAAAGAACTCGGGACATTTGTGGCCTGGTTTTTTTGAAGACCCCTCTCCATTAAGGATCTCATGTAACAACTAGTTATGTGCTGACAAAAAGGAAGGGAAGGGGGAAGGAAAAAGGCGGGGGGGAAAAAGAAAACTCAACCCAAAAAGTTGCTATGGATCCACAAGGGTTAAGCTGACTCTAAATATTATAAAAATGCAAAATTTATTCAGGTGTACAGGATGGAGTGACATACATTCAACTCACGCAAGTTTGTGCTACCAGAATGATTGGTGGACTTTAATTGGCTAGACTGGAGGCCCATCTTATAGATTAATAATAAACAAATACAGAAGTATTTAGGAAACAACATCTGGCCTTGTACTGTATATGTATGTAACATCTTATGAAAAAAATTTTTTTGAATGTATGTCAAATTTATAATTGGAATTGTGACCACTGAGGAAGGCCCTTTGAGGGGCCGAAACGCGTTTGGTTCAGTTGCACAGCACTAACCCATCTATGTATGAATGTTGAGAAGGTTTTTTTATGTCTGAATGGTATATTTTTAATGAGTCTAAGTTTTAAAATGTGTACAACTAGTTATGTTACATGGCCATTTTGAAGATGGGCTGTCGGACACTGAAGGCACTAAATCCCCATATCCCCCAGATGCAAAATGGCCAGCTGGATGATTCTATCCCTCTTTTCTGCAACTAGGTTGGCAACCAGCTGGAAGAAACTGGTCTATTCTTCCTTATGTGTACATCTCTAATTTACATCTTCCTCTATACCATGATGTACCATGCCAGTTTGGTGTAGTGGTTAAGAGCGTGGACTCTAATCTGGGAGGACTGGGTTTGATTTCCCACTCTTCCACGTGCAGCAAGCTGGGTGACCTTGGGTCAGTCACAACTTCTCTCAGAGCTGTTCTCTCAGGAGCAGTTCTTGAAAGAGTTCTCTCAACCCCACCTACCTCACAGCGTGTCTGTTGGGAGGGGAAGGGAAAGGAGATTGTAAGCCACTCTGAGACTCCAAGTAAAGGGCGGGATAGATCTCTTCTTCTTATGTTACCAATCAAGTTGTGGGCCAGATCTGACATTTTCCTACTGTTATCTCCACGTTTGACATTTTTGGGTGTGCAAACATCTTTTCAAAGACTACACATATGGAACCCCTACTGTTTAGTTTTTGCTAACTAGGAATCATGCATAAAACATACTATAAAGCAGTATTTTTATATTTGTATGTTTTCATTTATTATTGAACTTCCAAAGCAATAAAGAAAGATATCTGGTTTCCAGTGCTGGTTCAAGCCTGCTAATGTCATTTATGGGGCTTTATGGGGCAGTCAGTTCATTCACTTGATAAGGAATATCAAAGAAATACACCTGACTAAACAGAGCCACAGAAAAGTGCCTTTGAAGCTTCCTTTTGTCATTTGCCTAGTTATTCACTGGTCATCAGAAGCTAGGGTAGATGACACAGTTATCTAACCAAGCAGAATAATCCTTAAATTCTGCAAATGCAGAAAGCAGTTCTGCTGAAGCCATTGTGAGAGGCTCAGGGACCACTCACATTGGCCACTGCAGCCACGTTTCATGACCCCATGATGAATTTAGCCGTGCTTCCATAGGTCGATTTGGTTATGTGTTGACTTCAGCATGTGGCATTATCATGGACACAACTGTGGTGAAATGGTTAAAGGTCACCATGGACGGGATGAAAATCATGGGTTGCCTCAACTGACCTAAATAAATCATGTCCCATGGAAAAAAATTATTTGTTTGTTTTTTGTTTCCTTTATTCCCCAGCAGGGTTAGTCTCAAAAAAACTTTTTTTAAAGGCACTTAAAATAAGATCCCCCAAAATTAGCTCCTCAGACTCTCCCCTAAGAGGTGTGTGGTTATACTTAGGAATAGTCTATTCTGTAAGTGAAGGTTCTCTCATAGCTTCTTAGGTCCAGCTGTGTTTTGCCATTGGGCTAGTCAAGTTCACCTTCATTTTAGTTTCCTATACAAGGTCTTGTAATTTATTTATTATTTAGTGTATTTTTTTCCTCCAGGAAACTCAGGGTGGTATACACTGTTCTCCCATACTCCATTTTATTCTCAAAATAACCCAGTGAGGTAGGTTAGGCTGACAGAGAGTGACTGGGCCAAGATCACTGACATGGTTCTGTTGTCTCTTACTCACATAGGCTTCATGAGGGTGTTGCATAGGCTTAGCCCCTTCTGTAAAAAAGAATCATTATGCACCAACTACACTAAGCCCAAGGTGATGGTTTCTGGACAGAAGTCTCATTAAGCTCTTGTGATGTATAGATAATATCCCAATAGCTCAGTGTAGTAGTTTCCAAGTACCTTGGGGTAACCTTTTCTGGAAAAACCATCTGATGATAACGAAGACTTCAGTCACAAGTATGACTGGGGCAGTTCTTAAGTTCTATTATTCGAAAGGAGGTTTCCTGATTGAAACAGTTTCAAGGCAGGATGTAAGTAACGTTATTGCCCACAGGGTTGAAATTTGGGTCTGAGATGACAGCCCAGTCACGAGTTTGGAGATAAGACAGAACTCCTTTTTAAGGAGAATTTTGACTCTACCTCAAGGCACACTAGCCGCCTTGCTGTGGGCCCAAGCTGGCTTGCAGGACTTGTGTCCATGTTGCTTTAATTGACTCCTGAAGTAAACTCCATCTAGTCATCTATCAAGGTGGTGTTTTACCCAGCAGTAGAAAGAAACTGTCTGGGTTGCTAGTTATCACTCCCCCCCCCATCCGATGTCAACTCACAGGATCTTGCTTTCAATGGCCCTAAGACTCATGACTGGATATTTAACAATTCACTGATAACAGGATAATTAAAGTCTTTAATTAAATAAATAAATACTGCCATCTGATTTCAAACAATATCGCCATGTTAGCCAGCTGCTATCTGCAAAAACCAGTCTCTCAGCAAGTGCAGAACTCCAGAACTACTACGCCCTGCTACCTTTACTGGGCTACCAGGTCCAAGTTTCTTAAAGCCATTTTAGCCAGGCTAAGTTTGCACTCAGTGGTACATAAATTAATCTATCTTCTTTCTGATGTTGATTGATTGATTGATTTAATTTGTTATCCTGCCCTCCCAGCCTAGGCCAGCTCAGGGCGGTTTACAGAGCAGAATAAAAATTCTAGTGATACATAAAACAATAGTACAATTCCAGTAATACATAAAATACAATCAATATAAATACAGTGTTAAGATCAACAAAACCAGCAAAGTTCCACAGTTTTAAACATTGACTACATTGGTCTGCTTCAGTTCTGGTTCGGGCAGTAATTAGAGGGTCCAGCGGATCAGGGCTGATCCACTGTAAGATGTCAATTGTTGTTAGTAATCGCAACAGTGGTTGTGATGGTGGTGGTAGTTGTGGTGGCGGCTCCAAAGGCCTGACGGAAGAGCTCCGTTTTACAGGGCCTGTGGAACTGTAGAAGATCCTACAGAGCCCTGGTCTCCTCTGGAAGCTCATTCCACCAGAGTGGAGTCACCACTGAGAAAGCCCTGGCCCTAGTTGTTACCAGCCTGGCCTCCTTAATGCTTGGGAGGACCAGCCAGTTTTGGGTCCCTGATCGCAGTGCTCTCTGGGGTATATATGGGGAGAGGCAGTCCCTCAGGTATGTATGTCCCTGACCATAAAGGGCTTTAAAGGTAAGAACAAGCACCTTGAAGTGAATCCAGTATGCTATAGGCAGCCAGTGCAGTGCCTGTAGAACACACCGGATGTGTTCCCGGATTGGGAGTCCCATCAACAGCCTGGCTGTGGCATTTTGCACCAGCTGCAGCTTCCGGATTTGCGACAAGGACAGCCCCATGTAGAGGGCATTACAGTAATCCAGTCTCGTGACCATCGCATGGATCACTGTTGCCAAGTTGCTGCGTTCGAGGAAGGGAACCAACTGCCTAATCAGCAGAAGATGGTAGAAAGCCGACCTGGCAGTGGTTGCTACCTGGGCCTCCATTGTTAAGGAGGCATCCAGGAGCACTCCCAAACTCCTAACCTCTGGCGCTGGCACCAATGGCACCCCATCGAAGGTTGGAAGCAGGATCCCTACCCCCGGACAGGACCTACATCTCTGTCAGATTCAATTTCAACTGGCTCAGCCCAAGCCAACCAGCCACAGCTTGTAACGCCCGGTCCAGATCTTCCGGTTTGGAGTTGGACTGGACATCCAATAACAGTTAGAGCTGGGTGTCATCCACATATTGGTGACAACCCAGCCATGCCTCCGGGCAATCTGGGCAAGAGGGCACATATAGATGTTGAAAAACATTGGGGAAACAGCACTGCCCCTTGGTGCACTCCACAATCCAATGGGTGCCTTTGGGACAGCTGATGTTACCTATATACACCTTTATACACACTGACTTCTAAGAAAATCTGTGACATTTTTGTTTGACATTAAATGTGCTGCAATTTATGCTATGTTTTCCCTCTCAGTTTTATTTTGTTTTTATTGCTATTTTATTTATCGCTGCTCGAGCAGTTGTTCTTGTTATACTGTAACAGCCTTTGGCCATATACAATACATTTTGCCTTTGTAAGGTAGAAGTCTCATATGCTTGTGGCTGCGTTGGTGCTGAGGGAGCTAATTTTGTGTGAGAGATTATCTTGTTAGCCTGCATTGTCTCCATTTTTGCTGGCCAGGCCTCTCTCCCTTTCACAGCTGTGCAACTGGCAGGTGGGACTTTCCTGGCAGGCCTATGGGGAAAGCATCCCCTGGTGAATTTTTGTTGGCACCCCTCCTCATGGCAGCTGAAGTGCTTTTGGGGGAAAATTAGTTCTGTCTCTGTCTTTTACCCCACATCACCAAAATGTTCAAGGCAATTTACCACATGAAGATAAGAGAATGGGAGGAGAAATACAAAAGGCACAATAAGCCATATACTCACAGCAGTAGATAGAAATGATTAAAAATAATTAAAAACAGTTCTTATTCACCAACTGAAACCTGGAGAAGTTCTGCAAAACCTACATAGGAATGAAGCTCTGAAATTCCAGTATCAGTTTTAATATTGTTTTATTTGAAGTCTTTAGGTGAGGTAGAAATCTTTAAGTTACTACAATACTCTGAAGATTTTAATGCAGTCAGTTCAGAATTACTTGCTGGAAATGTACTGAACAGTTTTAAAAGCTGCACTAAATCTGAAGGGTTAGCCAGTTTAGATCTAAGGTCTTGCGGGGACTGTAAGACCTTAGATTCCAACCATTTAGGTGCTTTACTAAAGTGGTTGTCATCAATGTTCCCTCTAAGCTGTGTTTTGTGAGCAAAAATTCTGCTTTGTGAGCTGCTGGCATTAAAGTTGTGAGCGAGCGATTTGGCTGCTGCATAAATTAGTCTGCTCTGGAGCCATCTTTCTTGAGCTAAGACAGAAATGTGTGAGCCAGAGGCTAAAAAACTGTGAGCTAGCTCACACTAACTCAGCTTAGAGGGAACACTGGTTGTCATTAGCTTGCACACGGCTTGGACATGAGTAGAGGAGCTGAGCTGTAGTCCGCATTGATCTAGCAAGGTCAGCTCTAATACTCTCAGGCAATTTACCCTTATTAATGTTTTTTTTAAATTTTTTTTACTTATTTCATGTATAGTCTACCTTTCTTACTGAGACTCAGGATGGATCACAGAATTAGAAAACAGGGTTTAAAAGGCAAGTTACAAGTATAATATATACAAATAATGCAATAAAATAGGATTACAAAATTAGAGAACAATGAGGTAAAACAGTATAATAATGTAATAAGCAATGCATTTTTTAAAAAAACCCTTCCTAACATTTTTCACAGGCATAAAAACTACAACCCTTTACAAATAATTTGAGTAGATGAAGGAGAACCTAACTAAAGCAGGGGAAATGATTTTCCACATTAAATGGGGAAGAGGATCTCTCGCATCTTGTCCTAAGGGGACTTGATGACATGGCTAGCTACATCATCAAAACTCGTCACTTACTTATCTCATGACCTCTTCAGAGAGGATAAAATGATGTATGATTTGAGTTCTAAAAAACATTGAGGTCTATCAGGGCCCAGTCACCAGAAGTCAAAATCACAGACACAAAGAAGTATTAATTGCAGAGCCCCTGCAATATAGGTAAGGCAGGTAAAGACCATATGAACTCTCTCAAAAGAGATTTGTCTGATGTTGCTTTTGCAGATAGCCGCTTGCACACAGTGTCTTCTCACACAAGCACTGCATCATGGGACAAGTTATTTGTCGAAGTTTGTGGAACCTCTTCTGATTATTCTTAGAAGAGAGCTGGTACCCTCTATGCTGTTTGCAAAAATAGCCCATGTGTCTAGACTGCTGTTTACACAGAGAATTACATTGGTTTGGATCTAGTGGAGCATTTCAGTGGACAGAAGGATTTCTGCCTGCAGAGTACAATTTTCTCCCCTCCCCTCTCACTGTAAGCCAAAATGTCCCCCCCATGCTGCTTACAGGAAGGGGGGCCCTGTCTTCCAGGAGCAGCATTACAAGAGGCATTTGGGGATGCAGTAGGAGAGGGAGGCAAGGAAGTCATACTCCTTAGGCAGAAACACTTCCATTTGTGCAAATGCTCCAGTGGATCCAAGCCATTTTCAATAAATTTTATAATTTACTGGGTTTCTATTCCAACCACACAATCAAGGTACTAACAGTGCAATCCTATGTACAGTTACCCTAGTCCATTGAAATGAATTGGCTTGCTAACTTTGTATAGTATTGAACTCTAAAGAATATTAGAGCATTTTGGCATTTTTTTTCCCTTCTGGTTTTTGTGAGTTTTCTGTAATAAATATATATATATTGGTTAGGATAGAACATTAGGTTTGTTGGTTCTGGGTGGTCCCTATTAGAAGGTTTATAATACAGCTACACTGCTACACTGCTGACTTGTTGAGACAAGACCAGTTGTTTGGATTTCTGACTCAGTATGCAGCAATAGTGAATAAGATAAAACTCCACTCTAAGAATTATTAGGGAAGGTTTTGAAAAATAAAACAGCCGATGTTGTAATGCCCTTGCATAAAGCAGCCTCATTTGGAGTACTGTGTGCAGTTCTGGTGACCATATCTCAAAAAGGACAGTGCAGAGTTAGAAAAAAGTACAGAAGAGGGCAACCAAGACGATTAGAGGACTGGAGCACCTTTCCTATGAGGAACAGCCGGAGAGTCTGGGACTTTTCAGTCTAGAAAAACCGGTTAAGGGGGGGCATGACAGAGGCTTGCAAAATTATGCATGGGGTGGGGAAAGTGGATAGAGGGAGCTTTTTCTCCCTCTCCCATCATGCTAGAACTTGGGGGCACCCATTGGGAAATATGTTCAGAGCATAAGGAAAGACCTCTCCACTCAATTAGTCAGGGCTTTTTTTGTAGAAAAAGCCCAGCAGGAACTCATTAGCATAATAGGCCACACCCAACAGCAGAAACACATTCGCATATTAGGCCGGTCAGGGAACCTGGGCATGTTTAGAATGCCTTTCTCTCCCTTCTCCATTTTATACTGTTAGGCTTTCTTTTCTTTGCAATAAGGAACATCCCACTTTAAAGCTAAAGACATGAGTCATCACAAGGGCCATTTCAACAGTGGACAATTGTCACTCAAACAAATGGAGGTCATGATGAGCTTCAGCAAGGAGCGGTAAAAGAAGAAGATGATAATAATAACCATTATTATTATTATTAGTGCTTATGGAGGCAACACTGTCAAAAGACATGATCTCAAGATCAAACTCATTCCTGTGGAATTGTGTGAACAAAAAGAGAGTTGAAGTGTCATGATTTAATTATAGGGTAGCTAACTCACCTGAGCTGTGATCTTGAATACATTGTCTAACAGTATTTCACATGTAATTAAAAAATGTATTCATTATGGTGATTCCTGCAGTTGCATGAAAGGTTCTGAGACAGATGGTACGTTGCTCAGATTTACCAAAATCTAGTTTACTGTATTTTTACGGATTACTCATGCATTCAGAACCCTGGGGAAGGAAACATCCAGACAAGCCAGACAGTGTTGGGTGCTTTGTCCCGCGCAACAGACACAATTGGAGGCACCGTTCCTTCCAACAAGAGCCATTCCGACTGGTTTGAGGGAAGAACTATCTGCAACAAACTGGTGCAAATGAGGACAGGGTACTTGCATCTTCAATAGATGTCCAGAAAAGGAAATCTCAGGGGGTGCAGTATCACACACTGCAGGGTGGCCAGTAGCGCTTGCCAGGTGTTTTTTTTTCCCCCACCTCGTGCATTTCTGTTTAGCACCTCTGTCTGAGTCCTGCTCTGCTAAAATTCAGTTTCTCCTGAAACGCTGAAATCTATGGCCACATTCCCACAGGGTTCAACCTATCATCTAATTATGTAAGCAGTTACCTTGATGGGGCAAACAGAACCCATGTTGTTGGCAGTAAAACTACTCCGTTTCTAAACTTGTAAATACAAAAATCCAGGATTATTTATTTATTTATTTATTTATTTATTTATATCTTCGATTTCTGCCCCGCTCCAACCCCGAAGGGTCTCTGAGTGGCTTACAAGTTCCGAAGTTATCCCTAGCTAAGGCCACATGTCTACGGGGTTGGGGATGCCTACCGGCACCCAGGTGGCAGGGCTTGCTGTTGTTGTTTTTTTCCTTTCTTTCTTGGTTGTTCTCCCTGGGCGGTCTTTCGGGTGTCATTATATTGTGGGGTATCTGTTACTGGGACTGAAATTTCACAATGTTCCCTTATTGAAGAGCATATCTATTTTGGAGCAGCCCCATTGGAATGAAAAGCTTATTCTCATCTCATTTCCTGCTTGTTAGTTTTAAAAATTAGCATTATATAATACTTTAGTATGTTCAAAGCACTCCGCATATGGCATCATATTGTAACATTTACTACAACAACCCTACAAAGTGGGCCAGTATTGTATTATTACCACAGTGCCTCAGTGTCCAGGTTCAGGCAGGTAACCAAGGGAGAGACAAAGTGCATAGTCAAAACACAGTCCAGGGATCCGAGTCCAGGGATCCAGTTGTCCAGGAGTCAAAACCAGTGCAGCAGATTCAAAATGTAATGTATTCATATGCAGACATGAGTACATGCGGATATGGTGAATCATCCCATAGGGAAGCTATGCAAAGCTTCGTCTTGGACTAGCGCTTCAAGTCCACGACTATTGGTCCAATCACGTTCAAGCGAACGGGAAGCGGGAACGTGTATGATTGGTCCTTATGCGATCAACCTGATAGGTTGTTAAATGTAAAGTAGGAGTGGCTACATTAGCCGGGAATGTTTAAATACCGAACAGTTTCTATGGACAAACTGTTCGGGCTATCAGATGTTGTACCGTGTTGGAGAAGTGAGCGTGAAGAAGAATAAACTTGAGTTTTGGCTGAAATCACTCTCTGACTCTTTGTTAAGCTCAGGACTTAACACAAGAGACAAAAGCCAGGTCACAGTCCAGGAAGTAAAACACACAAGAGTTCAAAACAATACAAGGACCAATGTCAGGAATGCACATATTGTAGACAAGTTGCTTCCGCACTGGTGCCCCCTTTTCTGGCTATTTTCATCAGGAGTCATTCAGGGATAAGTGCAACTCATCTATGACTAACTCAAGCTCACAGCAGCGGTTGACTGGTGCTTGGCTGCCAACCATGCACTACGGCACCGCTCCTGTGCCTCCCTCCAGAGCCCTTCTCCAGCATTCCAAGTGGTGAGGCTAGTGGCTGTGGGGCTTCTGCTTCAGCGTCAGATCCTGGGCTTCAGGACTGAGGGTATGGCACGCTGACTTTGGCTTGAGACTCCTCCTCTGCACCTGACAGAGTCTCTACCTTGTTTGGCAAGTCATCCTGCAGCATCCGAGGGCCGGATTCCTCTGTCTCTTCCTCATCAGAGAAGGTGTTGGCAGGCAGACCCATGATACTCAGGCAGTGCTGAGACTGAGCAGCTTGCCCAAGACCTGCTGTTGAGGTCGTGGCAGAGGTGGCATTTGAACCAGGGGCTTCCTGATTTATAGCACACTGCACAGTCCTAAACAGAGTTACACCATTCTAAGCCCATGAAGTCCATGGGCTAAGAAGAGTATAATTTGACCTTTGTCTTTTAACCTTTAAACCATGATAGTTTCTGAGTTCTCACTCTGTACAAATAGCAGTCCAGAGTGAATCCGTGCCCTGTTCCAAGAAAGTTTGATTCATGTTATATCAGATGTCTCTGGAATCGTTACAACTAGGAATAATAAGGTCCTAACGTGGATAGCCCAGGCAAGTCCGATCTCATCAGATCTCAGAAGCTAAGCAGGGCCAACCCTGGCAAGTACTTGGATGAGAGACCTCCTTGGAATACCAGCAGTCAAGAGACAGGGGCAGGCTTTACTCAGCCACCTCTCTGAATATCCTCCAGGCCCCCAGTAGGGGTCAGTCACCAGAGGTCGCCATGACTTCCAGGTGCACACACACTCATACACACACACACAATAATAATTTCTTATTTTCTTTTAAAGTACAATATTTCCAGATGTTGGCATATACGTGGTCTATATTTATTTATTTCATTACATTTATGAATCACTTATCCCCACAGTTGTGGAACTCTAGGTGATGTACAAAGCTCTTTGGTGTAGTGGTTTGGTGTAGTGGTTAAGTGCGCGGACTCTAATCTGGGAGAACCGGGTTTGATTCCCCACCCCTCCACTCGCAGCTGCTGGATGACCTTGGGCAAGCCATACTTCTGACAAGAGCTGTCCTTGAAAGAACAGTTCTTGAAAGAGCTCTCTCAGCCCCACCTACCTCACAGGATGTCTGTTGTGGGGAGGGGAACGGGAAGGAGTTTGTAAGCCACTCTGAGACTCTGAGTGAAGGGCGGGGTATAAATCCAATCTCTTCTTCTCTTCTTCTTCTCTTAAAGCATAAAAGCATAAAACCATACCCAACAACATACAGTAATTAAAAACAAGTGGTGAAAATTTTGTAGCTCCCTCCCATGTCTGGTCTGTGGGTGTTTCACATGTTCAAGGGGGGAGTTCAGGGGACCCCTATAAGGAGTAGGGGTCCGAGTAGGGTGCCAGCCATGATGTTAATTGCTGCTGTACTCAACCGAATGCCTGGTGGAACATCTCTGCCTTAGAGGCTGTTAAGTCGCTCGCTTAACAAAGAAGTCGGAGAGTGATTCAGCAAGAACACAGCTTTATTCTTCAACTCGAACACCACTCCAACACGGATCAACATCTGATAGCCAGAACAGCTTTCACATTGCAGCTGTCCTGCTTTTAAACATTCCCTGCTAATGTAGCCACACCCACTGTACAAATACCAACCAATAAGGTTGTTCACATAAGGACCAATCACGGATGTTCCCGCTCAGGGAGCTTGCTAGAAGGTGATTGGTTAGGTGCTTCCTGGGCTAGTAACACGATTGGATGGATTTGGATCCTAGCCCAGGACGAAGCTTTACATTACACTTCAATTAGATGTTTCACAACATATCATGCATTCAAGGCAGCTTTGAATACACTACAGAGGCCCTGCAGAATTGCATAAGATCCCACAGGGCCCTGTTTTTTTTTTTTTTTTGGCAGTGATTTCCACCAGGTCATGGATAGCCAGATCTCTCTAGGGCCAGGGACCACCAGCAAGTTGTTCTGTGAAGAGCATCATCTGGCGACATCTGGGTGGCTGTCCAAAAGCAGATACAACTGGGTGTCATCAGCATATTGGTGACACCCAAGCCCGAAACTCTGAGCCATCTGGGCAAGGTGGTGCAAGGATGTTAAACGACAAGGATGTTAAACAACATCAGGGAAAGAAGTGCCCCCCCGAGGGACCCCGCATTCCAAGGGGTATCTAGAGGACACTTTCTCCCCAACTGCCACCCTCTGTCCCCAACCATGGAGAAATGAGGTAAGCCATTGAATGGCTCCCCTGCAAATTCCTACGTTGGCAAAGCGGTGGGTCAGAAGGTCATAATCGCCCATGTCGAACACTGCCGTAAGATCTAATAAGAGTAGCAGTACCGACCCGCCTCAATCCAGCTGTCTGCGGAGATCGTCTGCTGAGGCAACCAACACCATTTCTGTCCCATGGCCAGAGGAGAAGCAGGACTGGAACAGATCTAATGCTGATGTCTCAACCAGGAAACCCTGGAGCTGTTCGGCTATAGTGCACCTACTTTAAGAAGATCAGAAGAACAGCCTTTAGGGGACAGCTGAAGGACTGCTAGTTAGCATAGCTAGATTAGGGAATTCCCACAATTTCAAATTATGCCCTTCCTGTCTCCTGATTGGAGACTTCCTGCTCCAACTGAGCCGTCCCCCTTTGTTCCTGCCTCTCACAGCAGCTAGTCAATTAGTTAAGCTTCTCTCCCTCTCCTCTGTTCCATCAGAGTTTATTTCTTCTTTAATAATCGGAGTTATTTTCTTTAATAGGTGCTCTGCTCCTTTGCATATTTTGCATATTTAAACACTGCCAACACTCGGTAACATTGGTTAGTGGTAACAACTTCTGGATCACTTCTTTATTCCTCCTGTTAATCACTGGCAAGCTGCAGCACACCCTAATTCAGGAACTGGGGTATGTAACTGAAATCAAGATGGACTTAGCACACCACGCGCTTTCTAGAACACAGCAGCATTTTGAACGGGATTGCTTTCGAGTTCCACTGCACCTACTCCATATTGATTTCTGACCTGTCGATGGACATGCTGGCTCGTAACTCAATATACTGACCGTGTTCTGTGTGATCCTGAATAGTCTCTCGTTTCAAGTCATCAGCAAAGCACGGGGAGTTCCACTGGGTGGCTGCAATTGCTTCATGCCATTAACTTTTGCTTGGAATTATATAACATAAAAAGACAACAGCTGTTCCTCCGTTCATTCCGAATGGATTAATTTTGAGTTCCTGCCTTGGCAGTTGGTGTCTCAGTCATGGGTATTCTGCAGACGCAATAAAAATGTCTTCCACAACTAAGTCAGCTCAGATTTATTTAGCCTTTATAGGGCCAGGACAACATTTTACAAACTTTGAGATAGTTTGGAACATGTGAGGTCAAATGCATGGAAATATTTGCATGGAAATATTTGACCTATACCCCACAACACTTCTAGGACTGTTTGTCAAACGGGTAGGACAGCACCAGCCCCTGTGTTAGATTAAATTAATCTTAATGTTATCAGTATGGAAGGAAGGTATAGCCTGATCTCATCAGATCTCAGAAGCTAAGCAAGGTCAGTACTCAAAAGGGAGACCATGAAGGAAGACTCTGCACAGGTGGGCAATGGCAAACCACGTCCACTTCTCACTTGCCTTGGAAACCCTTGCTGGGGTTGCTATATGTCAGTTGCACATTGACACCACTTTAGGCACGCACAATTTTATCTGTTAAGTTTGCTATGTGAAAACACGGTTATGTTCAGAGCCAGTATAGTGTTTTCCAGAGGGTAGCTGTGTTAGTTTGCCGCTGCTAAAATAACGAAAGTGTCTTGTGGTATCTTAAAAACTAACATATTTATCATGGCATAAGTTTTTGTGAGCCAGAAACCACTTTGCCAGATGCTCAAAGTTAGTGTTAGATTATAGGAGGTCAAGATTCAAATCCCTATTCTGTCACCCTTAGCCAGCCCTACTTTACAGGGCTGTCGTGCCATATACACTTCCCTAAACTTCTTGCAAGAAGGATAGGAATAAACAGTAGATATATTTACTGTACATGCCCTCTGTTTTATGGTTCTGGTAAATCTGGGGGCAAAAGAGGGAGGAAACAGAAGTATATTTATATATTAATTTTATCTCAGTCCTGGTTAATTCCCCTCCCCATCTATTCTCCTTTGCCAAAACTGCAGCATTTTTCACACATTTCAAGTACCTTTTCAAGTGCAGATCTTTTTCCAAATGGATGCATAAGGGATGGTGACATTTGGGATTGATCCGTAACCTTGAGAGGTGTGTACGGTGTGTGATATGAGCAAGTCTTGCCATGCCAAGCATGAGTACAGACTTGCTCTGGGGACTTCATTAAATCCAGTGTTGTGCATTAAACACCTTTGCACCTTGCCAAAATTGATATTGACTTCTGAATGAATTGCATGCTGCTCTGTAGAGCTCTCAGTACCAAAAAACCCCCCAAACCATTAGTTTACTAATTGCAAGGTTGATATTAACTATGGTTACTCAGATACTTGGCTCCAACTGTTTGAACAAGACTAGATCAAAAAACATTTTTAAAAACTCATTCAGCACCAGCTTCTTTAAAAAATAGTGGATCCTTTGTGATACATTAAATGTGTCTAAAAATTGTATGATTCTGTTACAATTCTTATTCCCATCCTTTTGCAGTAGTAATCTGTGTGATTCACAGCCAAGGGTTCATAACCTGTACTTGCCTCTATACTTGCTGTTCATTTACAAAAATCTGTATGACACATTTCTGTCCCAAGAGAAATTCAGGGCTGCTTATAAAGAATAAAAGCTAATCACAGTGAACGTCATAAATAGAATAAAAATGGAACAAAGCAGCAGCATTTCAACAGAAATAAAGAAAAGACTACAGTGTCAAAACAAATAAAATAAAAAGATGGCACCCGACAGATATCCACACAGCAGGGCATCTCATAAGTAGGTCAAAACCACAGAAACGGCCTTTTAACATTTCTTTTACTTGACCCTCATTCTGCTTTTAGTGCCTAACCATCCCAAAGAAAAAGAAATGCAAGAAAGCAAAGTGGCTGTCTGATGAGGCTTTACAAATAGCAGAGGAAAGAAGGAAAGCGAAAGGCAAAGGCGAAAAGGAAAGATTTACCCAACTGAATGCAGATTTCCACAGAACAGCAAGGAGAGATAAGGAGGCCTTCCTGAATGAACAATGCAAAGTAATAGAGGAAAACAATAGAATGGGAAGGACTAGAGATCTCTTCAAGAAAATTGGAGAAATCAAGGGAGCGTTCCATGCAAAGCTGGCCATGATAAAGGACAAAAATGGTAGGGACCTAACAGAAGCAGAAGAGATTAGGAAAAGATGGCAAGAATACACAGAAGGACTATACAAGAAAGACCTCGATGTCCTTGACAACCACAACGGTATAATCACTGACCTCGAGCCAGACATACCCATTCCCTCAGAGGTTGTTTGAGTTTAAATCTCATTGCCATTTCCCAATAAACTCCAAAAATAGTATTGTCTAAATTAGACAACAGTAGGTAATATTCTGGTGATAGTACCTGCCAGAGAAATATTACAGTGCATCAGTTCAAAAAGTGTTTTTCATACTTAAATTTCCATTTTTTGTCAGTAAAAACAAGACCTGGAGCTGACTGTGGCTCAGATCATGAGCTACTCAATGTAAAATTCAGACATAAACTGAAGAAAATTGGGAAAATCACTAGGCCATTCAGGTTTGTGGGCAATGCCAAGGAATGTTCAAACTATCGCACAATTGCACTCATATCACACGCTAGCAAGGTCATGCTCAAGATCCTACAAGCTAGGCTTCAACAGTACGTGGATAGAGAACTGCCAGAAGTACAAGCTGGGTTTCGAAGAGGTAGAGGAACTAGAGATCAAATTGCCAACATTCGCTGGATT
>NW_015161947.1:166718-169689 GCF_001447785.1 Gekko japonicus | reverse complement strand
ATTCAATTTTGCTCTTTGTTCAGAATAGATCGCTTCAATAAGATTGGTAAAGTGTTGTCCTACTTCTATTTTCTCCATCATTTGAAGCATAAAGTTCCAATTGAGGTTATCAAATGCCTTCTCCGCATCCAGAAATAACAAAGCTACTTCTTTCTCTGGATGTTTTTCGTAATATTCAATTGCATCCATTACCATCCTCACATTGTCTTTTATCTGCCTGTTTGGTAAAAAACCTGCTTGGTCTTCTGAAATCATCGTTTGTAAATAGGTTTTCACCCTTTCTGCAATAATTTTAGCAAATATTTTGTAGTCATTATTCAAAAGCGAAATCGGCCTGTAGTTTTTCACGTTTGTTGGATCTTGACCCTCTTTTGGTATCAACGAAATTATTGCTTCCTTCCATGAATCCGGCAATCTTTTAGTCTCTCTAATTTCGTTGGATAAAACCTCCATGACCGGAATTAATTCTTCTTTCAATTTCTTATAAAACTTTGCAGTAAATCCATCCGGTCCAGGTGCTTTTCCCAACTTAGTGTCTTCGATTGCTTTCTCCACTTCTTCCTTCTGGATCCGACCATTTAATATGTCCTTGAATTCACTTTTTACTTTAGGCAGTGATGTTTCATCCAAATATTTTTTAATCTTCTCAAGATCAGCTCTAGTCCCTTGGAAAAGTTTTGCGTAGTACTTGAAGAAACTTCTTTTTATACCAATAGGGTCAACGAATTCCTTTCCCTCTTCTATAATTTTGGTTATCATTTTCCTCTCCCTTCTGTTCTTAAGCTGCCATGCCAAGTATTTTCCTGGTTTGTTTGCCCCTTCAAAAGATTTTTGCTGTAGTTTCTTTAAATTCCAATAGAGTTCTTGGTTCATTGTCTCATTCAGTTGTTCTCTTAACAACTGTAATTCTTTAATAATAGACTTTTTCCCGGGTTTTTTCTTAAGTTCTGTTTCTTTTTGAGCTATTTTTTCCAACACTTCTGCTTGTTTTTTAAAATTTTCTTTTTTGTGTCTCACATTTTGCGAGATGAGAATTCCTCTCATCACCGCTTTATAGGCATCCCACACCACCTGTACCGGGGTTTCCTTGTTCAAATTTTGTTGAAAATATTGTTTCGTTTTCTCCTTTAACAAATCTACTACCTTTTTCTTATCCAGCAAATCTTCATTTATTCTCCATAAAAAATGTTTATTTTTTTCTTTCATATTCCACAATACAGGATTGTGGTCCAAATTACATCTTGGCAAAATTTCAATTTTATGTGTATTTATAGATAATTCCTCCGACATCCAAATCATATCAATTCTGGAAAAAGAACTGTCTATTGGAATAAAAAGTAAAATCTCTTAGTTTTGGATTCCATTTTCTCCATACATCTTCTAATTTTTCTTGCTTGGTTAATTCAAAGAAAATCTTTGGCAATTTTCCACTCTTGTTGCCCTTTTGTGATTGTCTATCCAAAAGGTCCACTGTACCATTAAAGTCCCCGGCTAAAATGACTTGATCAAAAGTTTGCGATTGTAATTTCTCTGATATATCCTTAACAAATTTGTCTTTTGCTCCGTTGGGCGCATACAAATTCACTAATAAAGTCTTTTTCTGCTGAATCACCATTTCCACACCCACATATCTTCCTTCTGAGTCTTTAAAAATCTCTTTGGGCTGTAAATCACTTTTTACATAAATCACTACTCCTTTCTTCTTATTTGAAGCCGAGGAATAAAATTCCATTCCTAACGCTAGGTTTTTGAGATATTTTACATCTTGTCTTCTGATATGAGTTTCTTGCAAGCATATCACATTACATTTCTGTTTTTTAATCCAATGACAAATCCTCTTTCTTTTATTTGGCGAATTTAGTCCGTTTACGTTCCATGACACCAATTTGTAATCCATTGTGCTTTTATTTTAAAGTTCTCCAAAGTCGTCTAAATTGTCCAACTTAAATTTATAATAATCTTCCACCGATCTGATCAAAATCCTCCCTCCTTTATAGGTGAAGGATAATCCTTGTGGTATCTCCCATCTGAATCTAATATTCATAGTCTTCAGCTTGTCTGCCAGTGGTTTGAACCTTCTCCTGTCTTGTAGAATTGTCCTCGGGAGTAATCAATCCTGACTGTTCCCTGGAAGGCCAGATAATGAAACTGAAGCTCAAATACTTTGGCCACCAAATGAGAAGGGAGCACTCACTGGAGAAGACCCTGATGCTGGGAAAGATTGAAGGTCAGAGAAGACGGGGACGGCAAAGGATGAGATGGTTAGACAGTGTCATAGATGCAACAAACATGAAATTGAGCCAACTTCAGAGGACAGTGGAAGACAGGAAGACCTGGCCTGATCTGGCCCATGGGGTCACAAAGAGTCGGACTCGACTGTGCGACTGAACAACAACAACAACAGAAGGCAATATTTGCAGATCTATCCTGCCTCACTTACCTTGATTTTGAATTAACAACCACTCAAACCAGTTCCTGTGGCTAGGGCTGCAAACCTCCAGGTGGGACCTGGAGTTCTCGAAAAATTACAATTGCTCTCCGCACTAGAGAAATGAGCTCCTCTGGAGGAAATGGCAGCTTTGGAGGGTGGCATTACACCCTGATGAGTTCCTTCCCTCCCCAGGGTCTACCCCCCCCAAGTCTCCAGAAATATCCCAACCCAGAGTTGGCAACCCTACTTGTGAGACTGGCCATTCCTGTTTCACGTGCAGGATCCCAGGCCTATAGTCTTCCCCACATTTTGGGGTTCTCCATTTCTAATGTACAAACTATGCTTATGGCACTCTGAAAATAAAACAGCAGGCCAGTCTATTTCTTACAAAACAGAATACCAATTAGGCTACAGGAGCAGAACTATGTTCTTGTTAATAAGCTGTATGTTTTGCTAAAAGATCACCACCCCACTGAGCTGCATGAATAGCTTATCTCTAACAATAGTCTTTCACTGCCCTCTACTGAGAGAAAAACAGTT
>NW_015161947.1:152603-166671 GCF_001447785.1 Gekko japonicus | reverse complement strand
ATGCCTCTATACATTCTTCTCCCGGGATTCCCAGGAATTCTGTGTGGTGTTTCATCACTTCTAGTTCCTACGGCCCAGATATGCAGGCTCCTTCCACCATTGCTGCCCAAGACCAGGATAGGCTGCACAGGATAATTCCTATGCTTTTGACTGGGCACTAACAAAATAGCCAGCGTTCAATGGACTTGAGGCAGTGCTTTTACAGCAGCTTGGCTGGCAGAAGCAAGCTTTTCCCATTGCTTTCCAAGGCTGGGTGTGTGCATGTGAGTCACCTGCTTAATTCCTGCATGTTGGCCTGCTCCTGAAAGCACAGGAGCGGTATCAGTCAGTGGGAGGCCAACCTCCAGGTAGTGGCTGGAGATCGCCTGCTATTACAACTCATCTCTAGGCCACAGAGATCAGTTCACCTTGAGAAAACTGCCTCTTTGGAAGGTGGACTATAACATCATGGCCCATTGAAGTCCCTCCCTTTCCCAAACCCTGCCCTCCTCAGGTTCCACTCCCCAGATCTCCAGGTATTTCCCAACCCAGACCTAGCAACCTTAGTCAGTCAAAATGTTGGTGAACTAATGCACTTTATAGGTTGACAGGCGGCCATTTATTTAACAGCTCCTAGGCTCTTCTCTTGGGTGTATAATTTACCATGCACTAAAACTTAATGTATGGTGGGGAAGAGTGAAACTGTTAACATCTGAACATGCAGATATGGGTGATATGGCAGACATGGGCAGGAAATGTTTCCCTGTGAAGGTAGCATGACGCTGCTCCTTCATCTTCTCTCTCTCTCCCTCCCTCTCTCTCCTGTGATCTGATACACTTTTGAACAGGTCCTTGGCAGTCCTCATCTAATGCTCCATGGGGAATTCCGGATCGTCATTATAAAGCCTCTCTCATCCAGTGGCTGGCAATAAAGGAAGGTTGCTAAGCAGCCATAGGTAGTTAACCCCTAAGCACCTGGACATGATTTATTCTTGAACAATCTTACATACACATGTAAAAGCTATAAAATAAAATCTGGACTTCAGGGCTTTGTTATCCCAAAGATGCACTAGCAAATGATCTTGAAATGGTGTTATATTTGCTAATTGTGGCACAGTTATGTATTGCAGCTTATTGGAAATGAATCCCCACAATCTCAGAATAGCTGTAGAGAATATGGAGGACAGCATATTTGACTAAACCCACATACTATATAAACAATGTTCTGGAAGTAATTGTTTTCCTTTGGGTAAATTTCTTGAATGATAGACTTTCTTGATTACATTCTAGAATAACAAGCATAAGGATGGTATTTGACCCTATGTTTTCTTTGAAGCATTGTAATTCTGTTGCGATACAAGCCTCTTTGTTATTAGTTAGATATATAAAACTGAATAATTTTGAAATAAAAGAAAATCTGCCTTATTATGCTGCCGCTGCCACTACCACCCAGGAGATATTCATACCATGAGTGCTTTTCACCTCACCCTTCTTTCTGCTTGTGAATTTAAGTTTATTTTTTTTCTTTTATGGATTATTGTGTTAGCTGCTCTTGGTCCAGGTGTACTGAACACATGAATCTGCCTTCAATTTGACTGGTAGTGGCTCTCCGTGGTCTTGGGCTGAGGTGTTTCACATCACCTACTACCTAATCTTTTCAACCAGAGAAGCTGTGAGTTGAACCTGTGACTTTCTGCACACAAAGCAGATGCTCTACCTCTCAGGCACGGTCCAACCTCTGAGCTGAGCTGGATTACCTTCCAGTATATTTCTAGCCTGCCTTGTTTCTCTGTGGTTCTTCCTTCCTGAGGCAATAAGTTTCAATAAATAGTAAGCTAAGCCTCTGCACATGCTGAGAAAACAATGGTACAGTGCTAGAACAGTGAGGATGCTGCTTTAGCTGTCCTTGAGCATCGGCTTAATCAAGTCACACGTGGAGCCATTGGTAGGTGAATCCTGCCGGCCCACCTCCTGTTTGCTTAATCAAGAACTAGACTTGTAACAAGCCAAGTGTGTATAGAATGCATGGTTGTTGTCTGTACAAGTTGGCATAGCTTGCTTCAGGAATACTTGATGACATTAAAAATATTTCTCTCTCAAAGCTTTTAAAGCTCCCAATAGGTACATGTGATGAGGCAAAAAAACAAACAAAAACCATTAAAGCAGCACAGGCATTGCCTTGCTGAAAAAAATACCAAAATCCATTTACTCATTGGCTTGAACTCCCAAGGCAGAATTCATTAATTGGTGTTGAATTAAATAACTCACCAATGCTTCTGTTTTGCTACTAGAGATAATATTTAAACTTCTCATCTTTTCACATGGACAGATGTACCTTTTAAGAAACATAGAGAAGTAGCATGGGGGATGTTGAGTTTATACACATATGCGCGTGTGTTTGTATGTGTGTTTGTGTGCGTGCACACCTGGAAGTCATGGTGGCCTCTGGTGACTGACCCCTACTGGGGGCCTGGAGGGTATTCAGAGAGGTGGCTGAATAAAGCCTGCCCCCGCCTCCCGTCTCTGGTATTTCAAGGAGATCTCCCAGGTGATGTTGAGTTTTTAATTACAGCACTCCTTGCAAAGGAGGTGCATAATATATGATAAGACGTCGGGCTTATCCAACCATAAAAAATCAGCTACACCTCTGAATTCCTTCTGAGTATCCAACAATAGGTCTGAATGCAGTGGAAGATTTCCACATGTGCTAGATTCCTTGTGCAAGTGGAAGCACCCTAAAAAGACTGTGCTGGCAGATTGCATTTTTTAAAAAAATATTTATTTTGTTACATTTATAGCCCACCCTCTGCACATGGCAGGCTCAGGGCAGGTTCCAACATATCAGTCTGCACACAGTGCAGATTTACAATTAGATTGCATACAATACAATTGCATTGAATTTACTGTATCCCAACCTGCATTTCCACTGGCACAAGATACTGTGCAAGAAATTATTAGGACAGACAGGTTTTGCAGCATTTGTGCAACCAGAACTGTGTTAAGTGTGGTAACATTTCTATTCATGCATCACTGGACCCATCCCATAGAGCTGGAGTTTGTATGAAAGGTAGGGGGGAGATTACTTCTTATTTCCAGAGTTTTCCAGATGTATTCTATCCACCTTCACTATTAGTGATTGTTCATGGGTAGCAAAAATGCTGAGAACTTTGCCGAAATTATCAGCAACATTTAAACTTACCTTCACTAAGATGCCTAGGGTTGTATTTTTGTTATTGTCCAGCTGATCAGTTCTTTTGATTCCTTGGAAAGTTTGTTTGAAAGCAGTTCCGCATCTGGCATGCCAGTCAGGTAACTGATGATCGCATGTTTGACTACAGTGTCCTGGATCATCATGGGATGTTTCTTTAAAAGGCCACTAAGTTGGGATGTATATGCTGTGGGTTTTTTTTTAACCTACACAGTTAGCAACATTCCTTCTTCTCTTCTTCCCTTGAACTTCACAGGAAGGATCTCCTCCACACACATACACACACTCACATCTTTTGTTCTGTATATCTTGAAGTTGTGCAGCACCTCCATGACTGAATTTCATTTCATGTTCCTGGGCTCAGAGCTGTGCTAGTACACTGTACACTGAGGGCCTAACCACTCATGGCAAAGTCCAGATGGCTGCCATTGGCCCTGTCAACCTGACATGCTCTGGGAGTTTCATGTTTGGAACTAAATTCCCAGGTGCTTGTGAGCTTATTTTGGATTGGGACCCTGGCATGCAGGGAAAGGGGGCTTAAGCCTTCCTCACTGTGCTATTTTCTCAACCTGAAAGAGCCCCATCGAGCTGCTATTTATGCCACTGTGGAATATCACATGTAGCCCATCAGTACAAGTAAGTTTCTGTGGTGGGACAAATAGCAGCTCCTTGAGGCTATGAAAATAGCCTATGGGGAAGCGTGTAAGCCTCTTCTCTCTGTGCCATGCTCTCACACCTGAGAATTAAGTCTGGAGCACCTTGAAGACCCCTGGTAGACATGGGGGGGGCATGAGGAGTTTGTGATGTGATTAGGTTCTGACAAGTTATTTCTGATCCAGGCAACTCATCTGTCTTTCCTCTTAATGGACACTGCATCAGGAAGCCATAAGGGACAGAAAGAGACACATCTGTAAGTCACCCACTGTGTATGCTGGATGTACTTAAAGAATATGGCTATCACTTTGTGCTTGGAACCTGTGTTGGGCAATCCAACACAGGTTCCAAGCACAAAGTGATAGCCATATTGCTAAAATCATACATTTTATCTCAGCAAAAGAAAGCACAATTAGCCAAGAGGCGATAAAACCTTAGAGCACATTAGCAACTTTAATGAACAGTGCCCAACTTGATGGAGAAAATAACTGCAAATCAGGAAAGAGAAAACTGTGTGAATGGTTCAGCATTAAATCTAGCTTTCCATTACTGAAGAAATAATATCCAATTCTCCTTTCTTCTCACTTCCACCAAATTGCAGTTCAGAGCTATCCATGTTATCTTGGAAGGTAACCCTGTTTTCAAAATTGACTTTTTTGTTGATAAGCAAATGTGCCAAGGACTATAGCTTCATTCAGTTCTGACATGATCACTATATTCTAAACCTTTTTCAGTCAGGAGAATCTGATGGAACATAATAGGTCAGATACTACAAACAGCCAGTACAAGGAGCTTGCAGCACAAGAAAGAGAGAGGGGGCAATTAATCATGGGCTACCTGGCATAGTGTTCACAAGTGTGCCTGAGTCACACAGCTGTACTCCTAAAATCACTTTCTTGAGAGTAAGCCTTGCAGAATAAAATGGGACTTCCTTCTGAGTAAACCTATTTAACATTGCTCTCCCAGAAAACTTTTTTGGGGGGAAGACCTACCTCCCCAAACTCCTTGCACTGGCAGTGTGTAGGATCTAACTATATTTCCACTTGCTTCAACATATTCTTTAGCAGCAACTAACGCTTTAGAAATAAATCCCAATTTTGCATTTTCAGCTGTCGTTTCAAAAACCCTAGAAGAATAATTATGCGGTCTATTAATAGAACCACCATATCTAGTAATTCCTTTAACAACTTCAGTATTTGTATGCCAACATTTCTTGTATACATCACCAATCCTTCCAGATCTGATAAAGTTGATTCCTGTATTTCTTGCATTTATTATGAGCCTGATTTAACTTGTAGATATTTTTCAATGTAGAAAAAGTTAGATGCCAGTCTAATGCTTCTGCCAATGTTAAAGGGATTTGCGCTCTACTACCAATTGCCAGAAGCCTACATTTTTATAATAATTAATCTAAAGCACAAAATAATTTCACCGTTTTCCTGGCCTGTATAATTTTGTACCATCACCTGATACTGAAGAAACACAAATAGCTGAGTTTCAGTGTTATCAGACAAGAAAACAACCTCTGCCCAGATGAAAATCAAGCCCTTGAGGTACAATCTGAGACATAATTTCATCAAAAAGACAACTGGGCCATAAATAATTTTGTTCTGATACTGTGAGAGATTTCCAGTTAGAATAAATAGAGATCTGAAGAGCTGGACATTAGAATATTCCACCATACATACCTACTATATGTATTCAGTAGATGTTTAATAAAACAGTATTTATTTTCATTATGGGTTGGTGGTATACTGTGTTCTAAGTGCTGAAACTTACCTGCCAAATACACCTACTTTCGCTGGCATAGCACCATCAATCCTGAACAGGTTTTCCAACTTTGATACAGCGTTTGTGGTTGAGAATATTGTAACCTAGTTAGCAACTATTTTGAGTAGGGACAAGGTGAGAGGACTGATAAGCAAAGGCTTCAATTCCATTCTCCAGAATGTTTCTCAATGTCCCATTTTGTTTTATAGCCCAGAACTGGGGGGGGGGTAATATTTATGGGCTCTGGTCATCCTGGGGACTCATGGAGCCAGGCAAGTTATGTGATTTGTTTCCTATAATAATGAATTGGTTCTGTGAGGTAGTGGAGGGTCAGAGGGAATCTGTTTGGAAGCACATGGTGGTGGTTCTCATTAGCCCTTACTGCCTCATCCAACCATTTCACTTCTGAGCTGGCAACTGTGATATGAGAAAGACTATTCTGATGGCCAAATTTGGCCTAGGGTTCGCTCAATGTTGACCTCTCTTTTATTATTTATTTTTAAAATGTCTTTGTTACCTTTCCAGCCAAATAGGGTCCCCAAGACAGTGAACATTAAAACATTTCAATATTAAAACCTCAAGACAGTTTAGTATTTGGAGGGAAAAACTCTTTAGTGGGAGCATACTACCATGCCCTGTGAACTCATACAGTGGGCTTCCCTGCTGCCCTTCTATAAACCCCAGTTTGCACTTAGTATTTTCAGGCCATTCTGTATTCTTATCCTCCTCTCAGATATTATAAGGATATGCCTCATTCATAGGCAGGGCTTCTTTTGTAGAAAAAGCCCAGCAGGAACTCATTAGCATAATAGGCCACACCCAACAGCAGAAACTCATTAGCATATTAGACCACACCCCTGACAGTGCATCTCTTTAGCATGCTAGGCCACACCCCCGTGGCTTCCCTTGGCTTGCCGGGCCAGGCTGGCCCTTGGACAGGCTGGGAAAGGCGTGGGGAGGCATTTAAATGCCTCCCCGATCCTTCCAGGGGCCCCCCTGGCCCACCCACCTCGGAGTCGTCAGGGGGTCACTCTCCAGGCCTTCCTTCTGCAGAGGTTTTGGCTGTAGTGGGCATGGCCAGCTCTGAAGCCAGCCGGAACTCCATTCCTGTGCGTTCCTGCCCAAAAATAGCCCTGTTCATAGTTAATAGTAATGCAGAAAGGCTGGGCACTGTTGGCCATCTTTTTCTAACAAGGGACAAGGGGAGAAATGGCATCAAAATTGAAGTAATGGCTGCAAAATGTTTTTCAGCCACTGAAGTCATTTCTAGGCTTACCTCCATCCTGCATTCTTTGCCGACAGAAAGCGAAGCAGTTCTTCCAATGTGACATGTTGGCTCTGGAGAGATGAAGAGCTGTGAGCTGTCAGCCTCCTGAAGGGGTTTGCAGACATGCAGTTGAAACTGTAATCCACCTTGTTTTAGGGGCCGGCCAGTTCTATTTAGGCCCTTCAGGCAGCTCAGTAAATGCTTGCAAAGGCCAAAAAACTCCCACTTTGGTTTACAGTATGTGAAAACTTCCTAGCAAAATATCAGTCAGGACCTAATTTTGCTGTCAAGATGGAGCAATTTCCCACGTCCACAGTAAAAAGGAAAAGACAGCTGAGAACAGAAAAATGAGAGAAATATGGAAGGATAGATTTATAAGACTGTAGTATTCCTTCAGGAACAGGCGTACTTTACATCCACAGAGCTGTGGAATAATAATAAAATAATACGGCTTATGGTTACGTAATACATTATACATAGTGCCATACATATTTCAGTGGTCTGTTCATTTCATACAGTCATACGGAAAATCGCAACATGATTTTGGCATTTTTGACTGGTATTTTGTCAAGCAAAAAGGAGGAAGAAAGGACATTTATTTCAAAACACAAACACATCAGCTATGGAAGAAAAAGTTTCCAAAGGGAAGAGTGTGGTAAGATGGTGGTGGTGGTGGGGTTACTTCTGAAAAATATGGGCCACTCTGACGAAGTGTTGGTTGTGTCGATTCAAATATGCTTAGCAGCATGTTGCCCTGCATTAAGTTAACCTTTTGTTCCTACAACCATATTAATTAGGGTCATGATGCTACATAAACATGCAACTTAAATGCCATTGAAAGCCATAGGGCAGCTTCTATTTAAAATAGACTTAAAACGTGTATTCTTAAAAAAGGAAAATGTGTCAGAATGTATCTCTGTTTCCACTTGATATGATCTTTTAAAAACAAGTCTGTCAAAAGAACTCTGCTCTGTAGAAACATAGGGGTGGAAGGGACCCCAGGGATCAATTAATCCAAGCCCCTGCAGGGGGTTGGACTAGATGACCTTTGGGATCCCTTCCAGCTTTGTATTTCTATGTTTCTATGTGTGGTGTTTTGTTAAAAGAACATTGCTTTCCAGCTGCATGAACAACTTCATATTACTTACCAGACATGCACGTGTGTGGTTTGCAAAATGCTTTAGAGTTCTATATAAAAAAGCTATACAAGCGACTGAAAATATGACATATATTCTAACTGATACACTTATGTTAACCAAGTGCACTGTAACATTCTACAAAATAAGTACTTGGTAATGAAGTAGTTCCTAATAAAACAGAATCTCTTGGGGCTAAATTGTCTCATTTCAATTCTGTACTACTCAGGTTGTGAAATGTAACATATGCCTTTTGCTTCTATCAGCTGCATAAGGGGCTGCAAAGGTAGTCCACATAAGGCTGACTTCATAGTTGCTGATCCACTGAATGGTTTCCTACTAATAGGTCATCAACCAGGAGGATTTTTTTTAAAGGGGGTTGATTTGGGTTTTTTTTTTTTTGAAGAGAGAGAGGAAGAGACCAGGCTACTTTGCCCTGATCTCCAACCCAAAGTGGCAAATTCTGTTGCCCAAATGTCACTTACTCCATCACCTTCCTTTGCTTCTCAGTTCATAATGGGAACAGAAGGTCAGGCATCACACCACAAGAGGCTAGATCTATCTATCACATTTTTATTCCAACATTCCTCCACGAAACTCATACATGATTGTCCCTTTCTCATTTTATCTTTACAGTAATCCTGTGAAATAGGTTTGAGTGAGAGTGTCTGGCCCAAGGTCACCCAGCAAGCTACATAGTGGAATAGGGTTTTGAACCGGAGGCTCTTCAGTCCTAGTCTAGCCCTCTCATCATTCTGCCACACTGGCTCTCAGATTGTCTCAGGTGCGGCCACTGGTGACTTTTAAATTAGCTGTGAGGCACATTAATTCCCATACATAATTTCTGGAGAGAAGATCTCCAGCATAAAAAGGCTCTAGTAGGTAGCAAAACAATTATCCCATGGTATGCTGTGTCTAAATACCCATGACTGACTGGAGATTATCTATGAATTCAAGGTATAACTTGATGCCAACTGTCATCTTGGAAGGCAGCGGCAGAAATATCCCATATGCTTACCAATTTTGCCTCATTCAAAAGAAACCAAGGATTTCATTCACTACTTAAAAAAATGTATTTCTATTATCAGCTGGGACCCCCCCCCCCCCCCCCCGATCCTGTTAGGCAAAGGACATTTCTCATATCTTCAAAAGCCTATTGGCTAATAAGCACCAGAAGAAAAATTCAGAACCCTTTGCATTGTCAGAATTCTGTGCTGCAACTGTTTTTTATAATTATAATTATTATGCTGAAAGCTGGCCCATTGTTTGTTCCTTTAATCCGAAATGGACAATGGCTGGTAAAAATAAACTTGAGATTTGTATGATAGGCTCAAAGCCTTCCTTTCCCCCTAAACTTCACTGGTGCTTCCTCACATACATACCCCTTTGCCATCCTATTCTTTATGAAATAAGCCAACCATCTATTCTTCTGTAAGCCTCATATGAAGGATAATATGTCATCGTTTTGCTCAAAAAAAGGATTCTTGACAGGCCATCCTCACTAAGTTGAAATGGAAGGCAGTAAATTCTGGTTCTCTACAGTCAAGAAGAGATGGTAAGAGATTTTTATGACCCATCAAGCACACGAATCATTTACTAATCCTATTTCCCTTCTTTCTTTCTCTTTTTTCTATTATTTTGCACTAAAGAGTGAAAACTACTTGTATCTAGTGTGTGTCACTTTCTAATTCTTCCTCCATTGACCTCAGGGACAAAATCCCATTTTTATTGTAATAGAAGCAGCATCAAGTCTTACAGAAGTTGTGTGAGGCCTCTCACAATAGGCAGTGTGCAGTTCTTTAAAAAGAAAAATTGCTCATAAAGGCTGCTGATTGTATTGGCTGCATGTCTTGTGTGCACTAGAAGTTAGGACCTGGTCAGCTCAAGGAAAAGTCTCTCCACAGCTTCAGACAGAGGTTTGTTCCGGCCTTGTTACATAAACCCCTTCTTACTGGAAATGCTGGAGATTGAATTCAGGATTTCCTGTACTCAAAAGAGATGCTCTCACATTCACCAAAAGAGTGGGCAATGTTGGTACTTCCTTTTGGTTTTCTTCCAACATTCACTTCTGTTGACCTTTGTTCAGTGTTCTACAAAAATCAAGAGATCATATCCCACCAGGGACACTCTTAGTCTTACTGAACAGAGCACAACAAAGCTTTGAGTCCAGTGGCACCTTCAAGACCAACAAAGATTTATTCAAGGTATAAGCTTTTGTGTGCATGCACACTTCCTGAGATACAGAGCACAGTAGTTTTGCAACCCAGATACCATTGTTGTTTGCATTACAGGTAAATTTATCTGCAGAAGATTAAGTAATGCTTGAGTCTTGTTGGCATGCAAGCATTTACTCTGGGTGTATTCTACGTGAAACACCAGTAAACACTGGAGACACAAGACACTTTTTGAAAAAGTAATGTGTCCATCCATAGGCTGTTGATTGGTTATCCTACAAGTTTACGCTTTACCAAACTGGAAGTGCGCAGACTCTAATCTGGGAGAACTGGGTTTGATTCCCCACTCCGCCATTTGCATCTGCTGGAAGACCTTGGGCAATCCATAGTTCTGTCAGAGCTGTCCTTGAAAGGGCAGTTCTCTCAGAGCTCTCTCAGCCCCACCTACCTCACAGGGTATCTGTTGTGGGGAGGGGAAGGGAAAGGAGTTTGTAAGCTGCTCTGAGACTCCAAGTGAAGGATGGGGTATAAATCCAATCTCTTCTCTTCTTCTTCTATAGATGTGTGTGCGTGTGGCAAAACAAACACTGGAAGAAAGGGTTGATCCCCCTCTTTAGCTATCACTTGATAAGGATTGCTTACAAAATGGCACAATCCATCAAATTATAGTTTAATAAAAGTATTTAATTAAATTCATCGAATTATTTTTTTCCACATTATGTCTGCTGTTCCATATGTTTTGGGTATAAGGCAGCTGACTGCTCCCAAATCCCTCTTCTTCTTGTATTGAGAAATTATACCATCAATGGAAGATAGCTACATCAATTTTTTAAAGTTTTAAACATCTTTTTCTTTCTCCTTTGCGGACTATGCTTGTTCCTTTGATGATCCATGTTCAAAAGTAACCAATCTCTGATTATGAGGTGCTGAGGGAAGCCCTTCCGTTTGCGTTAATTTATTTTGTTCCTGCCCTGCCTGCCACCATTGACACTGGCTGTTTGGTTGTCTCCATACAAGAACAGAAATCAGAAATGTAATAATGGAATCATTCAGACACCAGCAGAGTGTTTAGTAAAAACTTCACCACACTTCATCAAAAAAGTTGCAAGAGGGACTCTAGCATGAAATGTCCATGTTGAAATTCCTGTGCATTGTTCTGACACTATCAACTTTTTGGCTATTTTATTTTGGAAAGCTATTGCCCTCCTGTAGAAGTACAACTATGGCTGCAGTCACACCCACTAAATAATCCACTTTCAGTGCACTTTCCAACGGGATTCTACTGTGTGAACCGGCAAAATCTAGTTGGAAAGTGCATTGAAAGTGGATTATTTAGTGTGTGTGACCACAGCCCACACACCTTATCATGTCAATTCATCAACAGTTGGGATATGATCCACACCCACTCTGAGTAATCATTTAGTCTTTTCCCTGAAAATTGGAAGAAAAAGGAGAAATATTTGGTTTTACATTTAATGACGGCAGCAAGAATAGTGTTCGCAAAATATTGGAAGAATGAAGAGGTACCAACAAGATGGGACTTGATTGGTAAAATAATTGAAGTGGCAGAAATGGACAATTTAACACAAAAGATACATGGAAATATGAATACAATATTTCAGAATGTTTGGTCACAAGTGTATAAATGGTTGGAACAGGAGTTGAACAGATAACTGTAGTTATTCCTATGATAGGAGGAGATCTGTTGATGTGTTTTGTTTTGTTTATATGTTGTGTGTTTGTAGGGGTGGGTATCTGTTGTGGTGAGTGATGTTTATGTATGTGGAAAATAATAAAAATTATTTAAAAACAAAACAAAACACCTTAACATGCCAATTCATCAACAGTCGGGATATAATCGACACCCACTCTGAGTAATCATTTAGTCTTTTCACTGGATAATGTATTCACTTATGCTCAGCAATGAAATACAACACACCAATATCTTAGGATAATGGGCCCTCTGGCCTTTTCTCCATCATAATGCCCCCCCCCCTTTGTTTGCATGTGCATCTGACAAAGTGGGCTCCTGCACACAAAAGCTGATGGCACAATAAATTAATTGGCCCTAAGATTCTTTGTTTAGGGGGGGAAATGTTTTAGGCCAACTCTGCCATTCAACACACAGTTATGATGATCATTAGCGCTCCAAAGAAATCGGGGAGAAAAGGAATGGTATCCCTTCCTGGCTCCCGTCAGTTTCAGAATTTCAGTCCTCTGATAGTTAAAATACTGTGATTAATTGCTTGGAGCTTAAGGGAGCCTTCAGCGGCAGTGTTAGGGTCACTTCTCCTTGAAGAAACTGTGCGCATTAAAAGCTTGCCAGTTCCTAGACACTGAAGATCAGAGCTCTGGACTTCTATTCAGGGAGCATTTGAAACTCATCTGTCTCAGCCCATCCTCCAGATAAATGAGTTGCACAGCAAGAGCAGAGCAAGAGCACTGAAAAGGCTGATTTCCATAGCCCCAGCTCACTTGTCAGTTGCATAGGTATTCATTGCTGCCTGTTGGTCTCTCTGCTATTAACTGGGGGTGGGAATGCCAGCTAAAGGTTATTGTTATGGTTTGAGTGCATAAATTATGCAGTAGCACAATGACAAATTGACTGATGAGTTATACAGCATATTTCAGAGATGTCAAACCAAGGCTCCTTTCTCTTTTTATTTCAAACCCTTCATGAACAGTACACATGAAAGAATAGAAGCAAATTCCCTGCAGGTGTCAGCTGCAGACCATCTTGGAATCTAAAGCACTTTATTATTATTATTAGTATGTTGGTTGTGATGTGTGATTTTATCGGATTTTATAAATTTTATGTATGGGCTTATGCCTTTGTAAGCCGCCCTGAGCCCGCTTGCGGGGTAGGGCGGGGTAGAAATACCTGAATAAATAAATAAATAAATATGGATTCCCATCCAAAATAGAGTGTATACAAGTGGAGACCTGCAAGAAACTTGTGGGAATGTTATCTCATTCATCACACCTTTGCTTCCTCTCCTCACCCCCTACCTCTCACACACTATTTCTCCCCTCTGCACCTTTTCTTACTCTCTATTTCTCCTCCGTGCATGTGACTTCCTCTTTCTGACCTGTCATCTTTCTCTATGTTTTTCTGCCTCCCCACTTCATCACTTTTTCTCTCTTTCTGCCCCCACCCCATCATTCTTCCTTTCTGCCCCCATCACTCTCCCAGCCTCCTTCTGCTTTATCCCCCACTCCGCAGAGCAGCAGTGGTGGCAGTGCTCCTAGCCACCCACCTGCTTCCTCTCCCCCCACAGCAGCAGTGGCAGCAGTCTGGGAATCACAACGGATCTCCCAGCTACAGGGATCAATTCACCTTAGGGCTGCCAGTTCCAGGTTGGGAAATTCCTGGAGATTTGGGGGTGGAGCCTTGGGACAGTGAGGCTTGGGGTGGCAAGCAGCCTCAGCAGGGTATGATGCCATAGACTCAACCCTCCAAATCAGCCATTTTATCCCGGGAAACTGATCTCTGTCGCCTGGACAACAGTTGTAATTCTGGGTGATCTCCAGTCCTCACCTGGAGGCTGGCAATGGTGGTTCTGGTGGAGGAAATGGCTGGAGGGTGGAGTCTATGACATTACACCAGTCCAAAGTTCCTCCCCTCCTCAAATAACCCTCTCCAGGCTCCACCCCTCAAATGTCCAGGAATTTCCCAACCTGGAGTTGGCAACCCTATTTCCTTCCCACCCAACAGCCAACCTTCCTTTATCTGCCTGTCTTCTGATTTCCATCTCCACCCCCCAGCCTCTACCTAGAAAAATGAGTCTTTCTCCACAGTGGGGACCAAAGCAGCTTTCATTATTCCCTCCTCCTTTTTATCTGCACAACAACCCTGTGAGGTTGGTTAGGCTGAAATATG
>NW_015161947.1:96306-152489 GCF_001447785.1 Gekko japonicus | reverse complement strand
GGTCTGTCTCCCTGCAGAAAATGGCTGCTTTGAAGGGTGGAATCTGTGGCATTATACCCAGCTGAAACCTCTCCCTTCCCAAACCCAGCCCTCCTTAGAGTCCATCACAAAATCTCGAGAAATCCCCCAGCCTGGCACTGGCATCTCTTGTGAGGCCTGGCCCCAAGGCTCCCTCCCTCCCTCAAAGGCCAAAATAGGCCTGGAAGGGGCCCTTCCCCCACCCTTTTACTAACAGAGCCAGTTAGAACCCCCCCCCCGAACATTCTAATCTCTCACCGTTGATGCCTGAAGCAGATCCCTGCAGAGGCCATTTCAAAAGGGATTCAGCCGTCCCTGAAGGGATTTTTTTAGTTTTTGGATTTTTCTACAAACCCTGGTGGTCTACTGACTATGTAGGAAAAGCTGTTGGGGGAGAGTGAGCCCCTGGTTGGTGGAAATAAGAATCCACACAGGAAAAAAAAAACTCTGGAAAATAGAATAAGGATTAACAAACTGTCATCACAGTTCCCTCAAAGCTGCGTTAGGGGCCATTGGAGTGCATTTCAGAGGCCAGCTCAAGGATTTCTGCTTCAGCTCACAGCCAAGCTTCCATAGGAAACCATGGAGAATGGGGGCACCTCCTTCTGGGGACCACAGAATTGGACCCCATGGTCCAATCTTTTTGAAACTTGGGTTTGTTTTTTTTTTATTGAGGAGGGGCACCAGAAGCTATGCTGAAGATCTGGTGCCTTTACCTCAAAAAACAGCCCCCCAGACACCCCTTGATCAATTTTCCATTATAGCCTATGTGGCCCATCTATATATCTAATAGCCAAGTTGCCCCCAGAGTGCGGATCGCTAAATCTGCGCTCCGGGGGCACTTGGGGGGGGAGGGGGAGGTTTGTGCACACGTGGGCCAGTCCCCACGTGTGCTCAAAAATGGTAAAAGTAGAAAAAAAATTCGGGGGGATGTTTAAATCCCCCCGAAGGTGCAAGAGCGTTCCATGCGCATGCGCACGGAATGCTCTGTAGCTGACCTCGCCGCCGCCTCCTCCTCTGAGCCAGCCGGCCGGGCGGGGGGAGGACCGGCCTCGCCGCCGCTGAGCCCGGCAAAGGGGGAGACTCGCCGCCGCCGAGCCCGGCAAAAGGGGGGGGAAGGACCGGCCTCTATGCCGCCTCGAGGAGATCGAGCGGGGGGGATGGAGGAGACGGAGCTCTTCCCCCCCCCCGCAAGTATCGCGGGTCCCCGTCTTGTTGACTATAATGGTCCCCACAGGCTATCATTGAACCAGGAAAAAACCCCATTTTTTTTGCACACCCCTATTATGCTTTTCAGTATGATTTGTAAGCCGCCTTGAGTTACAGGGGAAAGTGGGATATAAATATATGAATAAATAAGTTTGGGCAGGCTGATAACATTTAAGCAACTTCCTGTTTGTTAGGTTAGGCAGCATTCTGATAGTGATTATTCCACCTCTGTTATACTTGGCCTGTAAAGCTAGGTGCCATATTTCATGAAAAACACAAACTAGACCGCAAGAGTGTCCCCCCCCCCCAAGCGCCAATGTGTTTTCTAAGGGTCAGTGTATGGTGATAGTCCAAGGCCAGGTCTACCAATATAGCGGAAAGGGGCAGGTAGACCTGTTGTCCAGAGGCCTGGTCTACCCCTGTAGAGGACAACATTTTGTGTAATGAAATTTGACTTGATTCTGTTTTTTCTTACAATGTTTAATTCTTAATATATGGTTTAAATATAGTTTAAAAGAGTTCATTCTGATTCAAGATAATTTACACAATATTAAAATGTAGACTTGCTCACAACTTTAATGCTACTAGCTGTTCTCGCTCACAAGGTAGAATTTCTGCTCACAACACTGGAGCTTAGAGGGAACGTTGGCTGTCTTAATTCCAGCAACCTTTAGTTTTCAGGGTGATATATGTAGTCTTTCTTGGCTGAGTGGGGATTTGAACCTAGGTCTGCTCACTCTTAGTCCACAACACATTGGGTTGGATATAGCAATCCACCTCACATGTCTCTTGAGAAACCTGTATAAGGGTCAAGAAGCGACAGTTAGAACCGGATACGGAACAACTGATTGGTTTAGCATAGGAAAAGGAGTACGACAAGGATGTATATTGTCACCTTGCTTATTTAATATATATGCAGAATACATCATGCGAAATGCTGGCCTGGATGAATCACAAGCGGGAATTAAGATTGCTGGGAAAAAGATCAACAACCTCAGATATGCAGACGACACCACTCTAATGGCAGAAAGTGAAGAGAACCTTAAGAGCCTCTTGCTCAGGATAAAAGAGAGCGCAAAAGTGGGCTTGAAGCTCAACATCAAAAAAACTAAGATCATGGCATCCGGCCCCATCACTCCTTGGCAAATAGAAGGGGAAGTCGTGGAAGTAGTGACAGACTTCACGTTCCTGGGATCCCAGATCACCGCAGACTGTGACAGCAGCCATGAAATTAAAAGACGCCTGCTCCTTGGGAGGAAAGCGATGGCGAACCTAAACAGCATGATAAAACGTAGAGACATCACCCTGCCAACAAAAGTCCGCATGGTCAAAGCAATGGTATTCCCAGTAGTCATTGTATGGCTGCGAGAGTTGGACTATACGGAAGGCCGAGCGCCGAAGAATAGATTCTTTTGAACTATGGTGCTGGAGAAGACTCTTGAGAGTCCCTTGGACTGCAAGAAGATCAAATCAGTCAATCCTAAAAGAAATCAACCCTGACTGTTCCCTGGAAGGCCAGATAATGAAACTGAAGCTCAAATACTTTGGCCACCAAATGAGAAGGGAGCACTCACTGGAGAAGACCCTGATGCTGGGAAAGATTGAAGGTCAAAGAAGACGGGGACGGCAAAGGATGAGATGGTTAGACAGTGTCATAGATGCAACGAACATGAAACTGAGCAAACTTCAGAGGACAGCAGAAGACAGGAGGGCCTGGCGTGATCTGGTCCATGGGGTCGAGAAGTGCGACTTAACAACAGCAACATAGCAATCCA
The DNA here is from genome assembly GCF_001447785.1 of Gekko japonicus. NCBI lineage: Eukaryota > Metazoa > Chordata > Lepidosauria > Squamata > Gekkonidae > Gekko > Gekko japonicus. Next base: position 149,487 of record NW_015161947.1, on the reverse strand, counting down.
TCAGCAAAAGGTGATAATGGATGCAGATCTTCCCCACTTTCCTCTCCACCCAGCAGTCTTCTAGCCCCAGTAAAGTTTATGACTGGGTTGCAGGACCTACATGGAGTAAAAGCCATACAGGTCAGGAGGCTGCAGTGGGGAGGGGAAGAGGAATGAAACTACCCTTTCTGCCTCTTCAGTCACTAATTTTGCCCTCCTCACCACCGCAGTCTCCCACCCCACATGGCTATTGCACCACGTGGATCCTCCAAGCCTAGAAATAAATTTCCTGGGGTGCGAATGGACTGCTGGGAGGGGAGGAAACATCCACAGATCACTGAATCCAACTTACTATCTCTCATATTAGACAAGTATTAAAAAATGAGTAGCAAAGTAGAATGGCTTGTTTAAGGCCTTCTAGTGAGTTCATTGCCAGCTAAAGACTTTTATTTTGGAAGGTCTTTTAAAATGAATTCTCATCCTGGTTTTCAGTTCCACATTAAGACATTTTTATTATGATGAATACATTCATATTAATTAATTTGTGAGCCACCTTGGATACTGTTCTTAAAGTCAAAAGGGAACATATCAATGACTTAAATAAAATAACTAATAAAATTGCAGAACAAATTTAGAGTCCAGTGGCACCTTTAAGACCAACAAAGTTTTATTTGAAGTATGAGCTTTCATATGCCTGCACACTTTTTCAAATACATTGGAAAGAAGGTAAGGTTCAAATTTATAGGCAGTGGCTGAATAGCAAATTAACATGTACCATGATGAAGATGTTTTAAGATACTCAAGACAAAACTAAATAACAAGCTAAGGTTATATAAGGTCAACAGTTGTAAAGAAATAAATATGTCAAAATAAGACTGAGACTCTCCATCCATTTCTCTCAGGCGCAGAGGTCACTTAAGAGCATCCCCTCCCCTTTGTTTTTTGCAATAAATTTTTTTTTGTAATAATATTGCAGCAGTTTGAATTAGGGATGTCCTAGATCACAGTTCATGCTTTTAACCACTACCTTATCCTAACTCTATGAATGAATATATTGCTCCAAATTCTGTTGTTAATAAAATATATTCTGCTTCTAACCCCAGGCAGAAATGAGGAACTATCAAGGTAACTGAGCATCATTACCTCCAGAGCCTCTGCAGCTCCCATTCCAGCTTCTTACTAATTCTGGGGTTTTATCAAGCAGCAGTGACACATATATAAGTTTATTACTGCAGCCAGCAGATCACAAAAGGCATTAGATTAGATTCTCCTAATCTTGTTTTACCTGCTCAATACCACATTTGTCATGTATAGTATCGGCAAGTGCAGCCTTGGGTATTAGCTAGAACTAAGATTGAAATCTCCATGTCCACTGCGCTTCTGATTACTGTTAAGTATTCCAGCACTGCTGGCGGGGCACCGGTAACCTTTATGTGGGATCATATGTGAAGTTCAATGCCAGTGCAGCAGCTCACATCTGAAAATCAGATCACATGTTGACTTGGAAATTTTGTACATAGTGCAAAAGTAGTAAGAAAAACAGAAGACCCCCACCCCCGCAAAGATCTTCCACAAAACTGTGTGCGCATGTGTTCAAGTTTAGGCAACAGATCCTTGTTACTGCTTCTGCTAGTATGGCTAAGCTGAGTTTAAGTATGCTTTAACAGTCACAGCTTCCCTTAAGGATCAACAAAAACCATGATTTCAGTATAGCTGCTAGCTTCAGGTGGGTAGCTGTGTTGGTCTGCAAGATCTGAGTCCAGTAGCACCTTAAGGACCAACAAGATTTCCAGGGTATAAGCTTTAATACAAATTCGTCAGATTAGTAAAGATGCTAATAGTTCTTCATTAAATACCTGCATCTTCCTCCCAGAACAACAGCTTTCAAGATTTTTTGAAGGTGAAACCACAACAGTAAGATCAATTCAGCTTTGTGGTACACAACTCTTAAGTATTTTAAGAACACAATTCATATTTTAAAACACTTTCTAATATTCCTACTTTTCTTCCTCTTCCTTCTGCCTGAAGCAAAACAGAAAAAAAACACATTTTTATTGCCTCATAAGACTTCAACAGGTTTCCAAAAGCTCATAAATTTTCATAAGAAAGCAACAGGGAGAGATCACTCATTCTGACACTTATTTGAATTTTTAGTAACCAAAGGCTCAGGTAGATGAAAACATTTGAAAACAAATACATACTACAAATGCTATTAAATACCTGTATTTTATTAAAAGAACTCCACACACTTGGGCCGCCAACCTGCAGGTGGTGGCTAGAGATCTCCCACTATTACAACTGATCTCCAGGTGATAAGAGATCAGTTCACCTGGAGAAAATGGCTGTTTTGGAAGTTGAACTCTATGGCATTATGACCCTCCTCAAGCTCCACCCCCAAATTCTCCAGGTGTTTCCCAACCCAGACTTAGCAATGCACCCCAATAACATTCTGCTGTAGTTAAGTTCTGCCAGGTTTAATATACCTTATTTTTAAGCAACACTACAACGAATTCATGTATTCAATAAGGACATTTGTGTCCAATTGTGCTATTTAGTTACAAAACAGCTTGCAATGAATATAAGTATACAAAAGTACATCACTAGAACAATGGATAAAAGCACTACAATACATACAGATACCTCATAAATCTCACTGGTGTCCTAGGCTCAGTCACTACATTTGCCTCACCTACCTCATGTGGCTGATATAAGGTAAATGTTTGTATGCCACCTCTCAGAGGAAGCTCACAACTAAAATCACACCTAAACAAGCCATTAAAAACAAACCAGGGTATAAATACAGCACAAAACTATATATGATTTTCTTAAAAAGAGTTCTCAGCCTAGAAGCAGGCTGTAAAGCAGCAAAAACAATGTAGTCCCTTAATTAAAACTCGGGGTAAAAAAATTGCCTGGGTGTAGTGCTGAACAAAAAGTTAACCTCAACTTCCAAAGGCAAGGCACCACCACTAAAAAAGCTCGGTCTCTGGTTACCATCCTCCTTACAGAAAACTGGGTTTAAGAAAAGAACTAATTCGCTGAAGCGCGGGGGGGGGGGGGGGGCTGAACTTACTGGAGGCAGAATAAGATGAAAAACTAGTAAATCAGCATTATTAAAAACAATAGTCCAGCTAGCAGTATTATTAAAAAAAACACCTGTGCAGGAACATAGGAGTTTACGTCCATTAAAATAGGATTGGCATACGCTACTTCAGCAATTTACTTTGGAAGCAACATGACAGCCAGCGATTTAGGTAGTTTGTAACTCGCATCCTATCCCATTGATATTCGCGAGACGATGGTCTCCATAAGGAACGGCAGGTGTTTCAGGAAAAGCTCGCTATCACTATGATTCCGCCTGCACCGACACCTCCCTCCCTCCCCTAATCTCTTCTTACTGCGCAGTCGCAACATCCCCTTCACCAGCCGCAGACCCGACACAACCGTACCCTAGGAGCGCCCTGCTTTCCGGCATTGTCGTGATAAGCTGTTCTTCCGGCCCTACGAGCTTGTCGCTACTGCGGAAACTGCACTTTACGTGTCTGACCGGAAGTGGCCGAGGAAGGTTGGTTTTTTTCGGTCTAGTTTAGCCTGTTTGTATGTCGCTCGTTTTTCGTTGCTGGACCGGTAAACAGCAGCTGCCGCCATCATGGATCGTAGGAAGAAGCCGCTGGACGTGACAGTTTCTTCGGTGAGTTGGGAGGGAGGGATGATTTCGCTGCTTCTCCCCTACTTTGGCTCTACCCTTATTAAGCCTTGTCTAGTTCACAGAAAAGCTTCCGAAACAGCCTCTAAGGTGCCCCGAGTTCTTTTTGCCTTTCCTAAAAAGGAGTGGCCGTCTGGAGGTCTTAGTCTGTGGTACTGGAATGTGGTGCTTTGTTCACGGGCAGGATGCTTTAAAAATGGAGCATGGCACAAGAGTCCTATGGGACTTTAAAAAACATGTATTTGTGAGAACCAGCGCATGCATCATATGTACCAGGGCTGAACATTGTATCGAGGGTGGATTTGGGGGCATGAATTGTGCCTGGCTTTTTGTTTTCCTCTCGACCTTCTCTACTAATTCTTGAGGGGCCGAAATGAGTTCCTGCTAGTGAATATCCGTGCTATCAGAACTTTCAACAAAATCCGCAAGGTAAGTTGCATTTGCCTGTCAATTGAGATGGTCATCAGAGGCCCTACTTAAACCCCATGACCAGAACCTAGGTAGATGAACACCAGTCATGATGGGGCCTTTTCTGTCATGGTTCCAGGATTATGTGACTAACTTCCTATGGAGGCTTGCTTGGTGCCAACCTTACAGACTTTTAGTTGTCAGGCCTAGGACAGCTGTATGGTTTGTTTTACATCCTTGATCCTTGTTTCTCCCAAATGTTCTGGGGAGGATCACAGTCGTTGGGTGAAGTACATATATATTGTACATACTAATACCAAGCTTAGTCATTACTTTGTACAAGATGGAGGTCCTGTGGCTAGGCTGGGGGTGTCTGGGTCGGGGAATTCAGCTTTTCCCTCTTGAAGGAGTACAGCTAGTACCAGCTTCCTCTGTCAAGATTCTGGGTGTGATGCCTCCCTTTTGTTGGAGACTCAGGTCACATATGGCCAGGGCACTGTTTTCCCATCTTTACCAAGGCTGGCAACTGACCCCTTACCAAGTCCCATGTGGTCCTGACCACAGTGATCCATGCAACAGTCACCTCTAGATTAGACTACTGTAACTTGCTCTGTGCAGGGCTGCCCTTGAACTTGCTCCAGAAGCCTCAACTGGTCCAGAATGTGGTGGCGCGAGTCCTCTATCAACTGCACTGGCTCCAGTTTGAGTACCAAATCAGACTCAAGGTTTTGGTTCTTACCTTTAAAATGCTAAATGGTCTGGGACCATCATATTTGTGGGATGGCCTCTCTCTATACACCCCTCAGAGAGCCTTATTCTTCTCCAGAAACAACTTATTAGTGACCCCTGGCCCCAGAACGATCCTGCTGTCCTTGGCCAGCAGTAAAGAAGTTTTAGGCTTTAAATTATAATAATGTGGATTTTAAAGCTGTAATATGTCAAACTTATTGTATTTTGATTGTTATAAGCCACCCTGAGTGCTGCTTGGCAGGGAATGGAGTGGCATATAATTCTAATAAAATAATACAGCACAAGCAGGTTTCCAGCACAAGCTGGGCAGTACGTCCCTCCCCCAACCTCATGGGAGGCAGCTGCAGACTGTACCACATGATTCTGTTGGACTGCATGCTATGCAGCCATGATTACACCCTAACAGATATGTTTGATTTTCCGAAGGACGCTAGTGTTGCTGCTTTTAGTATCTGACTGTAGTTGTAAACATGCAGAGGTTTTTTTCTAGTAAAATTCTTATGTTTCTTGTTCTGTTGTGAAGTGACCTTTTTTTGTTTCTTTACTGTGACCTCATCCAGCTGGTAGACTTGAAAGCTGAGCTTTTCCGAAAACAAGAAGAGTTCAAAAAAGAAAAAATTCTGAAAGATGCTGGAACCTTTGTAAAAACCAAAGCAACAAACAAGGTAGATGAATCGAAATTATTGGTTACCCCACATCTTGAATTTTAATAGTTTTCTTTCCAAGTATATAGAGACTTGGGACCCTAACAGGTTTGGTCCAAATATTGTTTAAAATGAAGGAAACAAGAAGTCATGTCAAATTAGACTCCGTCAAAATGATTTTTTTCCCCAAGCAGAGAGAATACTTAGTTATTTGAAAGTTTACTTCTGAGATTTTAAACTACCGTTTTGATGATGGTATCTAGTGTTTATATTGGACTTTCAGATTTCTGCTTTTACATACACTGTCACAGAAATCCTTGCAATAACCCCATTAGGTAGGTAAGTTATTGTCCACAGAGGAGCTGAGGCTTGCCTAACACCACTGAGTGAGAGAATTTTTTACAGGTACCCCAGAGGTCATTGTCATAGCCTTTAATCTATACCAGTTCCTAGTAAATGGAGATCTCTCACTTCTTCTGTGCATCCAAAGTACCTATGGCTCTGACCCACCAAAGGTAAAAAGAGAAAATTTAAAAGAGTGTCAATTTAGTCGTGACAGTGTAATGAACATTTCTGAATATGTTGAACATACAAGCTGGACATTATTAGGTAGTAGTTGGTATTTTTGTTAATCAACAGATTAATGTAATAATTATTTACTGAGATGTTCTGACCAATAACTTTTCACTTAGCTTCATAATATTTATAAATCCAGATGTTAGCCCATTTTACATCTGATTGACTGAATTATGTTATTGAAAGCAGTGGGCTGTAATGCAAGAGTACCACTTTTCCCTGAACAACGTGTGAGAGATGATGGGCTTTGTACTATGTCCAGAAATCAAATAAGTTCTAGGTTAGTGAGCTAAACATTGATACAGTTTGAAGTGTTGATTAGCCTGTAATTCACTGGTTTTTTTAATTTTTCAAAATGAAATGCAATTAATTGTTAATCTGTAATTCTGCTGTTCCAGGATGTTAGTTTTTTAAAAGAAGGATTTAGAATTTTGTTTTTGGATTAAATTCTTAGTGACACATACATTTATGCTTACTGTTTGTTAAGGATAAAAAGTAATGAGTTTCAAGTTGTTACTGCTAGTTACTATTTATATAATGAGAATTTCCAAAATCTCTTGAATCACAAATGGGGAACAAAACAAAAATATTCCATTTCAAGGAAGGCACTAAAAGTAAAACGAACCACTGTATGCTGTTAAATGCACCTTCTTTTAAAGTAAGGGGGACTCAGCTCCATGCTACTGTGTGGCAACTTATTTGTAGACATGTTATTGTAGATGGAAAAAACTTTGCATGGGGAAAGCCTCAGAAGGCTTAATGCAGCCAGGGGATACTATATTGCCTATTGCTGCTCTAACAAATCTATCACTGATTAATTTTTGGGGTGAAACAATTATTAGATGGGCATAAAACGTATGTTAGGAAGTCTGTTTTACTCCAAAGTCTGTTTTGTTTTGAAAACCAAATATTGTAGAAGCCAAGCATCTGGACTAAGCAGAACAAAGGTGTTTCAGATCGAGCTGAGAAAGATGCTGAGCAGAAGATAGAAGAGCAGCAAACATTGGATAAAGCAAGGTAATTCTTCACTTGTGTGAAGAGCAGGTTTGAATGTTCATTATTCAGTTGGCATTTGACTGGTTATACTATTTGGAAAGTAGGATCGTGGTGTCAACTTGGCTGTTTGCTTCTGGAACCAACTGTGCTCCAGACTTTGAAATACACACGGCTATAACTGATGATCATCCTCAGGCCAGATGGCCAAGAATTTGTGAAGGGGGATATTTGCAGGAATATCTTGACCACTAACGCATATTTGGAGGCCATTTTTAATAACGTGGTTCAGACTCTGGAGGCCATTTCTAATGATGTGTTTCAGACTCTTGTACTTGTGGGGAGGGGGGAGTTCAGTTTCTCATGTGACAAATGGCTTTGGAATAAATACAGTCCTCTGTACTTTGTGATGATATGTTTACTTGGAAGTCAATTCAGTTTGATTCAGTGCGACTTGCTCTCTAACAAGTACTGAGGATTGCAGTCTTGGCTCTTGAGTCTGGACACGTATGTGAGAGAGATGACCTTCCAAAGCATGCTGAGAATTATATGCAGCTGGATTTGTTTTCTGTCCTCTCTCTGTGCAACCACTTGAATAAGTGTACCTATGATCGTGGGATTTATTGTTAGCTAATTACTGCTTTACTTGGTGAATTATTACCCCTGGAGTCCTCCATGCAATTAAAGGCATGTGTGTACTGAGGACAGCATGGCTAGTATTGTGTGGTGACATTTTTGGCTATGTATTTTGGCTCCAAGAAATGACACTTGTCTCCTGGGTTCGAAATGGTGAAAGGCTTACTGCCGTGGAGTGGCAAATTCAGATTTACAAGGCTGTGTTTTGGGGTTTATTTTGTAGACAGAAACTGGAAGAGAAAGCAAAACTGTATGAGAAGATGACAAAAGGAGACTTTCCAGGTAATTAAAACTATGTTCCTATCTGTCTGATGTTACATCAGCCCAAACCACTCTTACCAGGGATCACTACCCTTGGGCCTATTGGGATTTTGGAGTAGCCATGTTTTATTTTGTTTTATTTTGTTCATACCCCATCTTTCTCCCCAATGGGACCCAAAGTGGCTTACATTGTTCTTGCCTCCACTTTATCCTCACAACAACTCTGTAAGGTAGTTTAGGCTGAGAATATGTAACTGGCCCGAGTTCACCTAGCAATAATGTTCCATGGCAGGGAGGCCATTCAAACCCGAGTCTCCCAGATCCCTGTTCCCTTAACTGCTACACCATGCCTCACAGTGCTTCAGGCATCGCAATGCAGTTTTCGGTTGCAACTGTCCTATAGGTTTAAAATACATTTCAAAGTAATTTCTTCTGTCATTAAGAAAGATGGTCCTTTATTTTGAAAATGATAGAGCTTTTTCATGTGGTAACTGTTGCATTGAAAGAAAGTTTTGTTTGCGAACTCACATGAAAAATAATTATATTGGCTTTCGGTTCTATCTTTGCATTTGAAATCTGTAAGCCTAAGAAAAGGTTCTATTGATGCATGATTCAGTGACTGGGAAGGGAAGCTTGTATCTGTCTCTAAGCAAGGTAGCTTAGAGGAGGATGTCTTTCCCCTTCAGCACTTTTGCCAGTCATAGTCCTTCCTCTGTGTACCAATTTTTGTAACACATCAGTGGCTTGCTGGTCAACAGAACTAGCTGTGAACAAGGAAGTTCCTCACTCAGGTGTTGAATCAGCTGTGAGTTCATGGGGTGGCCTTACCTTATCCCTCCTGTCTTTCATATGTGAACAACAGTTAATGTATCTTAGAAGGCTCTTTAGCTTGGAGAAACGACGGCTGAGGGGTGATCGAGGTTGATAAGATTATGCATGGGATAGAGCAGGTAGAGAAAGAGGTACTTTTCTCCCTTTCTCACAATACAAGGACTCGTGGGCACTCAATGAAATTGCTGAGCGGTCAGGTTAGAACGAATAAAAGGAAGTACTTCTTCACCCAAAGAGTGATTAACACATGGAATTCACTGCCACAGGAAGTGGTGGCGGCTACAAGCATGGATGGTTTCAAGAGGGAATTAGATAAGCATATGGAGCAGAGGTCCATCGGTGGCTATTAGCCACAAGGGATAGATAGGGGCAAATGATGCTCTGTATTCTTGGTGCTGGGGGGGCAACAGTGGGAGGGCTTCTAGTGTCCTGGCCCCACTGCTGGACCTCCTGATGGCACCTGGTATTTTTGGCCACTGTGTGACAGAGTGTTGGACTGGTTGGGCCATTGGCCTGATCCAACATTGGCTTCTCTTATGTTCGTATGTTCTTAAATATAATTGAGAGAACGATGTGAACAGAGTTGAGCCCTTGGAAAAAACACTATACATGCTTAATATACTCTCTAAGCCAAGCTAAGTTAGTTGTCCAATTTCTTAATGTCTCTCCCCCCCCTTCATGTACTCTTAATTATAGAGCCATGTCCATCAAACTTCATTAATCAGTAGTTCCCTTTTCATATGGGAAGTTAACTCACATGATTCTATTAATTTGAGTATAGATGTGTATGTACCTTACAAAATCATCATGGTAATGTTTATTATCAGATTTGCTGGTAATTGATATTCAGTTGATGGTTTTACACATACAAAGGGTTGTAGGCTTTGGCTGCTGTAGGCATCTCCTTTATGCTAATGCTTTATTATGCATGCCTAAAACAACAGTGTTGGCATTTGCGTCAACAGGCCAGGACAAATTCTGCAGTTCCTTTCACCTCATGGGAGCATAGTGATACAAAAGTACTGGGCAGCTGACTCTTATCAGTTAAGATGCAGAATGTCATGAAAGAAAGCATTGACTGGGTTACCATGATGTTTATGAGATCCTCAAAATATTTCCTAGTAAAGAGGATGCCAGACAATGCTTCCACCCCTTGTTTATCACCTTTAGTGGCAGCTTAGGAAGTAAAATAAGCATTTGTTTATCTCTATAATGTCTCCTTAACCCTTTTCTGTGAGCGTAGAGGGAGGCCAATACATTCTGGCCAGCTATTCATTCCAGAGATAGAGTTGGTCTTATCTTTCTACCTGTAGAATGTTTACTCAAATCAGTGCAGTAAGTACTGTTGTGTAAGACCTTGTAAACACAGTATTTTTTGTTTTGATAGGGACTGACAGGGACTCTCATAGGTAAATGGGTCTTTGTATTCTTATGGGGGGGGGAACACGGTTATATCTATGGGCAGATGAGTTGGTGTATTTAAATATGCTTATGGACAGGGGAGAAATTGCATAACGTTGTACGCTGGAAGTAGTACAATTGCTTGCTGATTATGGTGGTTTAACACAAGTAATCAGACTGTATTGTGTTATAATAATGTTCCACAACATCACACTTATTTCGATATGGTATGCAGACACTTCTTAAGCCTTGACACTTTTGCATCAACATTTTAAAATATGCTGCGAGCCTCATTCATAAAGCATTAACTTCACCTCAAAGCATAGGTGTGACCAAAAGTGATTTGGAGGTGTACAGATCCATTGTAAAAGTTTCTCAGCTCTCAAATATGCTGTTACTAGCTCATGGAGTGTATAGTTTCTTCTGTCTACAAATGATTGCCAGCCCTGGGTATATGGGAGGTGCAGGGCACAAAAAAGGAGCCCTGTATCTCTCTTTCAGCCAAGGCCTTCTCAGTAGCGTCTCCGTGCTGGTGGTATGAGCTCCCGGAAGACCTCAGGGCCCTGCGGGACCTTTTATAGTTCCGCAGGGCCTGTAAGACAGAACTCTTCCACCAGGCCTTTAGTTAAGGAGTTGCACCCAACACACTAAGGCCCTGTGCCCAATACCACTACTGACAGCCTGAGCTTCGCCGACTTTAAAATCAGTTACCGACTGCATTTACTAGTATGTTGATGCTACCTTGCTTTTGCCATTGCCACTTAAATGGTTCAATAGCACCTTATGTTGTGTTTTTTAATTTTTATTTATATTGTTTTTTTAGCTACTGCATTATATGTAAGCTGCCCTGAGCCTGCTCCAGCAGGGAGGGCAGGGTATAAATCAGATAAATAAATATCTAGTATACAAAATTCGGGGTGTGATGTCAGCTGAATGTGAGTTTTTCCACCCTAGCTCCACTTCATTGGCTGTTTCTTGTGGGTGCCGGGATGTTCACAGTGTGATGGCATCACACCCTGGGTCTTGTATTACTAGATGTTATCATGGAGGAGGTGAGGAGGTGGTGCAGGGCTGCTGTATTCAGTGGCAGCTGCACTTTCCCTGTAACCTTTAATTCTGGCTACAGGAATATTTGATTGTTGAGTTGGAGTTGCAAGTCACGGGCCATAGAAGAAAATATTCCATGAGCTCTGGGCCCTTTCCTTGACATAACAACACAATCCATAATTATGCTTGGCTATTGTAGCATGGGGTTTGCTTGGGTAGTTTTATTGTGTTCTGCCCAGCGTCCTGTATTGTAGTCAAGGGCATTGTCAGCAGCAATAGCGCTGATTGCTGCAATTTCATATTGACTCCTATCTCAGCTGGGTGCTTTTCGATGCCTGTTATTTAAGAATTGATTTTCTGTTGTAGACGAAGAAACTGAGGATTTGTACCTTGTGGATTTCACTCAAAAGATCATAGACAAGCAGAGAGAGGTACAAGAGCTGTGTGCAAATGAAGCTGCTAGGAAAGCAGCTGAGAAGGAGAACGAAGACGAGAGACTCTCTGAAGCAGAGATTCCGCCTCCGCGGGACCCCACTGAAGAATGGTCAGTGGTAACATTGTAGGGGTACAATCTTGTTTCGTGTGATTTCTCTAGATTCTTATTGTTGCATCACTTAGCATTAAAAAAAACAAAAGCTCCCGAATCTCTGCAGGAAGCTCTTTTGGCAGTTCCTTAGAGTCTGTGATAAACTTTCCTTCCTATCAGGAGATATCTTGCCATGTCATTCTCCTGGCCTTGCAGAAGAGATTCCAGTAGAAGGTGAAAACAACAAGGACTCTTGGGACACCTTAAATAATAATGGGTTTATTGGGTATGAGCTTCTTTGAGCCATGGCCCACTTTGTCGGACACACAAAGTGAACTGTGATTTCCTAATAAGGTGAAGCTCTTCTGTAATAACTGGAAACTGCCTTCTACTTCAGTTTAGACTGCAGTTCTGTTGTAGTATTTTTTCCCCAAACAGCATGTATACATTAGCATGTATAGAAGCTACTAAATTAACCAGCTGGAATTTGGTTCACGAGACCCCTATTTGTTATGTATTGGATTCCTTAAATATATTACCGGTTATCCTTTCTAATAGCAATAATTATCTGGTGAACTGGGTTATAATCCGTGGAAGCTTATGCTAGGAAAAAAACATTATCTGTCTTTTAATATATCACAAGGGTCCATGTGAACAAAGCGCATACCTAGAAGTACCGTGTTCCCCCGAAAATAAGACACTGTCTTATATTTATTTTTTTCTCAAGAAGACACACTAGGGCTTATACCACAAATGCATAGAAATCCTACTAGGGCTTATTTTTTGGGTAGGTCTTATTTTCGGGGAAACAGGGTATGTGTGTCCATCAGTCTTTCCTAGGCAGAACTGGTTGAGTAGTCCCCAGGCCACATAATTGGTATCCTAGGCCATCATGAGCAGGTGAGTCATTTCATTACCAAATTTAATGTCTTGGGGCAGAAAGTGCATATGCGTAACTACCCCATGATTTGGGGTTTCTGAATAACTGGAAATGTATTTACTGAGGTTCCACCTAGAACAAAAGTTTTGGGAAAGCTGCAAGTCTCGAAAGATCTGTTGCAATAGTTGGAGGGGGGAAATAATCCTTGAAGAAACTTGTTTCTGATATTCCAACTGTGCGCTCATCAGCAGGAGCCCCCCAAAAGCAACAACTATTTTCAAGAACTAAAAAGAAAGCAAACTGCCACTTCTGTCTCCTTCGCATTCTTGTTACAAGCAACTTAATGGAAGCATAAATCATTAATGGTCCATCATTAGCACTGCATGCTGGGCCCATCAGCACTTGGACAGCTGTGTGTCTGCGCCACTGTAAATAATTGGGGAAGAGTTCAGTGCTAAAGAATACCTGCCACTATTAATGGGCAGCAAATACTGTCATTTATCTGAATCTCTAACCGTTTTCAGTAGTGAATTTTTAGGGGTGGGGAGAAACAGTTCTACATCAAAAGAACTTCGACGGAAGTCCCGCATTGCATTTGTTTTCAGCTTTCATTAAAATAGCGGAACAATTGCTGAAGCAATCACCAAATGAGTCTTGGCCTGATAATTGAAGTCTATTGTTGCAGTGTAATATTAGTGTGGAAACTCAATGCTGGATCGTTATTTCTCGCCACAGGGAGCAGATATTCTGTGCCAGTAAAGTTAGAAAGTGAAGTGTCATTATAACTTGTTACCATTTCTCCAGCTACCTTATCTAAGCAGATTGCTGCCTCACAATGACTTGCTTTTAAAAATTTAACTCATTGCCAACTGTTTTTAAGGGGTACTGGCTTCAGTCTGTGGCTGTGAGTTATTAGAATGGAGGTAATTGAGTGCAATCTTAAGCAGAGCTATACTTTTCTATGTCGATGAAGTCAGTGGAATTAGAAGGGTATAACACTTCTTAGGATTGCACTAAGTTACATCCATCCTAGTAATTAACAACTACAGACTGAAAAGAGGAGCCCTTAAAAGGGTGTGTGTGGTTGTACAGTTATTGGTTTCTGTAAGCAGTATCTGTCCAGTGAATAAGTCTGGGGTTCTGTATGATGTTCATTTTGCTTTCAATTCTAGGGTTGACTATGTGGACTCCTTGGGCAGATCAAGACGTTGTATGAAGAAGGATTTGCCACATCTACTTCAAATGGATAAAGAACTTCAGGGGAAGAGGTGATGTTGGTCCCAGTGTGCATAGTTACTCTTGTAGACTCTTGCAAATATGGGACAGTAGCACTGATAACGCATCTGAAAATTATCAGTAGCACTGATAATGCAGCTGACCTGAGCAGGGCTGTCGATGACAGGATGTTTTGAAGGTCATTAATTTATAGGGTCGGCATAAGTCAGAAGTGACTTGACGGCACTTAACATACACATTTTTATTTAGAAGATTTATATGCTGCCTCTCCAGATAACTTGCCTGAAGCATCTCACATAGTGAATAAAAGTAGTAATTTTTTCTCTCCCCCTATCCCTCTTTTCTCCCCATCATCTACCCTGGCTTCCCTCAGGATGGTGGGGAGTTGATGCTGTCTTAGCTGATTTTTATATAGTTTACCTTCCCAGTGGAGTGAAATGCCCCTCCCATAAATCTATCAACATACATAGTTAGCACTTATTTTACAGGTAATATTTACTGTTGGCTAGGTGGCTCAGAGGTTAAGAGGCTGAGCTGCAGACCGGAAGGTCTGTAGTTTGGCAGTTCGAGACCCTCGTGCCACGTGACAGAGTGAGCTCCCATCTCTGGCCCCAGTTCCTGCCAACCCAGCAGTTCAAAAGCAAGAAATTGCAAGCAGAGAAATAGGTACCACTTTGGTGGGAAGGTAACAGAATTCTGTGTGCCTCGGCATTTAGTCATGCCGGCCACATGACCACAGAGACGTCTTCGGACAGCGACGGCTCTTTGGCTTGGAAAAGGAGATGAGCAGAGTCCCCTAGAGTTGGATTCGACTAGCTTTCAAACAAGGGAAACCTTTACCTTAGTCAGAGTTCAAAACGCGGGGGAACGCAGTTCCCCCGGGTGAGGTGCAGGGGGGTGGGGCACATGATGAAGCCCCGCCCCCTGCTTCCGGCCGCCCCGCTTCCAGCCCTCATTCAGCCAGGAGGAGGCAGGAGAAGAGGGAGGGTAAGTTGCTTCCTCCCCGCCTCTCCCCACCCCTGCCTGCTTGGGGCCAGGGAGGGCCTTGGCGGGGCTTCCTCGCACTCCCGTTGGCCTTGCAGGTCCACCGCCGGGCCCCTGATGTCAGGGTGTGTGGCATATGCTAATGAGTTATGCTAATGAGTTCCCCTAGCTCTTTTTCTACGAAATGACCCCTGACCTTAGTAGAGAATACCACTTAGCTGTCAAGCTCAGCTGCAATTTGTGTTTCCCTGTTGGGGTGGAAGCTAGTGTGTGGTAGGAGGCGCGAGGGAGAATTGCAGGAGAATATTGCTGAGAGTCTCCTTATACCAGTTCCATCATATACAGCACTGTATTCCCACTTGGTCACCAGTTTTGAAAAGCAGAGGGAGGTCTGTGGTGGTTACCTCCTTTCCTTGGTCCTGATATTGTGGGCAGTCATTCTCCTTCCCCCCCCCCCCCCCTTTTGCTGCCTGTGTATCAGTAGTGCCAGTGCACACTCTGATAGGTAAAACGGGCAACACTCTCTCCCTTATCAGTTTCAACAGAGCAGATGAGGCAGAGAGGGGCAGAGGGGTGGTGAAGGAGAGCACAGAGGAGAGGCACAACTGTTACAGCAGCAAAGAGCTGGTGCTGGAACCTTAAAACGCTTACTAAATAGCTGCTCTGAATTGCCTAGCAGTGGGGAGAATTCATAGGGAATATAAGTCTGTAGGTTCCCAGGAGTAAATGTCAGTCATGGAGGAAAAGGCTAGTGTGGAGGGAAGAGACAGAGAATGAAAGAGAGCAGGTTTCTTAAATTCTCTTGGCTGCAATTGAGATGGATGATAATGTGATCGTGCTACGAATTCTGGTGACATGATACAGAGTATGTAAGCTCTTGGAAAAACCAGAGTTTCTGCCTACAGGATTGCTGGGAGAAGAAAATATCTCGGGTAACTTCTAACTGTGTCGAATTTAGAGAAGGCTGGGACTCTGAGGAGCGGGGGGGTGGGCAAAATGTCTTTGCTCTCCATGTCGTTGTTTTTTGTGTGTATTTTGTATGTGTATGTGTGTATGCCTGGAAGTCATGGTTGACTTCTGGCGATCCCTAGTGGGGCGTAGACATTTCAGAAAGGTGGCTTACTATTGCCTGCCTCTGCATCCCAGCCCTGGTATTCCTTGGAGGTCTCCCATCCAAGTACTTGCCCTGCTTAGCATTTCAGATCTGACGAGATTGGGCTTGCCTGGGCTTTCCAGGTCATGGCCTCTCCATTGTTCTTGTTTCCTACCTCTGTGCCCTTCATACTCCATTTGTATCAGTAACACAAATTTGTAACCGTGTGTTTCTCCTTTTCATTCCCAAGATGCATATATTAAACAGGAGAATGCATCATTGCCTTTCCCACATTATATTCCAGTTGCAAGATTTAGACTCTCAGGTTGTAAAGTCTGTTTTTCTTAAGGCACAGCTGTAGTTCTCCTGATTACATTACATTATGATTTCCAGTAGTGTTAAAGTCTTAGGGTGAAATATATGTCGACTGCAGTGTCTCCATTTTCTGCTAGTAGCTGGAAAGGTAAATATATAGTCTTTTTTAAATAGGCGTTATAGAATTGGCCTTGGGGTTTTGTACGCCACTTAAAGAACAGGGAAATAATTTGTGGAAATGAAAAAGGATGTCTCAAAAAGGAGCACACGATGATGGCTGTTTATGGGGACGTTTGCTATTGCTTAAAATCCTTTCTACTTACTTGAAATTGGGGTAATAATGCAGACAAAATCTGAAATGTTCTGTGTAAGGCGGGAAAGGCTCTTAATGTGTTCTTCACAGACCAATTTACTATCTAGAGAAATCTTATCAGTGTTTTTAGAGCAATGGCCCTTCTATATGAGAATGATTTTTAATGCTTCCCAGTGAAATCCAGTAGGGCTCTCCCCTCCCTCCTTCAATCAGTGAATAGAACTTGAGTACAGTTAAGGACATGATATTAAGTGGAAGCCACTTGTTCAAGCCATTTAATTTTGCACTAGCCCTGGCCAAACTGGGCATTATGGGGGAAATAGTTATAATATAGTTGTTACCATTGTCTGAGCAGCTCTTTGTTCAAAGACAGCCCATTGCTAGAATGTACCTGCAGTCTTATGTAGAGCAACTCTAAAGCTTAAACTCAGGTAACTCTGCATAGAACTGCAGTGCTAGATTGCCAGTACAGTCCTTTGCAATCTTACTGAGGTGTAAGCTGCCTTGAATCTGCAGTAGTAAAGCAGGATGGAAATCAGTTAATTGAGTTCTGAATAAATCTGCATAGTGTTGCACTGTAGGAGAAGTAAAGGGTCTTGAAATGTATACCTGTTGAGGCAGAGAAGTGGCTTGCGAATGAACTTACCATGAAGTCTCTTTCCCATGAAGCACATGTCTTCTCCCTGTGTCCTGTTGCCATATTAAAGATCAGCTGAGAGCACCCTCTTAACTGTTCTAAGGCCAACTAATAAGGGCATACAAGGAGATGTTCTCACTGGGTGCTCTACAGAGCTCTGCAGAATGTCCTCTAGAAGAACATGAAGACTTTTCTGTTTGGGCTAGTCTTCTGGCAACTGTTCTGAATGCAGTTATTGAGTGTTTTCCCCTAGAATACGTTAGTCTTATTCAGGTAATTTTTTCCTTATCATTTATTGCTTCCCAGTTCTCAAGCAGTGCCTCTGTTTTGTTTTAATTAGGCCAATGAGTGAAGAGAAGACTCTGTTGTCTGAAGATATGAGGAGGGAACTTCAGCGTCAGCAATGGGAACAAGAGGAAGAAGAGGCCATGAGGAGACCTGTGGGACCAATACATTATGAGGACATTCGGGAACATGGTGTGCACACCTTCCGTTAGAAGTGTTTGTCTTGGGGGGGGAGTGCAGTTTTATTCCTAGTGTAACAATGCTGTTCGGTGTGCTGCCCTGTTGAAGCTCACGAAGCTGGATTCTGACCCTACAGAATTCTCAAGTTGTTATGCATTCAGGAAGGGAAAATAAGTTTAATATCTTCTGGCATGTTTACTGGACACCTTGCTCTGAATTATTTGGCCTGGAATAACCTACAGTTCTCTAATCCCAATCAAAGAGCAGAAGTCTTTGACCCTACCTGTAAGTATATGCAGAGTCTAAAAACCCATTGAAAATACAAAAAGGCGGTTAAAAGTGATGGTATATTTGAAGGTATGATATACAGACTTTCTAGTCCTTTGAAAACGAAGAGAATATCCCTTTGACTAGAAGATGTTGAACATCTGTCGGTATTGATGTGCATCCTGAAGTTGTAAATGTGTGCTGCTTTCTAACAGTGTGCAAAATCTTTCCTTTTCAGAGGCCAGACAGCTTGGTGTTGGTTATTTTGCCTTTGCCCGTGATCAAGCTTTGAGGAGGAAACAGATGGAAACATTAGAAATGCTAAGAGATCAGGTATGAGGTTTTGAAGGTAGTATAAACATGTGCTAGAAGAGTACTCAGTATGGAGGCTTTCCCTAGTATGTACATGAGAAGAGGGTGGCTAATTTTTTTTAAAAAAAGTGTCCCCCCTCATCTCTGCTGAGGTGTGTAACCCTGAATAGCCTAAAATAGCCAGCCCCAGCCTTTCAGAAAGCCACCTGAGTAATGCACATGGGGCAACGGAATCAATTATGCAGGCCAGTCCTAAGCATGTGTGCCCAGAAGTAAATCCCTCTGAATTCAGCGGGGCTTACTCCCTAGTAAGTGTGTTTAGGATTATAGCCACAG
The DNA here is from genome assembly GCF_001447785.1 of Gekko japonicus. Taxonomy (NCBI): domain Eukaryota; kingdom Metazoa; phylum Chordata; class Lepidosauria; order Squamata; family Gekkonidae; genus Gekko; species Gekko japonicus. Next base: position 130,891 of record NW_015161947.1, on the reverse strand, counting down.
ACTTTGCAGTAATTGCTGGGATAAATGTTTAATAAATAAATGCACACGTATTCAGAGATGCTGTAAACAAAGCGAGCCAATTTAAGCTAGGGAAGCAGTTTTTTCAATAGTTTCATATTTTTGTGCATCAGCTGTATGAAATATGTACTGTAGCCATAGCAACTGTTTGTAAGATTTGGGCTCACCTTTCAATAATGTGGGAAGAAATAGCAAAAGGCAGTGACATGGCTAACGAATGGATTGTCCCTGTGTGTGAGTATTGTGAGCAGTATAATTTTGGAGTGGTGGCAGAACGACCTACTTTTGTTTCACTTCTTAAGACCACAGACCAGAGAGCAAAACGTGAGCACTTAAAGGAGAAACGCAAGGCTGTTCTGGAGGCGCGGCTGTCCAAGCTTCGGGCAAAAAAGCGCTTAAAAGAGGGCTACACAGAAAATGAAGGTATGCTCTTTTCGAAATCATTTGAATGCCAAGAATAAAAGATCCACGCGTGTGTGTTCACGACACTGAAATGCAAATGAGGTCTTGGTTATGCCAGGCAGAAAAGAGCATTTGATTCAGCCTGTGAAACAACCTATTAAGCTTCTTTGTTTCAAAGCTGACTTGTGCTGTCCATCCATAGGAATATACTTGTGAGTGGTTGAGGTAAAGTGTTCCACTAGTAGCTTGTGGCTGGCAAGGAAAGAAGGAAGGAAGGAGGTGCATTATTAGGAAGCTTCTGAGAAGTCCTAGTGATGAAAGAGTACAAATGAATACAAGTAGGAGCCAAACAGACTGGATGAAATCCTGCAGGATGTTGAACAGAGCTGGCTGGTGGCAAAATGTAACTCCTCTGCAGCCTTTTGACTCTCATTGTGATTCCTTAAAAGCCACTCTTGGGGATCGTTAGGAATGTTTTGGGATGCAGCATGGGGGGAAGAGAGGAGGCCTGCCAGAAGAAGGAATGGGTACATTTTTGCTTCTCTCATTTCTTCAGCAAGAGGTTCTGTAGGATCCAGCCCCCCCACTCCAGTTTACCCATACAGAGAAGTCTGTGTGCAGTCTAAGGTTAATCCTTACACTCTATCCTTGGTTCCAGAAAGACCTATTGGAGTGCTTCCCTCTGCTTCAGGCAACTCTCATAAGAACATAAGAGACGCCAATGTTGGATCAGGCCAAAGGCCCATCCAGTCCAACACTTTGTGTCACACAGTGGCCAGAAATACCAGGTGCCATCAGGAGGTCCACCAGTGGGGCCAGGACATTAGAAGTCCTCCCACTGTTGACCCCCCCCCCAAGCACCAAGAAGACAGAGCATCACTTGCCCCAGAGCCCCTATCTATACCTTGTGGCTAATAGCCACTGATGGATCTCTGCTCCATATGCTGTGGGTGGCACTGTTCTGGGAGAGAACCACACAACTCTGATCTCCTCAGATTTAAAGGGGGGGGGAGCAGAGAATACAAATATACTAAATAGATAAACAAGTATTTGTTTAATTAAGCACCTTATCAGCTTGTTGGTACTGAGAAGGAACTGGGTCCTAGAAAAGCTAGCGAGAGCAGCTGAAACGGAGAGGAATGACGCATGTTCATAACACAGAGTAATCAGGGTACATGAGGTCTAGATAAGAAAGAGGATGCTGGTGTATTTGTGTTCTTGCCTTTCCCCATCTCTTATATGACAGTGCAGTCATTCCAAAATATGTTGCCAAGAGGTATCTTTTGAGCTGTCCTTTTGCACCTGTGGGTAATTGTGGTAGAGTATGTGATTTTTATTTTATCTTTTGGTTTATTTTCCAACTTTATCAACAGTAATTTTTACTGTACAGCAGACCTTACCATTTGAGGATTCATGACTTGCAATTTCACTTACTTGCAGCTCTTGGTACAATCATGCAATGCGGTCTCCAGCCTGTTTGTTGTCACAATCATTCCATTGCAAGAAATCTGGTATTTTTTCATTTGTGCGTGTGTGCCAGTGTCTGGAAGTCATGGCAACCTCTGGCGACTCCTAGTGGGGCATGGAGGAGGTTCAGAGAAGTGGCTTGATAGCCTGCCTCTGCCTTCTGGCCCGGGTATTCTTTAGAGGTCTCCCATCCAAATACTTGCCAGGGTCGGCCCTGCTTAGCTTCTGACGAGATCAGGCTTGCTTGGGTCCAGGTCAGGGCAGTACCCCTGGATTTAAATGTTCATGATGATCTTGGGAATCTATCCCAGCAAAGGACAAGAGCCTACTGCGTTTTGGAAAAAGTGGATATCCCAGTGAGAAATATTGCCTTTAATGGGTAACAGTTGGGCACACTCGCCTATGAATTGGCAAAGTGTGGATTTTGAATAACATCTGCTGTAATTGTTTTTCTTTCTCAAAGCAGAGGAAGAGGTTGTTGTGCCAGCACCTGCTGAACCCACCCCCAATGAAGTGGCAAGATCTGCTGCAGAAAGCAGGAAAGTGGAGGTTGTCATTCAAGAGCGGAAAGATACAAAACCTGGGGTACCCTATGTTCGTGAATGGGACAGAGGCAAAGGTAAGTGTATGTGAAGAAATGCATTTTATCTTTGGAGGTTTGAACTGAGTAAAACCTTCACCAGGAGTTTCTTAAAGTTTTTTTCTCTCTGGGCAGAGAACAGGCAGGAGGAGGAAAGTCGGTTCAATTGCTTCCCAGCCCTACCTCAGCCACCTTTTTTACAAATGCTGATAGCTCTAACTATAAAGACAAGTCAACCCCCCCCCCTTCCCGTGCAGGGAACAGAAATTTGGAGGTATTAAATACTAGAAGGACTTCAGGAAAAGGTTTTTTGTCCCAGCCTGACCTGGTCAGTGGCTGGGGGAAAGAGAGACTGAAGGAAATTGAAGGAAATAAATAAAAGGCCTGGGAGCAAGGAGGAAGGGCTGTCTTTGGTGCTGATTCCATCAAAGCAGACAGAGCTCTTAACTGAGGTCTGGAGGAGGCGGCCATTGCCATGTGCTGGCCTGCACACCAGAAGAAGGCTTGGAGGTAATGGAACTCCTGTGAAAATCTGTAACTTTCTAAGCTCAGGAGCCTGCCTTATATTTAACAACTGATAAGGCATGTATAGGAGGAAAGACAGAGGAATTGCATTTTACCCTTTTCTTTTGAATCCCTTGCTTAATTTGGTGTTGTGCTAAAAGTATGCTTGTGAACACGTTCTTTTTATTAAATGCTTTATAACTTTTGATCCTGGTAATGGTCCTCTGTGCCCCTTAGACCTCCACCATCTTGGACATGCTATTTTAAAAGGAATGCCCCGGGGGAAGGGGAGGGCAGCCAGTTGGCAAGTGGCTATTCCCCCAGTGGCGCACAAGGCAGTAAAGCAGTCCCTGTGGTAACCAAATGCTGGATAGCAGGAGACACAGAGGCAAGGCTTCAGAGTGTGGAAAGGGATGCTGGGAGTCCTGATCCCCCCCCCCCCATGGGCAATCCCCAGAAAGGTCAGGTGGTGATGACGGTTGGACAGAGAGAAAAGGTTTTTGGGAAACGCAGGAGGTCAGGGCGGAATAGGGCCTGCAGGCCAGAGCAGGAGTGTTAAGCAGGCGATAAGACCCTTGAGTTGGAAGGCTGTCACAATAGAACAAAAATCAATAGGTATGAGGTCTCTGCAGCTTGAGTCTACCATTGTAGGAACGGCTTGTTTAATTGTTCCGCGTATTAAAAAAAAAGCTTATCTAATGGAGAGAAGACTTTGCTATAACCTATATGCATAGAGGTGGGGAATGGGTTCTAGTCTGATTTTTCCCTCACAATCTAGTTCTTACTTAAATTTCTTGAGGACTCTTAAAATGAAAAAGGCTGTGTGAAAGAAGGATTGAACTGCCTTAAGTAGTGGCTTACAATGTTTTTTGTCCTGAAGGCCACTAGAGGGCACACCAGATCCAGCATTACCACAGAACCGAAGGCCATAATTTGGATTTTCCTCAGAGCTGCCTTTTCAATTAGTTCTGTAGTCACACACTAGAATGTGCCGAGAGAATGTGCCGAGGGTGGGGGCCGGGAGAAGGAAACTTGGTTAAAACAATCTTGGTTTCCACTGGGTTGCTCAATTGTAAACATTGAATTTTCTTGTGATTTCTCCCCCTCCTTTCCCCTACTAGAATTCACTTTTGGACTTTGGTCAAAGAAGCAGTCGGATCTCAGGGATGAACGGGACCCAGAATTTGCACCTCCTTCCAGTTATTATATGGGTCAAAACAGAGTGCCTGGCTTTAAAAGCCAGAATTGGATCAAAGCTGGATCCTCGTATGACAGAAGGGAACCGAATCCAGCGGAGAGCTTGCCCTCCCCATCCGCTGAGACCGACGGTGGCTGTTCACAGAGCAGTTGGTGCCCGCCCACTCAGGCCTCCAGCAGTGACTTGCAAAATGAGCAGCCTGTTTACCACAGTTTAGATGACATGCTGTCTTACTACAAACAAGTGACATGAGTGTTGAAATGCTGTGCACAAGGTCAGTTCCTTGACAGCTGAAGGGGAGTCTTGTGTTCGAACTGCAGCAGACGTGAGAACCCTAAAGACCACGGCAAAAAAAAGTGTCGGTAGCATAGGTACCAAATGCCTTTGCCATGAGGCGGTATGAACTGTACGTGTGACAACCATTTGACTCCTGTTGTTACCTTCTTAACAGTAAAGGCTTTCTGTTGTAATGATGCTACGTTCCTCTAGTGTGTTTATAATGCAATTCATTACTCTTTTCATTTGCCAGCTCTTCACCATGGATTAGGCAGGCATAGAAGGAATTACTGTAGGCCCAGTGGGGATCTTGACTTTTTAAAACAATGCATCATTCACCCAACCTTCCCTCCTTGTAGGCAGTATCTTGAAATTCCCTTGACTTCAGCTGTATTTTGCTGTACAGCATGGTAGGGGTCTGTTACTGGCTGGAAGAATATAAGCCCACCTCTCCTTGGGCACACAGAGCTAGTTTTACTTTGGTTTTAATCCCAGCATTAAAGTAGCCTGCTGGATAAGTTTGATTTTGTTTTCAAAGGAAATATTGGTAAACACTAACTCTCAGGAAGCATGAAAGTGTTCCGCTGCCATGTTGGCTGTGTACTGTCCATTAAATTCCATTAAGACTAACAGGATAGGTAGCTTTTCCTTAGTCATCTGGGTTTCTGCCACTGCTGGAGAAGCAAACAGGTCTTTGCCAGAATTCTCCACAGTAATGATTGGGGGATGGGGGAGATTCTAGAGGGACAGGGGATTTTTTTGCATGATGAACAGCTGTGGGAGAGCTCAGCCGCTAGCAGTGGCTTTAACAAATGATCTTGTTTTGGCAAGACAGCTATTGCTTGCTTTGTGAGTCTGCCATAATGCTATATGTCTGAGACCGCTAAACAGTAGATATGCCTACAAATCTGCCAAGGTCCTCCTAAATGTGCGCATCTCCACCATACATCTGCCTTTACTCTTCATCCCACCCCACTGAGAGGTTTAATTAAATAAAAGCACATCTGTAATTACTATTGTCCACTAGAGAGCAGCAGATAGCTTAAATTCTAAACTAAAAATTGGAGCAAGTAGGAATTCTGTTTACTGTGTAGGTTTTCAATATTTCAGAGTAGCTTTATTAGGCTGATGGACATTAAGATCCAGGTAAAACACCCCAATTGACTTTTCTGTCTTCTAGGAACAGTGGGGTAGAAAAGGTATATTTATTTATTTATTTACTTACTAATCAGATTTATACCCCGCCCTCCCCCGTAGGGCTCAGGGCGGCTAACAAGGCAAGAAATCTTGCAACAATAAAAACATATATCATATAGTTTAAAATGATTATACAATTTAAAACCAATCCCAATACAAATTAAATTTAAAGTGCTCATTGATCTTCTTTTCCAAGAACCCTCAAAGATGACGGACCAGTCCAGAAGTTCCCCATAGTCACTCAGTGGTTTCAGCGTTCATTCAGTTGTTCAAGAGTTCTGATGTTTCATTCCAGGGCCTCTTCCACCCCCCATGATGACAATATAGCTGGGGGGGGGGGGGGGGCGGGAGGCGGCGGCCCCTACTCGAAAGCCTGGTGGAAGAGCTCCATCTTACAGGCCCTGCGGAACTGCATCAGGTCCTGCAGGGCCCGGATCTCCTCCGGGAGCTCATTCCACCAGGTAGGGGCCGCCACCGAGAAGGCCCTAGCCCTTGTAGCAACTAGTTTTACATCTGTGGGGCCCGGTACAGTTAGTAAATTTTGGGCCCCAGACCGTAGTGCTCTTGGGGGAACATACGGGGTAAGGCGGTCCCTTAGGGGGGAGGTATTTGTGAATTTGGGGGGGAGGTATTTCTGAATTTCCTGCATTGTGCAGGAGGTTGGACTAGTTGATCCTGGCAGTTCCTTTCAACTCTGTGATTCTATGATTGAAGTTATGGTTATGCCCAGACTTCCACATGTGGATGTGGAATACTGTCGGTGGAATTTCTGCCTTTGTGCCATTTGTGGGGATCCTTCTGGTAGGCAGCAGGCACGCCAAACTGAACTCTGCTTTTTCAACTGTTGCCCCAGCAAGTACATGTGTATCGTGGGTAATCTACATCTCAGGGTTCCTTAAAGGGGCAGGGTAGGGTGTAAAACTACCTTGTGTACATAAAGAGGTGCATAGTCTGGGAGGACCCATATAAGCACCCTTCACCCATGCTCTGGTTTTGCTTTCAGGTTGTTAGAGAATGAACTTGATATTTTGCTTTATGGACATATTTATTGCTACACACAATGGACTGTGCACACACACACACATAGGCTCAAAGAACTGTACATTCCAAGTCACCTGTTGTGATGTAACACATAGAAGGTGCCTCCACAAGCCTTACACGTGAATAAGGTTTCAGCTACACAGTTACCAGCCTGGTGAAGAAGCACACACCTCCATTATTGTGAGCAGTAAGAAACAACAGCTTTGAGCAGAGACAGCCCCCATTGCAGAACCAGTTGTAGTCACGTAGGACACATCACTGCTTTGTTCCTGCATTGGTATTTCCTGCCAAATGGACATTTGGTTCACAAAGAGAATGGCCAGCTTCATCAACACTACAACGGAGTATCCTGACGGCCAAGGTTTTCACACCTGCCCAGATGCCCTTCTTTGAGTAAGGTATTAGATTACAATATTGGCCACTCCTTATAGGTAACCACCCCTCCCTACATGCAACCAATAGGATTGTTTTTGGGACGGACTAGCAGGTAGGTGGGTCCACAGGTTGGAACAGTTACCTCCCACCTAATGGATCCCCTATAAAAGGTAAGGACCATTCACCTGGCCCTTCCTAGCTAGCAACCCCCGCAACAACCCCTGTCTGCTTTTTACTCCTCTTGAGTCCCACTCGCTATCCCCAAACCCTTGCCTCTACTTTGATCTCTTGATCTGCAGTCAAGAGACCTACACGTTCTGGCTGGTTCTGATCGTGTGTTTGAACTCCCTTAGATTTCTATTTCTTCCCATCCATTTTCATTGGAACAACCAAAGCTGCGAAGACAGATAAGTATTGCCCATCATCACCCCCACCTGCTAATGCAAATGTGCTTATTTTAACACTGTATTTCTAAGGAACTTGATTGAATGTGTGAGTGCATCAGTATTGTTTGTATGAGATTTATATTCTTTAAGTAAAAGACCTTTATTTTAACACCAGCCTCGACTCCTTCTCTGGTAACCCTTGGTGGGAACAGGACCTTGGTATAGTTGGCAAGGACCCATTTATAAATTGCCAATTGCTGTAAATAAAGCAATTCGGCTAACAAGGTATACAGATGCAGGTGCCTGCTTTACCTGTAAAGGCATGGATTTCTGTGTATCCCCTGCTATGACCACTGCAATGTTTTAAAATGCAATAGAGGTGGGAGATTGCAGGTCCTGAATCAACTGCTTTCAAATGGTGATCTGATTTGTTATCAGTGATCTCTCAACACTTCTGATGTGTCTTTTTATTTGCTTTCATGGGGGGGGGGGCTTCTGTTAGAAGTGAAGGACTGTGGTTTATGTCACTTTGAACAAAGTGCACCAGTACTTCAGAGAGGGCAGTAGAGCTAGTAAGGTAGCTAGCTAGGTCTGTTTCTACTGTATCCTTCCTCTTGTCTGCTCTGCTGCTGTCTCCTTGTTTACGCAGAGTGCTCCTTTCAGGGATTTCCTTCCTTCCAGCTAACCTTCTACTTCTTGGCCTAACCTCCATGAAGGCAAGATTTGCCCTGAATACCTCTCTCTCTCCTAGCCTAGCTAAACAGCTAAAACAGTCATTTTTGCTATCCTATCCTAGTCTGTAGTTCCTTAACAATAAACAGCTTTCATTTCTTACAGCAACAAGCCTCGTGTGGACTTAATTTGTAAGGCAGCACCCTCAACCTTTCATTGTGCACAAACAAACTCTAAACGTCTGTTTACCTTTTCCATCCAGTGCAGGTGTAATGCCTGTTACCACAGGGTGCAGACTTTCTCCCTGTCAGCAATTCTGTGTACGTACGCACAGGCGGAGTTACTTGTGCTGGGTTTGATGTTGACAAGTTAACGTCCAGTTGTACATCTCTGACTGATGCTGGGTGCATCTGCCTCGACTTCAGGTTCACTTTTTAGAACTACATTGATAAATGTTGTCCTCTTGTGTACAACATAGACCAAATTCTGCTATATCAAATGTCTAGTGTAGTACATATCTGGTGTTCTTAATGTGCACATACATAGTTTAATGATGCAAGAGAAGGTGTCCCTGTTCATGAGGATTCTTATTGCATCATGTGCTAAATATATTACTGCACAATCTTCCTTGGTGCAAGCAATACAACACAAGCGGGGTTTAGGAACAGGTTAAAAAAATCTGTTTTTCCCCATAGCAATATTTTGAACAAAGCTATAGTTCTTTAGTCTGGATGAATTAAAACTCGTGGTTCATGGCTCAGTGGTGGAATGCATGATCTGTATCTAGTAGGCCCCAGGTTAGGATTGCCAACCTCCAGGTGAGGTCTGGAGATCTGGATTTCCAGCTGATTTCCAGGCGACAGAGATCAGTTCTCCCTGAGAATATGGCTGCTTTAGAGGATGGACTCTATGGTAGTATACCCTGGCAAGATCCCTCTATTCCCCATACCTTGCCCTCCCCAAGTTTCACCCCAAATTTCTAGGAATTTTCCAACCCAGAGATGGCAACCCTATTCCATGTTCAAGCATGATAACTCCAGTTAAAAGGCTGGGTCCAGACTAGGACTTCCACAGGCACAAGGACTTCCACCTGCAGTGTGGGGTTTTCCCAATTCACTCAACAGCCTGAAATGGCTTCTGATATCTTGTTCCTCCTCCAGGAGAAGGATTTTGAGGGAAATTTTATGCTGCCCCAGGAAGAGAGGAAATCTGCCTATGGAGCCGAGTGACCTTTCACTGCTTGAGAGTCCAGCAATAATGGACAATATTGAGCTATATGGACCAATTGCCTGACCCACCATAAGACTGTTTTTTATGTCTCTGGGAGGTTATGGAATTGCTAGATGAGCTGTACTGTTCTAAAACTTGTCACCCAGTATAAGAGGGACTTGGTTGTAGAAACAGAGCTCTTCAGTTAACTGCAGCCGACAGGGCTTCCGACTTCTCTGTCAGTTTGTCTTCTGAGTAAAGTACTGAGGAAGCGGCAGGCAGGTCATCAAAAATGAAGTGCCCTTTCTTCAGTTCAACTAGAAAAAGGACTTGACAGGCCTGAATGATCAAAAGAACACAGGTCTTTACTATAGAATCTGTTCTGAGGATTGTCCTTATTGTGACCCTAGAAAGAATGGTCGTGGTGTAGAATGTACCATCTTTTCCACCTGCTAGTGCTGCGTTACGAGTGAAACATCTCCTGTCAAAAGGTAGGCAGTTCCAAGTCTTTCGCTGAAAGAGTTCATTGTTAAGCGTGGATTCCCAGTCTGAAAATATATTTAATCTTTTAAAGAAGGCTGGTGTGTCAGCTTGTTGAACACCGAAATGTATGCGCAACTAGGCCTTTACACACATATACATACCTACCTACCCCACTGAGCAGTTGAAGACACAACTCCCTTCCCCAGATTGGCCTCAGGCACAGTGCAGGTATATATAGCAATAACTGCATATCCTGTATTGACAGTGAGGCAGAGGTCATTTCGGGGGGGGGATCGCGGGGGATCGCAGTTCCCCCGGGTGAGGTGCGAGGGGGCGGGGCACATGACGAAGCCCCGCCCCTGCTTCCGGCCGCCCCGCTTCCGGCCCTCATTCAGCCAGGAGGAGGCAGGAGAAGAGGGAGGGTAAGTTGCTTCCTCCCCGTCTCTCCCCACCCCTGCCTGCCTGGGGCCAGGGAGGGCCTTGGCGGGGCTTCCTTGGACTCCCGCCGGCCTTGCAGGTCCACCGCCGGGCCCCTGTGTCAGGGTGTGTGGCATATGCTAATGAGTTATGCTAATGAGTTCCCCTAGCTCTTTTTCTACGAAACGACCCCTGCAGTGAGGGATTTAGTCCCCTTTTTAGTTGGAACACACTTTTTATTTAGTGCATTTTTACCCTGCCCTTCTTTGAAGGATCCTGGGGGGCTCCTTTCCACAGCCCTGTAAGGTAGGTAAGGACGAGAGAGACTGACTGGCCCAAGGTCACCCAGTGAGTGTCAGGTTGGAAGGGGGACTTAAACCAAGGACTGCCAACTCTGGAATGTGGAAATCCCAGAGATCCGGTGGTGGTGGGGAGTTGGGGAGGGAGCTCAGCGGGGATGTGATGCTATGGTGTCCACTCTCCAACGCTGCCCCTTCCGCCAAGCGGGGCTGAGTTCTGTATTCTGGAGATCGGTTGTAATTCTGGGAGAACGGCAAGCCCCACCTGGAGTGTAGCAATCCTGTCAGAACCTAGCCCAACACTCTAGGGCCCTAACTACACATCACATTTCCACCAGGGACATTCCTGGGTCAGGTAGGGTTGCCAGCTCTGGGTTGGGGGATACCTATAGATTTGGGGGGGTAGATCCTGCAGAGGGTGGGGCTTAGAGAGGGGAGGGACGTCAGCATCATACCATTCCACAGAGTCCGCCTTCCAAACCAACCATTTTCTCCAGTAGAGTTGATTTCTGTAGTCTGGAGATCAGTTATAACAGTGGGGGATCCTCAGGCCCCACCTGGAGGCTGGCAACCATAGTTGGTAGAGAGGTGAGTTCTGAAGTTCTGTGTTCTATACGCTGCACAGGCCCAATTCAGATTGGGATCTTGGCCTTTGGACAGAAGAGCCTAAGACCTCCCCCGCTCTGCCCTGTTTTCCTGGTATGAAGGGGCCTCGGGGCTGCTATTTGCCCCACTGGGGGCTGCACGTGTACCCTTGAGTTACATGTTACATTTCTGCAATTGGTGTGATTGCTGGTTTTTCTCAGAGGGCTTTGTGTAGCTGGATTGATGCCTGTGATATTTACATTTTTTAAGACATGACATTTTATGTATAAGCCTGAAGGTAATAATAGGCAGTGTTTGATTTATGACTAATGAAAATTAAATTGAGGTGAGCTATTCATGGACAATTTTTCACAGTGAGTCAGAGATTCTGAACTTACATGGCAATCTCCTTTATATTAACTAAATTAGGTGATACTTTTTTCCTACCTTTATCTCCCCCCACTCCATTATAACCTGTTCATCTTTCAGCAAGTGCAAAACTGGGAAGTAGACTTAAAATCCTGATGCAAACCGGGGCATTCATCCCTGAAAGTATCTTGTTTGGCTCCTTCTGTGCGCTACGGGAAGAAACCCAAAACAAGATCTTCTCTAAGGCCTGTGTACTGGGCATAACTCGAGACAACTTCATGTTTCTCGTCCCTGCTGTTTTGGCTCGAAAATCCTTGCTCTGATTTTGTTTCTCCTTTGTGCAAATCTAACCTGTGCTTTATGTCCCATTTAAGCTTCTTATGCTGAAATTATCCTGTTTAAACGTTTGCGGTTTTGATGACGCAATCGTGCAGGTGGCACATAATGTGTAAGCAGCGTACAATGAGTTAACAATGGCGGAACAAAAATGAGTGAGTGGGGAACCGCAATGAAAACTAGCCAAGCAAAAAAATTCACAATGATGGCATACAAAATAGGGCATGGATGTACATTTCTAGTTTCTAAAGGGGTGTTCCAAACAATACGAAAAGAGAACAGACTCTGCTGCTACCTCCACCTCACTCCTGCATGTCCATTCTTGGACTTTCTATAGAGGATCTCCTCTGTTTCCTGTTGCTTGTGCTGCAGAAGAAAAGTTTGCTGCCCCTGACCTTCACCGTATTGCCTCATTTTGGGTTTCAAAAATCACATGTTACATAGGGTTGCCAACCTCCAGGTGGGGCCTGGAGATCTCCTGGAATTACTACTGCTCTCCAAGCTACAGAGAGCCGTTCCCTTGGCGGAAATGGCAGCTTCTGAGGATGGACTCTATGGCATTGTGTCTCTGTTGAGCTCCCTCCCCCAACCCCCCCAGGCCACACCCTCAAATCTTCCCAAATTTCCCAACTTGGAGCTGTCAGCATGTATCTTGCTCTGAAATCATACAAAATCCAAAGCTAATGGCTTCCCCCAAGTTGTTCTAAACATTGTGTTGTGGAGTAATTTTTGCTGACTCCTCTCTTATGTTGTTCTTGGGGGTCCCCTGTTGCCAGGAGCACTTTAGGTGGCATTTGAGGCTGCAACAGGAGGGGGAAAGTAAGAAAGTCGTGCCCTGCTGGTGGAAATCACTGTTAGCAAATATTTGGGGTGGGATCCAAGCTCTTGATCCACCTAAACAAGCTATCCATAAAATGCTGAAAGGATTTTTGTACAGTGGTTGACAAAATTATTCAGGAAGCATAGGTTGGAACAGCAGAGAGAAGAAACTTCTCTTTGGAGTCCTTACTAGAGAGTGTCAATGAACTCTGTAGGATTTACTTCAGAGTATCTATGCTTAAGACTGCACTGTGAGAGAGCAGGTCGAACGGCAAACTTAGGCAGTAGAGGCTCTGCTCCTTGCTCAGCCATTAAGTTAACAGGGTGATGTTGAACCCATCTCTGTCCTTGCAGGATTGTGGTGAGGATGAAAGGGTCCAGGGGCCTGTCCTTTCCAGGTCAGGCAGGGTAAAAATATAAGAATTTACGATTTGAGACTTGGATAGGGTTGCCAGGTCCTCCCTGGCCACCAGCAGGGGGATTTGGACCATGCAGAAACATCTACAAGAAGTATTCAGGGATGCATTTTCTTTAGTCACTTCAGTTATGCAGTTTCTGCAAGCACCCTCAAGCTGGTTTACTATTTTTGTGTGTGGGTCTTAATGTATGTCTTAATGTAATAAAGACATGAGTGAGCTTATGCACAGTTCTATATTAAAAGAGCATTGCAAGGATTGACCTAATGGGCCAATCATAGAAGCCTTTGCCTTCAGCGGGAACCACTCTCATTGGTTCCAAGCTCCCTGTTCCTATTGGTTGTTATCTATTTGTTGGGTGTGGTTTTGCCTATTCAAATCATATATGTCAGCATTGTTCTATGAAGTTTGTCTTGTGTTGTTATGAGCTGAATAAAATGAAATCACTTGTTCAAGAAGCTGACTCAATCTCAGTTCATAATAGTAAAGACACAATAACAGTCGGATCTTTATCATGCATATTAAGCCTGCAATGGCAAAAGCTAAGTGGTGTGTGTGTGTGTGTGGGGGAGGCAGAGAGAGAGAGAGAGAAACCTGGAATAATCTATAAAAGATGGTTAAGAATCACTGGGTAATTAGCAGGCTTGCCAATGCCTGCGGATCAAATTGCAATATTCCAGAGGAAGTTCCCTTTCCCCATCTGCTACTGCCAGCTCTCTGCATGAATTATTTTCTTTAAAAAATATTCCAGTTTCATAATAGGTGAAGTGCCAGGTATGGAAAGGTCTGAAACTGGCACGGCATGTGGCAGCTCATTATGTGTTTGTGTTACAAGGACAACTGTTATCTACGGAGGATGTTCTGAATCTAGCCACCATTTCAGTGATTGGACTAGATTGCTTTGGAGGCCTCTTACACCACGATGTTTCCATTTTGTGTAGCAAAAATGCCTTGAAGGCACCAAGACCTAAATGAATGCAAAAACAAATCTAGGAGTTGGTGGCTTGGATGAGGAAGCTGAAATTAATTAGCCATCTATCTCTACACAGGATACTCGCCTCGAGCCAGTCATAGAAACTTGAACTTGCATAAAACTTAAGATTGACAGTTTATTTGTTCCAGCTGAAAGTTTATTTTGTAATTAAGAAAGTACTTCACTTGCCTTTTATAATTAAATCAAAAGTAGTTTATCTGTTGCCCGCATCCCCCCCCCCCAATGCCTTGGACTATTTTTTTTGGACTTCTGAAATGGTGAATATAGAAAGATTAAAAACAAGCATGGTAGCTGATGCTGGAAAGTTTTAATGTCTCTTTAATCCCCTGCTTTAATTCTCTGGATCTTTTCAATTAGACATTGTAATTCAATTAGCGTCTTGTTCTTCAAGCCTCCAGTGTTTTGCTAGCTTCTCTCTCCTGGTCTGCTGCAATCCATCTGATATAAAGTGTGCTTTCAAGAGTATCGGGCACAATTGAAAGGAAAAGTAAAACCCAAGGACTGGTTCAGAGGCAGACAACTGGAACTGGCCCTGTAATTCAGAAGCATTTATTCATTAAATTCCAGGAAGCTAAGCAGAAGAAGACATATAGCTATTTTACCTGTATATAATCAATGTTTCTGTATATAGTGTTTCTTACCCTGACCTGGATAGCCCAGGCTAACCTAATCTCTTCAGATCTTGGAAGCTAAGCAGGGTTGGCCCTGGCTGATATTTGGATAGGAAACCTCCAAAGAGTACCAGGGTTGTGGTGCAGAGGCAGGCAATGGCAGACCACCTCTGAGCACCTCTTGCCTTGAAAACCCTACAGGGTCGCCATAAGTCAGCTGTGACTTGACAGCCCTTTCCACCACAGTCAGTGTTTCTTTCGTGCTGAATTCTTTGCATTTCATATTGCAATCTTCAGACCACTGAATCGAACTCCAAAGCTAACATCAGCAGAGACCAGAAATATCAACACCTCTTCTGTGGCTGCTCGCACTCTCTAGAATTGGCTGTCTGGAGGAGGTGAAGAAGGTTAACTTTCTTTTAAAACCTTCCTATTTACATTACCGATAGTGGTAGTTAGATGTCTGCAGAGCGACAATCTATGTTGGTGATATTGCTTCTGCTGGATTGCTATAAGGTATTTGTAATGTGATTGCCACATAGATGTTTTTAAAAAAATCAATAAAAGTTTTTGCATATGTTTAAGCAACTGGTTGGTTCCATAAATTGACTGTAACTGAGGAGACAGCAGCTATGCAATAGTGTGAGGCCCCTTCCTAGACAGTGTTTTCCGCCCTAACTCTAGGTATGTGACCTCAACCATATGAGCCAATTTCATTGCCTCAACATAATGTAATAGGATAGGATCACCAGTACTGTTGAGGCAGAGCCTTAATCTAGAGGAGAAAGCCATGTTTGGGTTTGGTCTTTATCAGTCTCATTTGAATCCCAATCTTCCTTCAAAGGTGCAGTCTGAGATTGTCTGAGATGTTAACTTGAGAGGAAGAAGAGGCATCCACACCTTCCTCAGAGGTTGAATCCACAGCCTTGAGAAATAAGCTGGACAGATTAAGAGAACATAAGAGAATGAACTTCTGGTCTGTGGCTCGGTGATGGCGGACGCTCTCCCCTTCCTCTGGGGAGGCAATCCACGCTCCAGTGGGATTGGAGGGGTGCCACCTCAAGTGACACCCCCAGGTGAGCCTTAGTTATAGGCTCCAAGCCAGGGGTGCTGGGGGGGGGCAACCTCTTCGATGGCGTAATGCTGGAGAATTGAGGCGCTCCTTTTTGCCCCAATCGGTCCGTCCACTGTGAGGCTCAGTTTTAAACTGAGCATAGCCGATGCTGACCGGGACAAGCAGAGAAGATTAGCGAATTAGCGAAGCTAAAAGTGGTCTGTATAGACCGGCAATGAATTGGAGAAGGAGCCAAGCGGAAAAGTTTTAAAAGTGAGTTCTCCCTCCCCTAACGGAAAGCGGCGTCGGGAAGGAATCCCAGACGTAAACAAACGAACTGTGCTATATAAACGGAGGGGGGAGGAGAGAAGAGAAACGTTAAAGTGTGTAAGAGACTTAGCTGTGTTTGTGAAGAAAAGTGGACGCTTTTTTGAAGAAGGGTGAAAGAGGTTTTTCTAGTGTAAACAAAGTTGAAAATGGCTGGCACACGAGGAAAACCAGGCAGATTAGCAGGGCGGGGTGGTCAAAGTCCGAGACCGGAAGAGACAGCTGACATGTTCTCCATGCTGTCGGAGCTGCTCAAGCCGATCAACAAGAGGCTCGATGGTAATAACCAACAGATGACCGCTTCAAACCAGAGCCTGGCAAAGCAACAACAGCAGATCGCCGAGCTAACCAAGTGATCGATACAGGCTGAGGAAAAACTCAGAGAGACTGTACACGATACCAAGAAAGTCAAAAAGAAGATGGGTCTGTTGGAACAGAGGCAAGACTTTCAGGAAAGAAGATTGTTGAACTTGCAAATGGAAAAAGCAAACAAGACGCTCAGGTTTCAGGGGATTGCTGAATCACAAGGAGAAAACTTGAAAAAGATGATGGCAGAGCTCATCGCGTCGGCGGTGGGGGTGTCAACGGCAGAAGCAGAATTGGAAATTGAGGTGACTTATCGGTCATACTCAAAATATATTAAGCGGAACAACCTGCCGGGCGAAATTGTCGTCAAGTTTCTCCGAAGACAGACTAGGGATTAT
The DNA here is from genome assembly GCF_001447785.1 of Gekko japonicus. Lineage (NCBI taxonomy): Eukaryota > Metazoa > Chordata > Lepidosauria > Squamata > Gekkonidae > Gekko > Gekko japonicus. The sequence goes on along the minus strand of NW_015161947.1, from coordinate 114,152 downwards.
ATCCTTAAAGCAACAGCGGCAAGTCCTCTGCAGCTGGGAGCAACAGTCATCAGGGTCCTAAAGGACACTCCGTTTGAGGTTCGTCAGAAAAGGAAAGCGTATAAAGATCTGATTTCAACCCTGCAGATCAAACAAATTTCGTATTCTTGGAACTTTCCTGAATTTGTCGTGTTCAAATGCAGAGATAAAAGGGAGCAAATCGACTCGGTTTTAAAAGCGGAAGAATGGTTGAAATGGCACTTCGGATCGAAGGAAGAGGAACAACGGGAAGGAGATGGCGGAGCAGGCATTGCAGAAGATACGTACGAAGACCAAGGTGCAGCGGGAGGTGCTTCGGTCAGAGAGACATATGACTTGCGACATAGAGGACCAAAGTAACTCTTTATAAAACAAAGACTCGCAAATGATGAAGATGATGAAAGAGACTCGGTGCACACATGAGAAGCTGGATTGAATACTAACATGGACTGACTAATTCTGTAATTCATTGATTTAAACGAAAAGTTATAAGTTTTTTAATACTAACTGAATACTAACTGTTAAGGTATCTTCCCTCTTGGGTTTTTAGTCATAGTGTTGGTTTAATTTACTGTCCTTTTATCCTGGGGTACTTTTCCCCTCCCCCTTCTCTTTTCTGTTAGTCTGTAGGTGTAAGAAAAATTAATAAAGCTACCCTGCCTTCAGGGGATAAAAAAAAAAGAACATAAGAGAAGCCATTGTTGGATCAGGCCAGTGGCCCATCCAGTTCAACACTCTGTCATACAGTGGCCAAAAATACCAGGTGCCATCAGGAGGTCCACCAGTGGGGCCAGGACATTAGAAGCCCTCCCACTGTTCCCCCCCCCCCGCAAGCACCAAGAATTTAGTGCATCACTTGCCCCAGACCGAGAGTTCCTATCTATACCTTGTGGCTAATAGCCACTGACGGCTTTCTGATCCATATCTATATATCTAATACTGAAGGTGCCCCCTGTGTGCAGATATCTAAATCCGCACATCGGGGGCACCTGGGGGGCAGGGAGATTTTCTTGCACACTTGGGGCAGTCCCCAGGTGTGCACAAAAATCTAAAAACTTGGAAAAAATATCGGGGGATATTTAAATCCCCCCAAAAGTAAAAGAGTGTCCCCTGCGCATGCCAGGGGGGGGGGAGACCGGAGAGGCCCGGCGGCTGCAAGCCGCTCAGGCCTCGCTTCGGAGCCAGGGGGGGAGACCGGTGAGGCCCAGCTGCTGCAAGCCGCTCGGGCCTCGCCCCCTGAGCCAGGGTGGTGGTGGTGGTGGTGGAGGGGATGGTGGAGGAGACGGGGGGAACCGGCGGGATGGAGGGGGGAAGCTTACCTGCTGCTGCTTCCTCCTCCGCCTGCTCTGTGTGGAGCTCCCCCGCCCCCCTGCGAGTTCTGTGGGTCCCCTTTCTTGTGTTTATCTAATTTCCTCTTGAAGCCGTCCATGCTTGTAGCCACCACCACCTCCTCCGGCAGTGAGTTCCATGTGTTAATCACTCTTTGGGTGAAGAAGTATTATTGAGGGCAGTATCATTTGCTCAGGAAAAATATGCCTTTTGGAAAGGCTTTATATTCATGTGATGAGATCTTAGGAATTTTGCTTGTTGTGGCCAGGTTAGTTTAGTGAAAGATGAATAACAAAGCATCAAGTGCCCTAAACATTTATGCAGCTCTTCTCTGTCAATCTTGTTCTTCTTTTACTTTGAAATCCTTCATAGACCTCAGTTCTTCATAGACCTCAGCAAAACCTATCCTGACCCATTCATCCTTTCCTTTGATGAGCTATGAACTGATATTTGCATAATTGTGGACTGATTATTGCTGACACTATGCATTGTGCTCACATATATATACCCAGAGGTCCAGGGAACACCGTTTGAATTGCCAGAGTTAGAGACTTTCACCTGAAGGGAGAAAGTTGCTTGCTGCCTGCACTTTCATGCTAATGAACCTGGTGACTTACACAAAGGCCTGGCCTGAGGGGGAGAGAAGAAGCACATGTAGCCATAGTTAGCAAAAGACCACAGCTTAAAGACAAGCAGCCTCCATGGATGACAGACCTGCTGGCATGCAATCTGCATATCAGCTCTACATTTGAATTGCTGGTTCCTGTGGAGTGTTTATTCGATGCCTGGGAAAGCTGATATTTATCTGCACATCAAAGAAGATTCTGGAGCAGAGCCTTGACACCTAACCAGATGGTGATTCCTAAGTTAGAGGGTAGTATTTCAAGCATTGACCAACCCCTTACCTACATTCACCAATGATTTTAGGGATGGGACGGACTAGTAGTCAGGTGAATCCTTTGCATGGCAAAGTTGCCAACAACCCCAAAGATTCAGCTTATATAAGGCAGAAGCCATGTGCCAGGCTTTTGCTAGCCACATCCTCTTTCTTTGTCCTTTGTCTTCTTTACCAGCCTCTTAAGTCCAGCTCTTTGTCTAGGTTCCTGTGTGCATGCTTTTTTGATTTCTCTGGTGTGTACAGCCAAAAGAAGTCCACACGTTTGCTAGCTGGTTTCTAGCAGTGTGAATAGAAGAATCCCTAGGTTCTAAGTTCCAACCCCTCATTCTTCATGGCAACAGAGGAGGCTTCTGGAGTCAGATAAGTATATAAATCGTTTGTCCTACCTACCTTCTAAAGTAAACAAACTATTTTTCCATTGCTGTATGTCTAAAGGAACTTGGTTGCTATGTGTGAGAATCTGTATTGTTTGAATGAGACTTGATATCCTTCAGTAAAAGACAAAATTGACTTTAATACACCAGTCTTGACTCTTTCACTGGAATTTCTTGGGTTTGATTGGACCTCCGTAAACGCTGGCAAGAACTCAACTTAAATTTAGTACCCTCTGCTGTAGATAAAAGCAGTTGGGCTAACACCTTGTCTACATTTCTTCTGCCAACTGCTTCTGCCATAATCTATCTTTAATTCTTATTTGGCAGTTCCTATGCTCTTCTTTTCAGCTTGTTCTGTTTGGCTGATATCTATTACATGCCGTCTGATATTGTGTTATATAGTTTTTCCATATATGTGTTACCCAAACTGCCTGTCTCTAGTCGGATGGGGAATTCAGCAGAGAGACAGCATTGGCAAAATGGGTTTAACAGACGGGATTGCACACCTATGTATACCAGGGTCAATTTCAGGGAGAGAAACTCTCAAATAATGACTAAGGTTGAAATAAAGTCAGTTTTATTGCAATATACTGATTAAATGCAAAAGAATATACACAAAAGCAATCGAATAACAGACTCAGACAAGACTATACAGAAAATGGATGAGCTAGAGACATTTAGGGAGTTGTAGGGTTATATTTACCTATCCAGATGTGCAAAGGTCCAATATTGGAAGATCATGAATGGTCAGCATATCATGAACAAAGGAGAGGACACAAACCGTGGGGTTTGGGGGTGCAAGTCTACCAGGTGCCCTTAGAGTGACACACTGGGCCATGGCTGACCACCATTTTTATACATTAGAGAAGGTGTCCTGGGGAGCAGGACTGTGGGTCTGAAAACAAAGTACTGAGAGGTTTCCCATCTTTGATCAGGGGTTTCCTGAACTCAACATCAAAAAGGTGTGATGGCATCCTGGTGAGTATATCCTGGCCTGGAGGATGCATGTAATATTGATAGCTGATACTATCTGATACTTCAAAGTTAATGGCTCATGATAACCTGGGCGAATGGTCCCAGGAAGAGGATTATAAATCTCTTTCCCAGAGAAATGTTTACACATTAAAGGAGATATTTCTTTAGAAGGCAGCCATAAAGGACAGATGTGGAAGAGAAGTTTTACACTTCAGAGAGACGAAAAAAGCTCTCAAGGAAAGATCTCTACGGGATGTGCTGGGATGCTGAGAACGTTGTGTGAGGCGGAGGAATGTTGTACGTAGGCAGGAGAGCTGCTTTTATTTCCATAATCTCCAGGGCCCATGTTTTAGGCAAGCTCCCATGTTCCTATGCCTGTCCCTTTATAGGACTACTCACAGACTTTGGGGGCAATACCTTTGGGGGGGTTTCCTGGGGTAGCTCATAGATGGTGGTGCCCTACATATGTTAGTGAAACAGGCTGTCCTCTGATGCAGGGTATATTGGTGGGGTTACAAGAGGGTAGTGCTCAACTGTGAAATGATGCATTCCTCCTAAACTTGGTTGCATGGAGACATCTTGTCCACATTTGCTTCATTTAGATCTTCTGATATCTCCAGCCGATTGAATGAGCCACCGGGAGATATGTCTACACACAAAAATCCCGAGTATGAACTCGTGAAAGCCAAGGCACCAGGCATTTTGTCTGAGATGGCACACATGCTTGTCACGTGGCGGAAAATGGGCTTCCACGTACCACGAGGTGTCAAGAACGTCTTTGAGTTTACATGGGAAGAACTCTCAGTGTCATTGCCCAGGAAATCTTTCAGTGGTTTATATTGTCCCATTGTCAAATTCGTTTCGTATGAAGACCGTTCTGCTTCCTCCACTGCTGCATCAAGAGTTCAAAAGCCTGGTGTCACAATATCAGGGATAAAGCCAACCTATGTGATCCCATCAGTTGATAGTCAACAACAGATGCTCCTCAGATTCCAGCAACGGTCTGTACATCTGCTGTCTGAACTCCTGAAAATGAAGATGAAGATAATGATTGATGCAGTAGCTGGTAAGGTCTCTTAAATAAGGGTGTTTGCTTGCAAATTGCTAATGAAGTTCAGGAAGTAATCTCAGGAGAGATTGTTCTAAAAGCTGTGGTGGGCTGAAATAAAATGGGAGAGGGGTGTACTTCTAGTGAAAAGCGATCTTCCAGTTCAACATTTGGAGAGAGCGCCAGAAAGAGCAAAATAATCGCCTGCTGGATGTGGATGCATCCAGCTTAGTCCAAAGCAATGAGGGCATGGAACCACCGGACCACGTCTCCATAAGGTTCCTGATGCTGCTCTGTTCTCCCCACACAGCCCCCTGACACTCATTCATAATAAGAACAATACAACAATGAAGGCATTTACCTCACTCCAGGTTGACTTTGTAGACTCTGTGTTATGAGATTGTCATACTGGCTAAACAGGATCTGTTTAGTGTTGTAAGAATGCACCTGTAGCACTTGTCAGTCTAAACCAACCCTGTATAAAGTGTTACCTGCACCTCTAGGTTCGTAATGGTCTGGTGAGTGCCCCTTACCAAGGGGGGTAGAATGTTAAAAGAAAGTTAGCTGAATGCAACACAAGGTTATTTAAACACTAAAATAGTTTATTAGCTAAAGACAAACAAGGAATACAAAACAGAATACTTACTTCCAAAAAGGCAAACAGTCAGTGGTTAAAACATACAGAACAAAAATTTCCCCATGCACAGAAGCTTCTGGACTGGCCCAAAGAGATCACGAAAGACGAAGCCTTCCCTCTGGATCTCTGAGAGTCAGTGCTGAAATGAAGTTTCTGGCCTTCTTTTACACCATATTGGTCCCATACATTTCGATAGAGCCATAGAAATTATAAACTGCATCAATTAATCTAAATGCCCTGGTAATTGTGGGCCATCATGGCCTAGGAAATGTTCACACATTCCAGAAGCAATGGGGTCACCCTGATGCTCTTTTGCAAAACAATGCAAGATAGCACCTGAATTTCTAAATGACAAACACAAGAATCCTTACAATTTCAGGATGTTCTTTGTTTGCTTGAATCAGAGCAGACATTCAGGCACTGTCTGCTGTCTGGAGGTGTGTAGTGAGTTTCTGCATGAAGCCAAGCCTTTAATATTGCAAATATTCTGGCTTCCTTGACTTAATGGCAGGTGCATACCAATCTTTTATTTTTTTAACCGTTTCCAAATTCTTTAGATTCATGAACAATGTAATGCAAATGTTGGGTCCTGTGTACATGATGGAGGAAAGATATCTCTTGAGACAAAGGCCTAGGAAAAAACCATGTTGGGAGTCATGTGCTGCTAGCTGTTTGGAAAGTTACAGAAATAGAGAGAAAAACACTATGATTTCTTTATAAAATTAACTGTATAAAATGGGTTTTAAATTTTCTGAACCAACTATTTTATTTTTTCTCACAACATTTAGCTGTAAATGTTGTGAGAAAAAATAAATTGATTTTCACCAATTTCCCCTCTCCCCCATAGCAGCCCTTCTGGAGGTCTCCCATCCCCCAGGAGCAGCATTTCAGGCTGCAGCAGAAAAGGGGAGATGAAGAAGTTGTGCTTCTGTACGTAGAAGACCTTGTATGCACAGAACTTTCAGTCCAGATCCAACACTGGGAAGTCATATTTTGAATCTTGCCTCTGTCATAAGCGAACTAGGTGGTTTTAGAAAAAGCCCAGCTCAGGCCTCCATCTGCACTAGCCGTCTACTTCACATACACATTCTGAACAAGTATTATTAGCCGCTTGTATCCAGCCATGCATTCGAAAGACTTAAGGGCACTTACATTTTCTCAAGAGGAAGCAGCACTTTCCACTGTGTTCCCGCACCTCAACTGAAAAGTACTCAGAACGTGGAGTGATTCAGCAAGAGTGATTCAGCAAGAGTACTTTATTAGATCAGGAACAAGACAAAGGAAACCCGCTCACAGGCGGGTGAAACCCGCTCATATGCGTTCAGAAAGCCCGCCACCAAAGTACACCTAAACACACCCCCTACTCCCGATAGGCTATTTACAATAACCGGGCGACCATTGGTCTCCTGGCTGGGAAGCTAGCCCTTTGATTGGGCCGGCTAGGATCCTTCGGATCCTTTGTCTATCGACTGAAGCTACAGATGAATTGTGCCTGGCCAGCCCGGGCAAGTCCGGGCATGTCAGGCTGATGCCTTACACGTGGAAAGGCGGCAGTACATTACATCAACCCTCCTGTAGAACTTTGGGGATATATGCTGTTGGGTGGAACAATGAAGTTCTTAATTTGCATATTGGGAGGGCTGTGTGTAGTCAGTGACTGGGAAAATACAATAACCCGAGTAGAGGGTGAAGCAAAAAGAGGCCTAATCGTTTGGTCTCTCGAGGACTGGATTGCAGAAATCCCTCAGCTGTTCTCGTCTGGTGCGGGCTTTTCCTTGATGGGCATCACTTCTTCTGGAGGAGGCTAGCCCCCAGACAGATCTGCCTTTGAACTGATGCTGAGCCCGTAAAAATCCCAATTAAAAATAAATAAATAAATAAAATAATTCCTTCTCTCGGATGGTGAGGAGGGATGTCCTGAGAACTTTCCTTCCCACTGGGGGCCTGCAGCTGTGGGACTGCGACTCCAACAAGAGAACAGTGCTTCTGGGACCCTGACTACTGGACCTTTGCTTTGGGAAGGGAAAGGAGTCTGGGGGTGGGAAGTACAATGCCCTGTGTGCAGAACTGTAGTTTCCTTGTTGTAATAAATAGTTGCTTTGCTTAAGCCAAGGTGCTGTGAGTGGGAGGGGGGCTTTAAGAAAGGAGGCCCTAAGCCTTGAACTTGCCCTTATTTCCAACATCTGGGTTACACTCCACTTTGCCCCTATGCTGTTCCTGAACCACCAGGAACAAAATTGGGCATGGGGGAGTTCAGTGGGTTGCAGTGGGAATCAATGGATATCACTGCCCTTTCTTAAGAAAACAAGTGCCCTTAAGCCTCAGAATTGTATTTTGATAAACGCCATTGTTATTATTCTAAGATAAGTTCCCATTTTATTTCTCTAAGACACCCTTGTCCTAGTGCCATAGCCTCAAATCTGATTTCCCTTGCAGCTGCTTTTTAGAGTTCCAGTCACAGAGCTCTAGTTTCATTATTTATGTAGAACATTTTTTTAAAAAATCCTGCTTTGTCTTCAAGCATCTCAGAGCGCCATACACGGTTCTTGTCTTAACCCTGCCTTATGTCTATGTTCATGTGCATGTAAGAGTGTTCCTTCTTTGATGTCACCGCCAGTGTTCCCTCTGAGCTGAGCTAGTGTGAGCTAGCTCACAGTTTTTTAGCCTCCGGCTCACACATTTTTGTCTCAGCTCAGGAAGGATGGCTCTAGAGCAAACTAATTTATGCAGCAGTCAAATCGCTCGCTCACAAGCCAGTTTGGTGTAGTGGTTAAGTGCATGGACTCTAATCTGGGAGAACCGGGGTTGATTCCCCACTCCTCCACTTGCACCTGCTGATGTGACGTTGGGTCAGTCACAAGCTCTGGCACAACTGTTCCTGAAAGAGCAATTTGTGTCAGAGCTCTCTCAGCCCCACCTACCTCACAGGGTGTCTGTTGTGGGGAGGGGAAGGGAAAGAAGTTTGTAAGCCGCTCTGAGTCTCCAAGTGAAGGGCGGGGTATAAATCCAATCTCTTCTTCTCTTCTTCTTCTTCTAATGCCAGTAGCTCACAAAGTAGAATTTTTGCTCACAAGACTCCACATCTTAGAGGGAACATTGGTCCCCACCCCAAATTCAACCCAGCCTCCCACATTAGGAGTAATTTGGGGAATACTAGTAAAGACTGCCTCTGAGGAAGTACCAAAGGGCAGAGTTTCCCCAGTTACTTCAGCCCTTCCCCTGTGCATGTGTATTAGTGTGAGCGACTGGCCAAAACACGTGGGAAAGAATCTGAAACACCGTCTGCTCTCTTAATAAAGAAAACTTTATTGCTCTAGCTTAAGAACGTTTCCACACGTCTCAATACCCGGATCATGTTTTACAGCAGCTGTTCATTTTGCCCTTCCTGGGAAGTAGAACAAATGGTCATCTGTTTGTGGATAGCATCTCAGCTCTAACTGAACTCTTGGTGCATTTTATGGCTCTCTTTCCTGGGAATACAAGTGGCTGTCAGGGTCCCAGGAACTCCTGGTGAGTTTCAAAGCACCTTACATCTTTGGAGTATGACAGTTTTCTCCCATTTAATCTTCACAACCACCCTGTGAAGTAGGTTAGACTGAGAGAGAACCACTGGCCCAACATCACCCGGAAAGTTTCCTGACAGAATGAGGATTTGAACATGGTCCTGTGTGATTTCTTGGCTTTGAAGGTTGGTATGATTCTACCTTTCAGCAGAGATTCTGGGCTGAGTTGTAGAACAAAATTTGAGTCCAAAACCACCTTACAGACCAAATTTTCCACTATGTAAGCTTTTGTGAGTCAAAGCTCACTTCACATGGGTGTGTGTGAAACAGACAGATTTAGAAGACTGGGAATGCTTACATCGCCAGAGTAGAACATATGCATTGCTTACAGTAAGTCCTACATTCGTTCCCTGCTCTGGTGCTATCCTTAGTCAGAAACAATTTCAGTTTCATTGTGGAATGTCAGAAAAGAGATCTTGGAAAAGCTGCTGCCAGTCGAAGTACACAATACTGGGTTTGGGGGCTCAGTGGTCTGACTTCGTACAAGGCAGCTTAATGTGTTCATAGATTCTATGCAGAACAGTGAAAACCCTTTCCTGTGGTACAGAAATTGACTTTCTTTCTTATTCTCCACTCCATTTTCCCCATCTAAACACAGCCAATTTCCTAGCCATTACGGTTATGGGTTGTGAGAACACATGTCATTGGTGTAACCTTACAGAACATTTGCTATGAACATAGATGAAGCTGCCTTAGACCATCGGTCCATCAAGGTCAGTATTGTCTACTGAGCCTGGCAGCTGCTCTCCAGGATCTCAGGCAAAGGTCTTTCACATCACCACCTGCCTGGTCCTGTTTTGAACTGGAGATGCTGGGGATTGAGCCCGGGACCTTCTGCATGCAAAGCAGAGGCCCTGCCTCTGAGCAACAACCCCTCCCTATGTTAAATGCTCATCCTGGTAATTGGCAAATACATTCTGCCTTAATTAATACACAGATAAGTAATCGTAAGGACTTTAAAAAAAAACACTTTGATTTTAAATAGTCCTGAAATCTTTTGTTTCTAATCTGTGTCTCTTTTTTCCAGGCCCTAGTGCAGAAGAGATTGCAAGGCGGTTTCTGGAAGGGGGTCAGCAGCTAAACCCGAAAAATCAGGAAGAGGCTGTTGACTTCATGACCAAGGATCCTAAGAAGAAGGGTAGGGGAAGTTACAGTATCTCCATGTGTGTGCAAATCCTTGATAATAGCCCCCTCCTGCTTTTTATACTGAGGTCCACTCTCCACTGAGTCTTACAGTTGGAAATGCTTTTGCTCCTGCAGAATGTGCACATGTTGGGAAAGTGAATGCGGTACAGTGATAACCTGGTTTGCTATATACAATCAATTTGCCAGCCTCTAATATCTCCCTCCCCCACCTCACTATCCCCTTGTCCAAGAAGATCCATTATCCTTGTGGGCAGGAATCACGTTATTAGTTATTTTTATATAGCAGGTACTGAAACTTCTGCTGTTTACCAGGATCAATAAATTCTGTGTCAGAAGGTTCCCTAAAAAGTTAAGAACTCTTATATATTTCAGGAAAATACTGATGTGATCTCAGGAATATAAGAACTGCCCCACTGGATCAGACGATGACTGAATCAACTAGTTGGGCATCCTGTTTCACACAGTGGCCAAGCAGTTGCCCAGGAGCTGGAGGGCCAATGAACCAGGGCAATGAGGCCTTCCCCTGGTGTTGCCTCTTAGCACTGGCATTCAGCGGTCCACTGCCTCTGGATATGGGAGTTCCCTTCAGTCGTCTTGATATAGACGTTGATGGACCTATCTTCTGTGAACTGTCTAGCCCCACTTTAAAGCCATGCTCTATATCGGAGTTAGAATTCTAGCACTCAGTCTGGCCCATGCATCCCTGACTAGCCCTACATGCATCCCAACCCTGGAGAACTGTTTGAACATTTAGTAGGTTCTTGGCTCCCTCTTCTGGCCAATAAAATGTTGGTTGACTCTTTGAAACATTTCTGCCATGCACTCCATAAGATATCACTTACCAGTGGGCCCAAGCCATTGGAAGGGAAACCTCCTTCAAACCATTTTCAACTCTCTTTCAAAGTTTTGCCTCCAGCTTCAGCTGAGTGTGATGTTTTTGATGGCTGCCCAGAGAGCCAGTGTGGTGTTGTGGTTAAGAGTGGCAGACTCTAATCTGGAGAACCAGGTTTCTCACTCCTTCACATGAAGCCCGCTGGGTGACCTTGGGCCAGTCATAGTTCTCTCAGAAACTCTCTCAGTCCCACCCACCTCATAAGGTGACTGTTGCAGGGGGAGGAAGAGAAGATGATTGTAAGCCACTCTGAGACTCCTCAGGGTAGAAAAGAGTGGGGCATAAAAACCAGCTCTTCTTCTTCCTCTTCCCAGTGGCACTATGGAAGGTCTATGTCTGGCTTCTTCGATGGGAGATGGTAGCTGGGGGTGGGGGGGCTATGCATGATGAAATAGCAGAGACAGACGGCTGTATTTTGACAAGTTTCCCGTGAGAAGCTAATGTTTTCAGTGCTAAATGAATAAAAACCTGTAACACCTTCTTTGGAGGAGCAGTAAACTGGTGCTCTTTCAGACCCTCCCCAAATACTGAAAGCTGAGTACCATGGTTCAAAGAGCATGAAGGTATATGTCTATATTATATATTATATTATATAGTATAGTTTGTTGATTTTATATATTATCGTTGGTTGATTTTAAACCCTTAACCAGAAGAGCAGTCTACAAGAGCTGAAAAAGGACTGTTTGATTAATTGGGGGGGGGGGGATCAGAATTCAGTGGAGCAAATTGCACTTGGATCTCATCCCTGGTTTTATCAGAGTCCAACTCGGGACACAACACCTTGCATTTATTCCTGGTTATAACAGCATCCGTTTATCCCGGGACTAGTGTGGGGTGGAACCTGGGTGACCTCAATGTAACGTGGAAACAAAAAATACCCTGAGATGATTACAGGGGTGAACTCATGTGTAGTGTAGAATGTAAAAATACCCTGAGATAATTACAGGGTGAACTTGCGTGTAGTGTAGAATGTAAGTTTGAGGATAGGGTTTGGGGATAGGGTTGAACCAGGATTTAAGGTCTAGTGTGGAAAGGACCGAAGTGTCCTTTCCCAAAACATGGGTAATCTCAGAGATCAGTATCTTAACAGAAATTCCATTTATTCAGGCAACAAGCAGCCAGCCTCCAAACACTGTAACTCAACAGTTACCAAAAAAAGAAAGAAAGAAAGAACCGCAGATACAAGACATCTCTTTTCCTGAGACTTTTCTTCAGATATCTCGAAGGCAATTCTCTTTCCCGTCACCATAGGTCTCATGGCTCCCTCTTCTGGAGTAATTTGAGTTGTAAAATAACATTTGTTAACCCCCAATTTCTACTTGCAGGGGGGCGTGCTCCAGTACCATTGGTGCCGGCAATTCCTATCAACTCAACTACTCTGCTGATCCAGCAAGTGTCCTATTCCTGTCTGTGTTTCTCACTGGCACTGAAAGACAGCAAGCTGAACAGGGGTAAATACAACGCCTAGGGCATTATCCAAAGTTGTTTATAGCTGTGGCATCATGTCAGGGCTGGTTGGAAGCGGGGAGGGGAAACATTCCCACCAAGATAAAAAAAATGCACTTATTCAGTGCCAAATTGCAAACGAAAGTTTATTTTAAGGACAAGTTTTGGGACTTTTTATATCTCGTAATAATCATCATCACTGGGTTTTTCTCACAAAGTGCTTAGAATTGCTAGGCATTAGAAAGTAACATCCTTTTAAAAGGTACCAGGTAGTTCTTGTTCCTAATGCTTATTAGCCAAAAAAGCCATCAGCTGATGTCAAGAAAAGGTTATCTCCCTTATAAAAAAGGCTGCCGAAAGAAACTTTGCTATGTTGATAGTTAGTTTTTGTAATGAGCCATTTAAAAGAAAATGTATCCTTTTGATCTCAGATGTTTCATCTAAATTCTTTATCCAAGGAATGATATATTTCTCAGTTTATTTTACAGAAGGCAATATAACATTACATGAAATAATGACTCTTCTTGAGTTGTATCACATTTACATAAGCAATGGAATCAGAGAACATGGAGGTCAATGAACTGCAATGGGGGGGGGGAGACTGCAGGAAAGCTCTCTTCTTCTGGTTGGAAAACTGAGTCTGGATCCAACTCTTAATCTGTGCTCGTGAACTAGTTTACTACATTATCTTTACAAAAGATTTTCTGTGGGGTGGAGGATGTATCAGGCTTGGTTCTGGGTGAACATAAGGAAGGTGGCGGCTCCACTCTGGTGGAATGAGTTCCCAGAAGAGACCAGGGCCCTGTGGGATCTTTTACAGTACCACAGGGCCTGTAAAACGGAGCTCTTCCACAAGGCCTTTGGAGCCGCCACCGCTACTAACATCTGACAGCCTATGGTGGGAAAGCCCTGACCCTGACCCCGACCCCCTGGGTCCTCTAATTACTGCCTGAGCTAATCGCCCAGGACAACTGAAGAAGATCAAGGAGCTGAATGCAAGATGAAGAAACCAAGTTACTAGCGCTTTACTATGTTATCTGTTTTTTGTATTAAGTGATGTTTGATAATTTTATATTATATTATTGGAAATTTTATTCTATTCTTGCGTAAGCTGCCCTGAGCTGGCTTCGGCCGAGAGGGTGGGGTAAAAATCTAAATCTAAATCTTAATAATAATAATAATAATAATAATAATAATAATAATAATAAAAAGGGGGGGAGTGCCAAACTGTGTAATAGGCTGTGATTAATTCTTTAGCTATGGCATATAATTCCAGAACAGGCCATTCCACAGTTGAATGGTGAGCTGGGGCACAGATTTCCAGTACTGGGCTATGATGAAGGCATAAGGCTACAAGGCACAAAAATGTGACGAGGGTTTATGAATCAAGGCTTTGTGCTCGTCGCCTGTAAAACTACTCCGAAGGGCTATTTGAGGGTCAAGAGTTAAATTTTACTTTGCGATTCTGTTTCACAGAAGACCCATGTCCAAAATTGTGTTGCATCCCTGCATCCCACCCCCATCGCCCTTGAAAGGACTTCATACCCCTTTCTAAGTGGAAAGGTCTGGTAAATGTAATGGAGTTTTAGTGGGGTGAGATGCCACCAGAGCAATAGCTTCAAAGCATTTTGCCTAATTGAGGAAAGTGCTACACAAAGGGGGTTTGCTTTCCAGATCATATCCCAGGCCTCTAAGAATAGAGACAATGTTTAACATCCGTCTATAGATAACTGTTTAATCTAATTATCCCACCCTTCCTCCAAGGAGTTCAGAGTGCAAACAGATCTCTCCCCCCCCCGATCTGTGCATTTTTTCAGTCATGCAGTGCAATTTTTTAAATACATTGGGTGCTATCCTGATTGGGAAGGGGCTGTGGCTCAGTGGAAGAGCCTCTGCTTTGCATGCAGAAGGTCCTAGGTTCAGTCTCCAGCATCTCCAGTTAAAAGGACGGGGTGGTAGGCAGAGGTCATTTCGGGGGGGATCGCGGGGGAACACAGTTCCCCCTGGTGAGGTGTGGGGGGCGGGGCACACGATGAAGCCCCGCCCCCTGCTTCCAGCCACCCCACTTCCGGCCCCCATTCAGCCAGGAGGAGGCAGGAGAAGAGGGAGGGTAAGTTGCTTCCTCCCCGCCTCTCCCCACCCCTGCCTGCATGGGGCCAGGGAGGGCCTTCGCGGGGCTTCCTCGCACTCCCGCCGGCCTTGCAGGTCCACCGCCGGGCCCCTGATGTCAGCGGGTGTGGCATATGCTAATGAGTTATGCTAATGAGTTCCCCTAGCTCTTTTTCTACGAAATGAGCCCTGGTGGTAGGTAATGTGAAAGAGGTCAGCCTGAGACCCTGGAGAGCTGCTACCAGTCTGAGCAGACAATACTCACCTTGATGGACCAATGGCAGATCCATGTGACTGCTGTAGTGAGGGTCAGAGTAGAATCTCAGAGATCCGAGTTCAGATCCCCACTCTGCCATGAAAGTTTGCTAGGCGAACTTGGGCCAGTCTTATGCAACCAGCCTCACCGACCTCAAAGGGTTGTTGTGAGGATAAAATGGAGGAGAGGAGAATGTTGTAAGCTGCTTTGGGTGCCCATTTGGGAAGAAAGGCAGGGTATCAATAAGGCAAATAAGTAAATAATAAGGTAAACAAATACATCTTTCCTGCTGGAGTTCTGCCATCCTAGATTATATAGGTTGGGGGGGGGTGTCTATGTATACCTGTATACTATACCATTGCATTTATGCTGAGCTGCTGGAGATGGGAAACTTATTATAGGGAGACTGATATCTACTTATTTTGAAATGTTGTTTGCAGACAGACATTTGAAATTGTCTTGGCCAAGTGATCAATCAGAACAGCATGTAGAAGTACAGTAGCCTCTTGATACCCTTGAACAGGGGACACAATGATAATGACAGCCAGTTTGGTGTAGTGGTTAAGAGTGGCAGACTCTAATCTGGGAGAACCGGGTTTGATTCCCCGCTCCTCCACATGCAGGCAGCTGGGTGACTTTGGGCCAGTCACAAGTTCTCTCAGAGCTGTTCTCTCATCCCTACTTACCTCACAGGTTGTGGGAAGAGGAAGGGAAGGAGATTGCAAGCCACTCTGAGTGAAGGGCAGGGTATAAATCCAATCTCTTCTCTTCTTCTAAATCCAAGGCAGAGGTACCATTGATGGCTGAAGAGGATGACTAGAGTTGCCTGGTGGCATGCAAAGCTGTTGGTCCATGCTCGCTTTTCAGAGTAATTTGTCTAAGAATGTCTACAGAACACCTGTAGATTATAAGAGAATAACTGGGGCCCATCCCATGGCTTGGATCCTATGCCTTTGTTCCCCAAGAATTTATCTTTGGCCGTCATGGAGGCCATCTTCCACTGTGGAGCATGCTCTTTTCATGCCAGCCGCTTTGGGGGGGGGGAATTGGCCTTGCACAAGTGGAAGGGCCTAGTGCCAGAAGACATGCACTCCACTGCAGAGGATGGAGGAGAATCACACACAGAATGTACAACTAGGACAGGGGTTCCCAACATGGTGACCATGGACACCGTAGCATCTGCTGACACCTTTCCTGGTACTTGCCAAGGTTTTTTTTTAGAAAGTGGGTGGGGCCAGGTGGGACTTTTGCCCAGCAAGACTTCTGATTGGCCATTGGAGGTTTGACTGGCTGTGCAGATTTTTAGAAACATTGCTTCATCAGCAGCTGTCCAAGGATCTTAACTGTATAAGTGAAAGCAAGCTGCGGCATCCATTTTTTCTCGCCAGCTCTGCCTCCGGCAGCAGCCATTTTGTGACTGTGCCCATTCACTGTGCTGTGCCAGAATTCCAAAAGTGCCTGCAGGCTCACAAAGGTCGGGAACCCCTGGCATAGGATCTAACTGTGGCTCTACTGGGCTCCACTGAAGAGTCTTCTGGTCATATCTCTCAGGTGTCTGTTTGGGAGATCTTTCTTATCTTTTTATAAAATACAGTTTTGTTTGATGGGATCTCTTCTGCCAGCCAAGACTGCTGTGAACAGTTCAAAGCACAACGGGGACAGTGGGGTTCCAGGTGCATGGGAGTCATTGCCCTGTTTTGGCATATGGGTAGTCTAGATTGACACTGTGTGACTAGGGTATAGTGGCTAGCCCCTTCTCCATTGCGTTGTTAAGCGATTTTTTTAGATGTGGAGTTATACAGTCCCATAATTTTTTTATAAAACTCAGTAGAAATCATATCTAATCTAGTTTTATGATTATAAAAAAAAAACCCTGGAAATGGCTTGCTTAATATCTTCCATGGATCTTTCTTGGTTCAGGAGTGAGTGAAAATCCTCTTCTGGCGCTTGACCACTCTGCTCGTCCAGGTAAGTATTGATCATCTCAGTGGGCTGGTGGGATGTGTATAGAGTGTGTGTTCATGAAAAGTAACAAAGAGCTGATTGATATCTTTTGCATTCTTCTTTCCATGCCTAGCTAATTGTTTGGAATTTTTTGTCACCAAATTCATAATTGATTTCATTTAGATAAGTCACTGCTTCTTAAATTTTGTCTTTGTCTTTACAAATCCAATCCCAGTCTTTGGCTACAGCCTTTTTGTCTTTCACAGTGCTGTTAATCCTTATATGCCTCTGTTCCAAACGGTTGATTTTCTTCTACAGCTTTTCCTTGGGCAGCTTCTTTGTGCTGCTTTGTTCACAGAGACTTCACTAATCGAAATATTTCCTTCATGGCATCCCAGAGGATAGCCTTGGAGCACATCAGGGTATGCTGTTAGCCTACAGTGGTGGGTTTTTTTTGGCCCCCTGAAGGGGATTTTTTTATTTTTTTGCATTTTCTACACACTACAATTATGGGATGGGGGAAGGAAAACTAATACCCTATCACTATTACTATGGGTGATGGGTGAAGGAGATCTAATACATATATCTACTTGATAGGGAAAGGAATACTACCATTCCAATCTATTTCATCTACTGGATTTGGGGGAAGGGAGAAGTCTAATACATGTCACGATTTGAATGGTTGAAAAAATCATGCTTTTTAACCTAATATTACACGTTATATCAAGATTTGGTTCAATTATGATAGTACACATTTAATAGCTTAACACAATTACTGCCTTTAGTGCTATTGTCTTAGTTCTAGAGTCTTTTCTTCTTATGTTTCTTCATTTTCTGGAGTTTGGGGGCAGCCTCTCCTTTCTCTGATTCAGATGATTCTGATGACGTGGAATTTTGGCTTGTTGAATCCTGTGAGTAGGATTCTTCTTCTTCCTCCCCATCCGGTTTTAAATTCTTTTCCTTCTGCTTCTTTTTTGTATTGAACATTTGATCCATAAATGTTTCCACTTTTGGCACAGAGTCAATTTTATATTTTTTGTTCTGATAATTGAAGCTCAGCCCTTCCAGGAATAGCCATCTGTATGGTATTCCCTTTTTTTGCAGAGTGAGAGTAAGCATCCTGTAGAGTTTCCTCCGTTTTCTAACTTTGAAAGGATGTCTTTAAAAAATTTTACATCTTCATTCTTGATTTTTAAGGATTTTCCCATTGT
>NW_015161947.1:52271-96096 GCF_001447785.1 Gekko japonicus | reverse complement strand
TACTTCCTGGTTCTGGGAGGGAGTCGTTGGTATGTTATTTCCGGTCACCAGTTTTTTCTCCGGCGCCCTCCGTCCTCTCCCAGCCATAATATCAACAAGCAGTAAGTTTTCCAAAACAAGACAAAAGTTATGCGATTTAGTCCCGCTTTGTATACTTTAGCAGTTTTTGCATTCGCTTAACTTCTTATGCGTTTATTTTTGCTCAAAGTCTTTTTATTTCCGATTTAAAGCCATTTTTAAAGTTTACTCAAAAGAGGGGGGGTGCTTGAATTCCTCTCCCCCAGCGCTTCAAACTTAGGCGCTTCCAATTACTACCAAGGTTCAGTTCACTTTTTTTCACCTGAGCTTTGCTTAACTCAAAGTTTGTAGCCTCGGAGATCTTTTGGAAGCATTTTAAAAGTTTGATCATGATTGCTTGCTCTGGCAGTCGTCTCTGGGCGCCATACTGGCTCCGCAGCGACGGTACCTTTCGGGGAAGAAGGTGAGCCTCAATTCCTTGGCCGTTGCCTTGGAAGAGGCTCTCCTCAGCTCCCCAGGCTGGGGGGCTCCTACAGAGACCCCGGGGAGGTCCGAGACAAACTCGGACCCCTCCCGTCAGCCGGGTCTCGGCGCGTCTCCATCAGAGTGAGACAGGACGCGTCTGAGCGGCGAAGCACTTAAACCAGAAGTCCAGCCTATGGTATTGTTGTATTGTCAGCTATTAGTTTGTCTGAGAGGGATTTCTTTAGCAGAAGCATAGGATTAAGCCTCCAGGAGAAAGATGTGCCAAAGACACCATCCATTCTCCTCACTCCCCTGTACCTCATGGGAGTTGGTGCTTGTCCTCCTCACCCTCCCCATGCCCATTCTCCTCACCCTCTGCATCTCAGGGAGGCAGGAAGCCTAGTGCAAAGGTAGGGAGAACAAGATTCTTGAAGGCTGGCCACTGGGGCTGTGGATACCTCCAGGGTCTGCTTTGGGCAGGCCAGCAGGACAGCGACAGGTCTGGTTGGCCTCCAGTTCCCCAAGGAATGGCCTAGGTGTGCCCAGGGGTCATTTCCTGCAGGAGCGCACAGGAGCGGAGCTCCAGCAGTAAAGAGCCCAGGGGGCGGGCACATGAAACAAGCCCCTCCCCCTGCTCCCAGCAGCCCCGGGCCACAAGGAGCAAGAAGCAGCCAGGTAAGTTGCAGAGCCCCCCCCCCAGATAACCATCCAAAACAGTCCAGTGGCACCTTTAAGACCAAGTTTTATTCAGGTGGTACCAGCTCTCCCTCCTCTGTGAGGGCAGATCTGTGCATCACCACCCCCCCATAGCTAGCAATCCAAAAGAGTCCAAGGGAGCCTGAGCGGTGGGTGTTGCCTTCTGACACACTTCTGGTGATGTCAGGGGGTGTGGCATATGCAAATAAGTTATGCTAATGAGCTCCTGCACCTCTTTTTCTACGAAATGACCCCTGGGTGTGCCTAGTAGTCAGGCCAATCCTGGCATTCCCTGTGGTTTGATAGGTAATGGGCACCTGGTCTTCTTCACAGATCTACTGAGTTACTGGAAGAGCTGCTCCCTTTAATCTTTGCTTCCAAATATCTTTTTCCAGGTTCAGCAAAACATAGAGCTAGTCAAGATCAAACCGTTTACGATGAAAGACTTGACCCCTGTCCACAAGCCAGGGAGAAGCTCCGAGAAATTTGCCGACGTATGTAAGCATCCCCAAAGGTTCAAGGATGGAGTATGTCCTTCATACCTAACAGCAGGCCAGTTTCAGAGGGTCTTAATACACTGAAAGTAAACAACACTGTGAGTTAATCTGAGGCTAAGGCTGCCAGGTGGAAAGGAGGGAAAAAAATACTGTCCCTTTGATAGAGGTTTAATGGGTAGAAATAGACTGTTGAAGCTTTGGCATGAAGTTAAATACCACCACCTGATAATTGTTTGCAGATCAAGCTGACATTAGAGAGATTCCTAGAAGGACCAGTGTTAAATCTGGCTCCTCTATTGGTGACTGAGATGAGATTGGAACTGGGAACTTCCCAGCACACATTCTTTCCCCCCCCCCCAAAAAAAACTTTTATTTTGGATATAACATATTCAACATTAAATTACATTTCTTTAGTTCCATATCCATTTCTCTTATCTCCTCCTCCCCCCTTTTGGTGGCTTCCCGCAATGCTTCTCCCTGCCCTCCCCTTATATATTTCCATTTTTCTTTTTCCCCTTTTCATTTTACGTTTCAAGGTAACAATCTTACTTTATACAATTCGAGCCTTTCTATGTTTCAACCCTTAATAGTTATCTAAACAAAGTAAAGTATTTTTCACATCCCAGTTATTTTCTAAATATTCCCAGCACACATTCTTAGACACATCCTATATCAGTTCTCCCTTGTGAACATATCTGTGTGAAACAAATATGAATCCATATATATATATTTTAAAAGTACTAGCTGCCTTGTGGGAGTTATGAATCCCAACTTTTGAAAATGTTTTTTAATGAATAGTAATGTAGAATGTACTCTATATGTTGTGACCCTCCTCCCTGGTAAGTATCCCTGACAGAAAGTGCAATGTACACCACCCTGAGCCCTATGTTATAGGGGAGGGCGGATTGATAATCCCAATTTAATAAATAAAGAAAATGATTTCTCCCTGGTATCCCTGACATAAAATGCCATGTTGCTGTTCTTTCTAGAGAGGAGGAAAAGGCTTTCTACAAAGCAAAAGGCTATACAAGGCCCCTAACACTGAGACACTACCCGACTCTCATCAAAACGCCATCATCGGCCTTGAAAAGAGGTGCATCATCATCTGCAACTTTCCCAGAACCCAAGCCACGCAAAAAGACAAAGAAGTTCCACTATTCCTTTCCTGATGGGACGTCATTTATCTTGTATCCTTAGTTCTGGTAGAACCAAGAGTTGCAGGCAGTTGTTGAGGTTGCTTACTATTGTCAGAGGCGAGCTGAGGGCACGTGATCAGCTGCTGTGCCTTTGAACTACTCCTCCATGGGATCCAGCTCCTCCATGGGATCCAGCCATATCCTGTTGAGCTCTCTACAGACATTTATGAGTTGGAGGGCTCAAAATCTCAGATTATATCAGAAAGCATCTGATGTGACATTCTTGTTTGCAGCTAGGGTTGCCCATGCTGGGTTGGGGAATTTGTGGCGATTTGGGGAGGGTGGAGTTTGGGGAGGGGAAGGACCTCAGCAGTGTATAATGCCATAGACCCCACCGTCCCAAGCCGCCATTTTTTCCTAGGGAAACTAATCTCTGTAGTCTGGAGATCACTTGTAGTTCTGGTAGAATGCCAGGTCTCACCTGGAGCTTGGCAACCCTATTTTATCCAAGTTGTTTTGATAAAACACTTTTGCTTGATTGCTTTGACCGCTGTGCTGCATCCTGCTGTTCCTCTGAAATATCTTACATGGGCCAGCTGCAGCCATTGGTGGTCATGCACCAGAAGTTGGCAGAATCCTCCAGTGTTCCCTCTAAGCTGAGTTAGTGTGGGCTAGCTCACAATTTTTTAGCCTCCGGCTCCCACATTTTTGTCTTAGCTCAGGAGGGATGGCTCCAGAGCAAACTAACTTTAATGCCAGTAGCTCACAAAGTAGAATCTTTGCTCACAAGACTCCACAGCTTAAAGGGAGCATCCGGGCTATGGCAGGTTTCTTCTGAGTCCTGTCCAGAGGTGTCTCTGAGGCTGGGACAGGGTAAGCTTGCATATGGAGTAAAGGCTGTGGAAGCTTCCCTTTCTCCTTAGGAGCAGCGCAATTTAGTACAGTGTGGAAGAATGGTTAGAGCTTGCGGAGAGCCACATTGCGATTTCCATAAATTACAAGAGCCACGTGATTAATGTCTTATCTGTGCTGCATGGTGCTGAATGCACACAATAAGACATAGCAATGTTAAATATTCAACTATAACCTTTTAAACCACCAGAGTACTACTGAGTACTACTGAGAAGAGGGTTGAGCACATGTCTCTCCCTGCCACTGTTGAACCTGAACCAGCCCTTGGGAAGGGCTTGCACATCAGATTTAGGACCCAAAACAGCGTGCAAACGTTCACATTCTCCAGAACTCTAATTTATTAGGCTGGATGCTAAAAAAGAAAAACAACAACAACAATAAAAGCTTCCCTGTGACAAAAGCTCCGGTCAAGCCAAAATCTTTGATTGCAGGAGACGTGGCGGCTGGAGCCTCTCTCAGTGCTTACTTTCCTCCTTGCCATGGCTTTGTCCTGCCCACTTTCCTGATACACGAAGCTGGCGTCCCTCTGGTACTCAGAAAAGCCCCATGGAGCTCCCAAGCCCCTGAGTGAGCATCAGTGGGTTAGAGTATCAGACTAAGAGCCAGGATACCTATTCAAGCCTCCAGACTGCCATGAAGCCCATTGTATGACCTTGGGGTAGTCACCTTCTCTCACTCTAACCTGCCTCACTGGGTTGTTGTGAGGATTTAACGGAGAGAGAGAAACTCCTCAGAGGAAGGGAAAGATACAATAGACAGTCATCAGGACCATTTCAAAGATTGCTGAAGTCCCCTTTTCCTTGCCCAGGGTATCCCTTCTTGCAGCCTAAGCCTCTGCTCCCATTGCAGCAGCATAGAACTGAACTGTTCGAATTGCTCTGCTCTGTTTCTGTCCCTCTGATTTCCCCCCCTCCCCCATAACTTCCTTGACAACCACTTGGCTGTGGTTCATTTGGAGCTATTTTGCAGAAAGTACATGCTCCGTTTGATCTTCCCACTGAACTGAGAATTAAGAATGAAAGGCTCTTAGTGCAAGATTTCATATTACTTCGGCAGCTCCAATGACTCCATTTATCAGTCTCTGCTTTAGAATGCTGCGTGTGAAGCACAAAGACTACCTTTCAACGGCCTTTGCGGCCCCTCTTTTTCTAGCTCATCACTTTGGCAAATAGATTCATTTGCCGCCGTGGCGCTTATGAAGCTGTCAGAGAGACGATCCCTTAGATGCCGCTGCTTCACAGACAGAGCCACCCTCTGCTCCGGCACACAGCCTTTTATTCAGCTGCCTTGAATGAAGCTTCACTGCTGCAAGGATATGTGGGCCAAAGGATACAATAGACAACCGGCAGTGGGAGGCTTGCAGGAAGGAGAATACGTGTTTGCTGGTTTCCCTGCATGTGGGAAGCTAATGTATCTCAGAGGAGGCTAGGACAATAGCTCCTGTCCAGCGTGTTAGCTTTCCATCTAAAGGAGAGTTTCAAACAGGTGTGATTTCCACTCCCCCCCATGCATTCTGAGCTTGGTACAGTCCTGTAATAGCACTGTACCAATGTGCTTGAAGCAAGAGGCCCCACATGTGGTACTACTTAGGGTTGACAGCTCTGGGTTGGGAAATACCTGGAGGTTTTTTTTGGGGAGGGGGGAACAGAGCCTGAGGAAGGCAGGGTTTGGGGAGAGGAAGGACCTCAGCAGGTGTAATGTGACAGAGTCCACCCTCCAAAGCAGCCATTTCCTCCAGGAGAACTGATCTCAATTGTCTGGAGATCAATTGTAATAGTGGGAGATCTCCAGGTGCCACCTGGAGTTTGACAACCCTAGTCCCTCCTGACATTGGCCTCCCAAGCCAGAACAAGAGGAATAGCTGCCCAGAAGGGATTGGATGGTCTGCTCCATATTTTAGAGGTAATACAAGGCAGAACTGTTTTAAGATGGGTATTTGACCATGGACAAAGTATAATGGGCTGATATGATTTCTCTGGATGTTGATGGTGAAATGGAAATGTTTCACTCTTGTGAATGAACTTTATCAGATTGCCAAACTGCCTTTATCAGATTGCAAGACTACCTGGGACAATGGGTGCTGTCTAAATAAATACAAGGAACGTTGCATTTTCCTAACACTGGAGTCTCTACCCGCGAGTCTCCCAGGCCTGAAAATGCAGACTTCTGGAAAGGAACTAGAATGCTTGTGTCTTTTAACTTTCTTCCGCATAATCATTGCTCTCATGTTACACTGTCAGACTGTGACTAGTGAGAACACGTCTGTATCTGTCTGTCTTAACAATAGAAGCTGTCCATTTCAAAGGTTCAACAGGGTGACTTTGAATTATCACAATTTTTGGAACATATCAGTAGAATAGCTAGATGAATACCCTTTTTTCACATGTAATGTTACTTGACCCAAGTAAAAGTTATCCATCAGGAAATATTGCGATATACCAGTTTCCTGTATGCTGCATAGGAAAAACAATCACTCTTCTGTACCACGATGCTCGGGGTTCAGCTCTTCTAGGTACATTTATATCATATGGCCAGTCATGTGTGCACTACTCGTTTAAAACCAGGTGAGTGGTACTGATGGATCCTTCCTGTTTTGGCTGGGGCACAAGAAAGTGCAACAGTCAACTTGTTGTCTGGCAAATGGCAGGAGACTGGGGGGAGGGCAGTGCCTGGGGAGGGTGGAGTTTCAGAGGATATGACATCACAAGGCTGAGGGACTTCGGAATGTTGGGTCTGGAGAAGAGGTGATTGAGGGGGGACATGATTGCTCTCTTGAAGTATTTGAAGGGCTGTCACTTAGAGGAGGGCAGGTAGCTGTTCCTGCTGGCAGCAATAATTGGTTTAAATTAAGGGTGGGAAGGTACCAGCTGGATATTAGGGAAAACTTTTTACAGTGAAAGTTGTGCAGCAGTGGAATCAGCTGCCTAGGGAGGTGGTGAGCTCCCCCTCCCTGGCAGTCTTTAAGCAGTGGCTGGGCAAACACTTGTCAGGGATGCTCTAGGCTGATCCTGCATTGAGTAGGGGGTTGGACTTGATGGCCTGTATGGCCCCTTTCAACTTTGCGATTCTGTGCTTCTATATAGCAAAGACCACAGATAACTGGGGAAATCCCTAAAGCATCACAGAGGATGTGATGTCACTTCTGGGTGATATTCTAGGAATCTATGGTCTTTACCATCAATGCTATCCCCCCCCCCTTTGTCTTTCAGTCCTCAGATCATGAAAGCCTGGGGATTGAGGATGAAGGGGTAGAGGATTGTGTGCTGTCAGCAAGCCTAGAACTGAAGGTTTTCGATGAAAAAAAGTAGTTAAACGTAGGGCTGCAGTATTTAATTAACTAGATAAATCAAGCAGAATATTTTAATTATTTTTTTTAAAATGTATGAATGCTGCAGAAGCCACCCCATCTTAGAAGCGGTATTCTCTCCTGCTTGAGAGAGGAGGGGAATCATCTCCCAAGATGATGCCTGCGGCTCTGAGAATAAAGCGTACCTTTCTCATTAGAGCTACTGTTGTTCCTCATATGCTGATGCGTGTAGATGTAATAGATCCATTAATTGATTAATTGACTAAGATATCTTTAATCAGAAGGCAGCCCGAGTTAAATCTGATTACATAATATTATGCTAATGTTGGCATTATATTAAGCCAACCCTAGCCTTAGCCAGGTTCACTTTAAGAACACTACTTGATCATCCTGATTACAACACTGTCAGACTAGAAGATGCCAGACTGCTTATGTAAAGCTTCACTTGGTGGTAAGAACCCCAGAACACTAACTGTGCAATCCAAACCAAAGTTGCACCCATCTAAGCCCATTGATTTAAGAGATTTAGAAGGGAGTTGGAAGGACTGCATTGTCAAGGCATTAATTTTGTAGAAAGAGGACCAGTTGAAGAAGTTTTCCCTTTTTAGTCCTCTTAGGTATCATATGAGAGAGGCGTTAGCTGAGTTTTACAGATGAATAAACTGGGAAATACAGGCTAAGAGACTCTTCCAAGGTCAGAGAGCGAGTCAGCGACACAGATAGGCAAGCCAGGGTTGTTACTCCAATCAAATCAAATGCATTTTATTGTTTTACGGCAGACTTTCAAAACCAAGTTGCCTAGATCCATTTAGTCTGCTGTTACTGGCCATTTATTGTTACGATTCCCATCTATCACTCTTTTTATACGAGAGACAATTAATTACCCCGATTCTCAGTCTCTGAAGCGTGTGGTATGGGAAGCTGTTAATGGCAGATGTTAAAAGCTTTAACCCCACTGGGTGTAACTAATGGGTGCACCACATGGCGCAGCTCAGGGAGGAAAAAAGGTCATTGTCATAATAAGCAGTGTATATGGAAGGGGATTATATGAGACAGCAGGATTAGACCATGGTTCTGGGGCCAGCAAGCCTGAACTAGACTCCAGTTTCTTTTTCCATTTCTGGAAACGTAGTCCACTGATCTTCCTTGTTGATTTCTAACACCTGAAGCTGCCTTATGCTGAATCACATCCTTGGTCCGTCAAGGTCAGTTCAGTCTGCTCAGACTAGCAGTGGCTCTCCAAGGACATGGGCAGAGGTCTTTTACATTACCTGTTACCCAATCCTTTTAATTGGAGATGCCAGGGACCTTCTGCGTGCCAAATAGGGTTGCCAAGTGTAAATTCCTCCAGAGCGGGGGACTCCCGTCTGGCGTCTAGAGTGCACGCGATGACCGTGGCCCCACCCCCAGCATGCCCGGCGTGGTCGCGTCACTTCTGGGTGACGTGCACGTCGGGGTGGGGTTCCCCCAGGGGCCCGATCCGCTGCTGGCGGGGAACGGGCCTCTGGGACGGGGGTTTCCCCACCCCCCGGGGGGACTTGGCAAGCCTAGTGCCAAACAGATGCTCTACCACTTAGCCATGGCCCTTCCCCAAACCTCCCTTCCTACATAGCCCTTCCCTTCAAACCTCCCTGCCTTGCTCATCTGTGTTGTCAGAGCAGTTCTCTTAATAACAGCCAGAGGCCCACCCAGTTTCACATATCAAGTGCTGGATCCCACTAATGTTGCAAGGACGATGAATCAACAAGTTAGACTGTGTGCAGAATGTGGGCTTACAAAAAAGGAAAAAAGAGATTCTCAGAAGTCTTGTTCTAAACCTCCGATATTTGCATTTAAGGTATTAGTATTGCAATAATAGCAACTGTCACTTGATCCAGAAACAAGGGCTGTGTTTCATGTAATTCTGCTTTCTTAGTATTGCAGTGCATGGTTTTTACTGCTTCCCCCTTTACTCAGATGCTCATTAGCGCTCTTGATGACTCAAGAAGGAGGAACAGTTAGAGACCAGAACGGCGTTTTGACCCACCAATGGAACTGGCATTCAAAACAACAAATTCTGCACTCACTAGAATTTCAGGTACAGAACTATCCTCCGATGTCCTTGGGCCAGGAGAACCACAAAAGACTGGTTCATGTGCTCTGAACAGCTTCTGCTTCTGCTTGATCCATTGCTATGTTCAGGATAAAAATGGGACAGATCACCCAGCTTTAAAATCTAAAGCCTGTAGAGATGTAGTCATATAGTGCCACCATAGAATTTTTTTATAGACGGGGCCTCTCAGGGCTCTTTTTGTAGAAAAAGCCCAGCAGGAACTCATTAGCATAATAGGCCACACTCAACAGCAGAAACTCATTAGCATATTAGGCCACACCTTGACAGCACAGCTCATTAGCATATTAGGCCACACACCCCATGTTACCAGAAGTGTGCTCATCCAGCCACACCCACCTTTTGCTTCTTATTCTGTTTACTTTGTTTATTCTCAAAACCCAGGGCTTTTTTTTGTAGCAGGAACTTCTTTGCATGTTAGGACACACACCCCTAATATAGCCAATCCTAATGAGTTCCTGCTGTTGGGTGTGGCCTATTATGCTAATGAGTTCCTGCTGGGTGTGGCGAACTCAGGAGCCAGCCGGAACTCCTGCCCAAAAATAGCCCTGGGGCCTCTGAATGTGTTTGTGTTTTCACAAGATGCAGAGAGCAAGGCACGGAGGAACCCAGTGTGGGCAAGCAAGCAAGGTGGAGGAGGAACATCCTTTCCCCAAAGCCCCTCCTCTAGCTTGGCAACAGCAGAAGGCATTTGAGGGCCGTCCTCACCCGAGGGCTGCCAACTCGTGAGCAGGGAGAGAAAGGAGGGAAGACTAGGCCAGCCTAGCCTACGCCCGCTTCCTTGCCCCCAGTCCATAAGAAGCTCATCTCGAGGCAGCAAATGTCCCAGGCTCCAGTGCACACTTGTGCTTATGCTCTTCTCTGGCGGAGGCGCTATGTGCACACAGGACCTGGGACCATAATGGGAGAGGAAGCTGTGTGTTGTCATGCTGTGGGCCAAGCAAGTAGGATTGCTCCCTGCACTTTTTGCAACTGCTTTTTAATGTAGAAGGATATGACAGTGGGTGGGACACAAGTCAAAATCTTTATCTGCAGTATATACAGACCACTTTGCCATGTAGTTCAACAGTTTGACTAGATATTTCAGTGCACGGGACTTAAATGCACAGCTGCTGGGGGAGGGGGGGTTGGTGCAATTGTAGTGTAATATTTAGCTTTGTCTTAATTCTTCAGTAAGCCACATCTGTGGCGGCCAAACTAGACATTACGCTAAGCCCACAACCACCACTAAAAAGCAGTGACCAGATATGTAGCTCCTTCTCTGTAACTCTTGGGAGAACTGAGTCATGTTCTGGTGCCATGCCTTACTAGAGTTCCCCATCCCTGCTCCACATCATTGTCGTCCAGTGGCAGGGAGAGGGCAGACAGATCAATGCAGAATAATATGATGTCAGGAAACAGAGGATAATTGTACTATATGAGGGGGAGGGGATTTAAGGGCATGGCTTCCATTTGGGCAGCAGCACCACAGTCAGTGCAATGTCTACTGTGATCCTAACTGGTCAAGCCTGAAGTGTAATGGCATGACAGGGGAGAGATTAAGTACTACTTCATATAGCGGGGAAAGACTGCGAAAATACACATGTACACACTGATTTTCTCCCCAATGGGAGACCCAAAGCTGCTTAAAAATAATTCTCCTTTCCTCCATTTTATCCTCAGAATCATCCTGTGAGGCAGATTAGGCTAAAAGAGAATGACAGGCCCAGTGGCACGGTGAGGGTTTGAATCTGGGTCTCCCAGATCCTAGCCCAATACTGTAACCACTATACCATGCTGCCTATATATAAGGGTCAGGTATGGAGGAACAGAAGCAGTGGCTCAGGCTGGGAAAGCAGAGTGCCACCACTTCCCAGACATTCCTTGAAACTGCCTATTATTATCTTAATCTCGAATGCTCCCTTGGCCAACATCTGGTGTGAAGCCTAATCTATGTACAACCTTCATCTGAAATGTGGGCAACACTGCACGTGATTGCAACCTACATTTGTGCTCCGAGTGAGGGGATCTTTACACATGGAAAAGGAGGCCAGTTGGGAAATGTTAACCGTTTTGTTTGTTTGTTCCTTAGATAAATGAACAGGTAAAACTAAAGGTTATTGGTCTACAGTCCATGACTCTGAGTTTTACTTCTCACAATGAAACCATCACTCTCTCTTTGTCAAGTGCTGAATGTTCCCATGAATCCAAGACTGAGAAACGGGTAAGAGGAATGGCAATAATTTTGATCTCGGCCACGTCATGCAGTAAGCGCCCCCCCCCCCCCCCCCCAGGCAGCTGTCCATTTAGGTCCCATGCAATGCTCCCTCTAAGCTGTGGAGTTTTGTGAGCAAAAATTCTATTTTGTGAGCTACTGGCATTAAAGTTGTGAGTGAGCGATTTGGCTACTGCATAAATTAGTTTGCTCTGGAGCCATCCTTCCTGAGCTAAGACAAAAATCTGTGAGCCAGAGGCTAAAAACCTGTTTGATAGCTCACACTAACTCATCTTAGAGGGAACACTGGCCCCATGCACTGAAATATCAGGTCAAACCATGTTGAACTACATGGCAAAGTGGTTGGTCTTTGCCATGTAGAATGGGATCTTCGAAAATTGCTTGTCTTTCTGGCGTACTACTCTGGCGCCTTTCACAGACAGCTTCCCTCCCAAACTTCAGTGATTTGTCTGTCTGTTTTCACTCAGTGTCTTTCTCACTCCAATGGCTTTCCCCTTTCAGCTGAAGCAAAAAACCACACACACCCTTGCTCTGGCTCAAATGGAAAACAGTGAGGTGGCTGTGGGAAAATATCTGTGTGGATTTTTGGCCTGCAAGCCAATTCATAGAAAGGGCAGAGCAGAGCTAAGTTCTGCCTTCAAAACAACAGAGCTAAGCACCTTTTTTCTCCTCCTCCTCTAGTCTTTTATAGGCGTTTTAATTCAACAGCTGAGTCTCATGTTAAAGGGAAAGCAGGAACGAAAGAATTTCCTGACCATGGGGAGCATAAGATTTTCATTGTTTCAGTACATCTGCACTGACGTGACACAGCCCTGTACACATGTTACAGTGAATGCTCATATAACCTACATGTGAGTGTGCACACCTGTTTGTAGGAAAAAGCCAACATGTGTTCACTTAACAAACACACGTAGAGTAATGTGTGATGACCGCAATGTGAGAAATACTCAATACATGTATAAGGAACAATAAAATGTACACTATACACAGATTGTACATACATTCACTGTAATTTACAAAAAGAGGTACTAGGGAAGTGGATTATGTGTTCTTATGCCACAAGGTATAGATAGGGACTCTGGGGCAAGTGATGCTCTGTCATCTTGGTGTTTGGGGGGGGGGGGTCAACAGTGGGATGGCTTCTAATGTCCTGGCCCCACTGGTGGACCTCCTGATGGCACTGGTATTTCTGGCCACTGTGTGACACAGAGTGTTGGACTGGATGGGCCTTTGGCCTGATCCAACATTGGCTTCTCTTCTGTTCTTATGGACCAGCCGTCTGACTCAGTGCTCTTTCATCTTGGGGTTGGGGGGGGGGGGGGTCAACAGTGGGATGGCTTCTAATGTCCTGGCCCCACTGGTGGACCTCCTGATGGCACTGGTATTTCTGGCCACTGTGTGACACAGAGTGTTGGACTGGATGGGCCTTTGGCCTGATCCAACATTAGCGTCTCTTATGTTCTTATGTGGAGACAACAGTGAGTATTGCAGGGGTGGGCCTGGCTTTAGGTTACATATGTTTGTTTACCAGGGTTGCCAAGCTCCAAGAGAGACCTGCTGGATTTCCAGGCACGGTCTGGCAAACAGTGGGAGATCAGGGAAGGCAGGGACATTGGGGGGGGGGGGGGGGGCAACTGTGTGACATCACTCCTGGGAAAACCTGGAAGTGACATCATGCTAATTATCCCAACAACCATTCTTTAAGATTTTTCTCCCATTGCCCCTCAGAGTGGTGGCAGGAAACAGGAGATGGGGTGGGGAATCTCCTGGAATTACCACTGATCTCCAGATGGCAGAGATCAGTTCTCCTAGAGAAAATGGCTGTCTTGGTGGGTGAATTTGATGGCATTACACCTTACCGAGGTCCCTCCCCTTGCTAAACTCCACTCTCCAAGCTCCACTCCTAAATCTCTGGGTAGTTAGGAACCCTGTTAGCTTATGACACAGGTAATGATATTGTAGTGACCCTTTTCCTATAGGAAAAAGCAGATATATGGAGATATGCAGCAGCATCACATAGTGGGAAGTCCCATCACAATGGCCCAGACTGCAACAGTAATCTTAGCATTGCTTTATGCTACATAGAAGTTGGGAGGGAATCATTTGCATTGTTCTTGCTGATCTGGACTAAGGCTCTTGGCTGCACAGGATCCTGTTCTACAGTAATGGTATTGTATTATCGCCTCCCTATCTGGATTGCCTCCGACTTCGTGACAGTCTAAGGCAGAGGCCTGGGAAAGAGGATCTTCAGTATTCTCAGTCAGGTTGCTGAAATAAGGGCAGACAATAAGATTAATAGTAACACTGCTGAGGATTTCACTGTAAGCCTTTTCTGTGCCTTCCAGTACTTGAACAGAGCATTGCTTTAAGCCTCATGCATTACAATATCGTGCCCTTTAGCTAACACATCCCCCTAGCCTGGTTTTATGCTTATCCGAAAAAGCAAACTCTGCTATAAAGGATAGCTGACAAACCATACCTCTATCTCTCCCGCCCTCTCTGGAGAAAAAAACACACACTGCTGTTCCATATTGGGCTGTTTTTCAAATTGCTTCCCTGGAGGTCCATTGACCTTTGAAGAGTAACCCCCAGGAACTACACTGAAACCGACATTAAAGGGAACCTCTTTTTGTGAAGAACCTATTTCCAGGTCTTTTTCTAAATATTTATATTGTGTATGCACTTTTGTGGTAAGACAGCTTTTCCATTAAAATGCTTTATTACCCCACAGGCTGCTTTTGGAGGCTGGCTGAATGACATATTTCCCAGCCACTTGGTGTTAATTGGGCCATTCTTTAGATTAAGAATTCACCATTGTCCCAGCTGGCCTCCCCCCCCCACACACTGTTTCCACTTTTTAAAGTACAGAACACACCCACCCACATATAAATAATAAAAAATACGCATTTTAATTGTACAGAAATAAAGGTGTGGTTGTAAATGTTAAGGAAATAAAAATGTATTGAAATCCATATAGATATTTTCGGGTATATTGTAAATTCATAGTGTGTTAAGGCAAATAACTGTACACTTTAAAAGGTGTACAGTCACCTGATTCCCAGAGTGGGTTGGTGTCTTCTTATCAAACACAATAGGAGCCCTATATTCACCGCACCATTTCTAATAGGCAGAAATGATGTCTTATTTTTAAATCCTGTCACTCCCAATCATCCTGTATTTAAATTTTTTAATGAAAATAACTACTGCATTCTTTCCTGCTGGGTCAGACAATGGACCGTTAGGGTTGCCAACCTGCAGGTGGAGCCTGGAGATCTCCTGGAGTTACCACTGATTTCCAGACTACGCAGATCAGTTGCCCTGGAGAAAATGGCTGCTTTGGAGGGTGGACTTTATGGCATTATACCCCAATTGAGGTCCCTCCCCTCCCCAAAACCTGCCCTCCCCAAACTCCACCCCCAAATCTAACCTGGAGTTGGCAACCCTACATCTAGTTCAGCTTTCTGATTCAAACAGTGACCACTGTTTATGAGAGAGCTGGCCCAAACTAAGCAATCACTGACATTCTGAACAGTGAGTTCCTAGCCAGGAACTCCTTTAAACTCTGCCATGGAGGCTGGCTTCTGATTGGGACCACTGTGGCACAGGAAGGGGCAGAGGAGGAAGGGATTCTGCTTTTCCCCTGCACCATTTTTTTCTGACCTGGAATGGCTTGTGGGGAAGGCAGGATCCCTTCTTCCCACCATGCTGCAGTGGTTTTGAACAGAACTGGGCCCCCACAGCACAGTTTGAAGGAGTTCCTGGCTGGGAACTCACTCTTCAAAATGGCGGCACGTTCCCGGGGCGAACCTAGGGCTGCCAAATCCCCCTGGGGGTGGATTTTCCCCCGCTTTGGAGGCCCGATTTCCGCCCCCGTGAAATCGGGCCCCGGGGGAAACCCCACCCCCGCGTCCACGTCACCCGGATGTGACGTGATGACGCCGGGCACGCTGGGGGGCGGGGCCACAGCCATTTGAGGGGAAAACATAGAGTTTCCCCCTCAAATGGCTGTGACCCCGCCCCCAGCGTGCCTGGCGTCATCACGTCACATCCGGGTGACGTGCATGCGGCGCCCGCCCGCCTGGGAAGCCAACCGGGAGCCCGCCGCCGCCAGAAAAAAAGGTTTGGCAACCCTAGGTGAACCTGGGGGTGCCTGTGTTGTCTAGTTTGGCGTGAGCTGGGCGTGAGCTCACAGACGCAATTGTAGTCGCATAGAACTCTCTCTTAGCGGCCTTGACTGCCACCTCATAGGATCTCATAAACATCCTATAAGATGCTCTTTTAGCTTCGTCTCAAACACGATGCCACCATCTCTCTAGCCGTCTCAGCTCTCGCTTCATAAGCTGCAGCTCCTGGGTAAACCAAGGAGCAAGCTTAATTCTTTTAAGAAGCCAGTTAAACTAGAGGCCATCACCATCTGAATTCTCATAGTCCTGAATTCTGACAGGAAATCAAAATCCTGACTTGGTATGATACTGAATAGTGCAAAATTCTCCTAATTATGAATAGCAAGCAGATTTGTTTCCCATGGTATCTTAGGGCTAGCACTCAACCATTCTCATTCCATTTATTTATTCAGTGAGTTCATTTATACCCTGCCATTCTCCCTAATGAGGATCCAAAGAGACATATCATTACCATTTTATCCTCACAACAACCCTGGGAGGTAGATTAGGCTGAGAGTGGGTGACTGTCCTAAGGTCACCCAACAAGATTCCATGACAGAGTGGGAGATTAAAAAATGGGAATACTAGATCCCAGTTTGACACTTATGTGGTTGTACTGGTTTCTAATTGACACCAACAAAGAATATCAGTTAAAATTATTTCTCCTTAAATAGTAGACACTCTAGAGTTTTTTGAATGTGTCACTGGTCCTCTGTTTTTAAAATATATGTACATGCAAATTGTTAGAAGGATACTTTGCCTTTAAAATAATACTCTGGGGTCCTTTCAGTTACCTTTCACTTGATATAAATAAAGCAAATTTATTTTCAAATGTACAGGTTGAAAAAACAGAACGGAAACAGAAATAATAATACTGTCCTACATAGGGCTGCCAAGTGGGGGCGGGTGGCGGGTAAACCCCCGCTTTGGAGGCCCGATTTCCATCGCTGCGGAATCAGACCCCGGGGGGAACTCCACCCCCCCGAAGCGCAGCGTGTCTGCGTCACCAGAGGTGACGTAACCACATCAATCACGTTGGGGGCGTGGCCCGAATCGTCGGAGGGAAAACTCTATGGTTTTCCCTCCGACAATCGGGGCCACACCCTCAACGTGGTCGATGTCGTGCATCACTTCCGGTGACGTGCTGGCAGCTCGTGCGCACATCCGGGGACGGCTCCCAGAGCCAGGCGAGGCTCCCCTGCCAGTGAGTTTTTTTGACTTGGCAACCCTAGTCCTACCTTAAAAGGGTGTTGTAAATCTGATTGAAATAATGGTTTGTATCCAACTGCTTCACTAAGCAAAGTTTGAAGCCTTCTTCCAGCCTAAGGAGCCATTCTCTGTTATACAGTTCTTTCTCTAACATGAGAGCCACTTAAATTGGAGGAATGCTTCTTATTAGGGTTCCTTAGTGGGATCCCCTGCCCCCAGCTCCCATTTCCCACCACCACTATGGCCATCAGCCTGACATTGCGATGTCACTTCTAGGGAAAACCCAGATGTGATGTTAGTCTTCTCTAGGAACTGCCAGAAATTCTGTGATTTCACCACACAATTTTTGACAATTCCTAGACAGAACTGGCATCACTGGTGGTAGTCCACACATGTCCCCACTTCCGCCCCATCTTCTACTGGTTACTAGGCTATGCTTGACAGCCACATTCCTTAGGTAGGAAGAACTTGATCCAGTCTGTGGTAGGATACTGCCCAATGTATGCAATAAACGTAGCACTTGGAATGTGCCATATAAATGCTCTGATTGCTGCTTGTAACCCTCACACCAACACTAGCATTCCTTAAGTCTGATTTCATTTATCCCTTTTCTTTTCTAAAGATAATTGCAAAGACCACTGAAACTGAGGAGGAAGGTCACTGGACTAGAATCTTAGCCGACAGTAAGAGGAGGTTTGAGCGGATTGTGAAACAGTTTGTCAACGCTGTTTTGCTGACTGCAGGTATAGTCATATGTTTTGCTGCTTCTGTAGTATCGAAAATGCATAGAATTTACTTTTTTCATGCAGGATGGCTGTGACACACACATAAATGCAGGGAGTAATAGGGTAGCCAGGTACCCACCCAGGGTGGGAGATCTTGTGTCCCCAGCTCCCATTGCCTGCTGCTGCTCTAATGCCTGGCTGGAGTAAAATAAAGTAAAAAATTGCCATTGATGTGATGGCTTTACATCACTTCCAGGAAAAACTTGGAAGTGATGTCACGCCACTCTAGGAATTGTCGGAAACTCTGTGGTAAAACTATATTGTTTCCAGTGATTCATAGAGCACACTGATGTCACTTCTGGGTTTTCGTTGAAAGTAACATAACATTGTTGTGGCAACAGTGCCCCTCCAGACACTAGCTGATTGCCAGCTGTTGGCTGGCAACCCTAGTGTTTGTGCAATCTAAAAGTGAAATTAGAGTTGTACAGATTTGACTGACTATTTGAAACAGCTGAATTCAGGCATTGCAAAATGGCCTTTTATCAAGTGAGACCTGGGAACTTAACAGTGCCATCAGTCCTGTCTATGGGTCAAATTAGACATTATATCTGACATGAGTGGCTGACCTGGAGAAGCAGAGACAGTCAGTCAGGCACACGGATAAGACTCTCACGGACTTGTTAGATATGTCTCACTCCAAGAATAGCAGCTCCGCCGCTGTCAGGGAGCATGAGGGTCAAGGGAAAACAGGGCACCATGCTAAAGAAAGGGGGAACGTTCCTTCAGAAGGGACCCTTCAGTACTTGGTGAACAGGAATCCTTTCACACCAAGGAACCATCCCTGGGCAGGGAGGGAGTGGGGCTCTTGGTAGTTGGTGATTTGATCCTTAGGCATGTAGATAGATGGGTTACGAACCCGTGTACTGACTGCATGGTGATTTGCCTGCCTGGTATGAAGGTAGTGGAAATTAAGCATGGTCTAGATGGGCTAGTAGGATGAAAAATGGGGGGGGGGGACCACACACACAACAACTTAACCCAACAAAGTTGAATCAAGAACCTAGATCTTTATCTAGAAAACAAGTACAGGGCCAATAGTTAAGAACATGAATGTAAACTAATTATAAGGAAAAACAAATGAATTTATTATAGAAATGTTTAAAAACACATAAGGGCCCAACTAAAGCCTCATAACACAATAAAAGTGACATATGCACAAGGGAAACAATAGTGACCAAATGAATTTCAGCCCAATGGGGCCTTCTTCGGAGGTCAAATAGACTCCTGTTTTAATCAAAAGGCAATGATATAGGCCCAAAAGTGGAGTTTTCAGGTAAGGAAATCAATAGACACAAGGAAATTATTTTATAAGAGGCCTCCTAGGATCTGGCCTTGTGTCAAGTACAGATGCATACAAGCTGAATAGTATTGCTAGTGTATGCCTCCCAATTTTGGTCCAGAAGTACAGGTGTGAGACACCTGAAAGGAGCCAATGTGCCTTGAATATAGAGCAGTGCTATAAGGCTTAAGGTCATTAGCTTATATAGGGTGGTCATTCCTAAGCTAAAGGAGCTTGTCCTATATTTTAACAGGTTGTGTATAGAGAGAGGGACAGAGGAATTGCATTTTACCCATTTTTTTAAATCTGTTGCTCAATCTGGTGCTGTGCTAAAAGTATGTTTGTGAACAGTATCCTTTTAATAAATACTTTATAACTTTTGATGCTGGTAGTGGTTCTCTGTACCACATAGACCTCCATCATCTTGAACCCGCTATTTTAAAAGAAGCGCCAGGGGGAAGGCAGGCCGTTGGCAAGCGGCTATTCCTCCAGGGATGCACGAGGCAGTAAACTGTCCCTGTGGTGACCAGGTGCTAGAAGCGGGAGACACAGAGCAAGTTCTCAGATCTTGGAAGGGAAGCTAGGAGTCCTGACCCACCCAACGGGCCATTCCTTACAAAGGTCAGGTGGTGGCAGTGGGTTACCCAAGAGAGATAGAAAAGCCTTTCCAGGCATTGGGAAAACCTTGGATGGCAGGGTGGAACAGGGCCTGCAGGCCAGAGCAGGCCCATTCCACCACAGGGGCCACACTTGAGAAATAGTTATATAGACATTTAATTGGTGGGAAGGGGATTGAGTATCAGCACATGATACCAGTGAGTGGTGCTGTTGCACATCTGAGTGTTTGTGTGGGTTCTATATTGCTTCTAACTGTGATTCTCTGTTCTGGGAGGAGTTGACTGTTTAACTGTCCTTAAGACAGTTGTTGGAGGCTGTGCAGTAGACCACTTGAAAAAATTGAAATTGGTTTCCTTGAACAAGTGTGTTACAATATGGTTAATGCCTGGTGTTGTTCATTATCCTGACCTGTGTCTAGCAAAACCAGAATAACTTATATGCAACAGTAAAACCAGTTTGCATAATTTATACAAGTTGCAGACCTTTATTTTTTCTTGGTGCAGAATTAAACGTAGATACACTGCCCTGACTTGAATGTATTCCAGTGCTGTATAATTCATGCTCATACAGCCCATGCTGTAGTTGACAGTTTGCAGAATATTTCCCTTCTCTTTTTCTAGACCCGCTTAGTGTTGTAGGAGAAAAGAGATTTCCAGTGAGCTGTTAATATTTCAGACACAGACACAGAATGAATCCTAAGGTGTCCATTGAGTTGTTAAGTGTGAGCAGCACTGTAGTGGAGAAAAGGGAGAAGAGCTAGAGGAAGGGTCTTGAACAGTCAGGGCATGATATGAGTGTGTTTCAGCGGGGAGGAAAATGATTAGTCACAAGGCACATAAATGGTTACTCTTCTCAGCTTGCTCCTAGGCATCAGCGGCATGACTGGCCTCTCCTCCCAGGCCTGGGCTGCCACTGGCCAGGTGCAAACCAAGTCCCTGGGACAACAGCATAGGAGCTTGGCTTGGACCTGGCTGGCAACAGCATGGACTCAGGATAGGACGGGTCTGCTGGGTCTGGGGTGATGAGTTACCTTAACCTGGCCCTGGGCACAGGTGTTCCCTTGAACTTTGTTTTATAATAGAAATATCCCTCTAACCCAGAGTGAACCAGGCATCAATTTAGCTCCTCCTATCATCCGGCGTCAAAGCCAAACTCCATATATACAGAGGCCTGGTAAGGCAGGCAATAGAAGAAGGAACCGACAACTTCTTTAGTGAAGTTAGGTAATCAGGCTGATCAGTCGATTAATTCTCTTCAGCTGTGATGAATATTTTTTAATGTACTGATCCTCTGGATTTCTTTAATGGACGACTTGTGGTTGGTCACTCAAAGGTTAAGAAGCCTAGAGTTGAGGAACATTCTGAAAGGAGCCATCTGGTGAAATAAGACAGCCAGAACCTTGGTTGTTTAGTCAATTCTTATAGACTTCATACCATAAAAAAAATAATTGACAATTCATGCCTCATTTGTCTGGCAGGTATATGTTGCATAG
Source organism: Gekko japonicus (assembly GCF_001447785.1). Taxonomy (NCBI): domain Eukaryota; kingdom Metazoa; phylum Chordata; class Lepidosauria; order Squamata; family Gekkonidae; genus Gekko; species Gekko japonicus. The sequence continues at coordinate 75,194 of NW_015161947.1, read as the reverse complement.
ATTACCCACTAGGAGAAAGTTCAAAGCAAGTGAGGTTTAAGACGAAGGAGACATCGTCACCTCAGGCCTGGGAGCGAAGGTTACGAGAAGAAAGGACTGCTGTTCCAGAAGCAGAAGAGAAACCAAGGCCCCAAATACCCATGAAGCGGAGCACTGTCTGTCACAGAACCATCAGAGAAAAATCAAAGGTTCCCCCACGGTTAGTGGAATTATTTTTTTGAAAGAAAAAGAATATCCCAGTAAGCTATTCTGCAGCTGGATCATAGAAGAAGCAGCAGCAAAGAGATTGGATTTATACCCCGCCCTTCTCTACCCAAAGGTGTCTCAGAGTGGCTTACAAACTCCTTTCCCTTCCCCGCCCCACAACAGACACCCTGTAAGGTAGGTGGGGCTGAGAGAGATCTTGACAGAAACTGCTCTTTTTCAAGAACAGCTCTTATCAGAACTACGGCTTGCCCAAGGTCATCCAGCCAGGTGCAAGTGGAGGAGTGGGGAATCAAACCCGGTTCTCCCAGATTAGAGTCCACGGACCTAACCACGACACCAAACTGGCTCTCATAGAAACAAGACAAATCCTTTGGTTGGAGGATTCTTATGAAATAAATACTGCAGTAGGACAGGTGTAAGTAGGAGACTTTAGAAGGAAGAATCTTCTAACCAGGGTTACAAGAGCGGCAAACCAAGCAGAACATTTTCTTTTGACCATGGAGGGAGGTATACAGGGCCAATGGGGCTGGTGTTGAGATGAGGTGTTTGTCTGTAGTTCAGTGCACAAGTCTGGAGTTTAAAAAGACCTCCACAATTATATGTCTCATTTTTATCTCACCCTTCTGTTGAAGAGCTTGGAATAGGGCATATGGTTTTCCCCTATTGCATTTTTACAACCCTTGAAGGTAGCCATCTTCTACTCCTACTTCTGGAAGCTTTCTGCCCTGCAAGATTTTCACTAGTGTTTTCACTGACACAAGAGGTTCCATAAGTGCAAGAAGGAAATGGAGACAATGTCTCTTGATTCTTTCTTCACTGCCCCAGCCCCTCCCATCTGTCTCTTTGGCATTTTGTCCACAAGGCTTGCACAGTTCCTGGCAATGCCTTTTTGATGGCCTCAGGGAGACCAAGGAGGTAGGAGAGCCATATTGTGTTTGCAGTTTATACGATACAATCCTTTGCCTACCATATTATTAAAGATACATGGCTTGCATTTGGGGAGGGGCCATGGCTCCGCGGTAGAGCATCTGCTTGGCATGCAGAAGGTCCCAGGTTCAATCCTCCAGTTAAAAGGACTGTGCAGAAGGTGATGTGGAAAAAGTCAGCCTGAGACCCTGGAGAGCTGCCGCCAGTTTGAGTAGACAAAACTGACTCTGGCCCTGGTCACACGAAACATTAGCCACGCTAGAAGGATGGAAGATAGGCGGATTTTCCGGGCGCGATCTCACTGCCACATCTGGGAAGCGTAGAGCTCCCATGGCTCACCCGAGGCTTCCCGCCGAAGACGCGCGGTAAAAAACTAGTACCTCAGAGGTACTAGTTTCTGGAAACCGTGGGGCAAGGGCGGGCGTCTGATCACATTTCCGGTGGCATCCAGCGCCCGCCCATGCCCCATTGCGAAAAGGTTCTTCCTCCCCGAAGTCTGCAGGGATGTGCACAGGCACCCAATGGGGCATGCGCATACTTCAGGTTAAAAACAAAAACACAACCCCATTTGCCGTGTTGCGCCGCTTCTTTGGCGCGTCGTGTGATTGGCACCTCCCCCCTAACTACGGGACCTCGACGGGACCGCAAGGGGATGCCTGATTGCGCAGTCATGCATTATTTCGCTGCGGGGCAAACAGCTACGCCTCCCCCCCCCGATATCCGGCCCGTGTGACCGGGGCCTTTGATGGACAAAGGGTCTGATTCAGTATAAGGCAGTGTCATGTGTGTGTTCCTATTTATTTGTCTTTCCATTTTCTCTTTCCCCCACTCTCAAAATCATGGCACACACTTCACAGAGACAAAGCAGAAGCAGATGCTGAAGCACAACTTGCAAGTACCTGGGCAACTTCTCCTGCAGACTGTCCCATTGTGCTGCGCAAAATAATGTCCAAAGTGGATGACGTTGTAGGTTGCAAGTGTGTTGTGAAAATCCCATCCATTACAGACTTGGAATTTGAAAAGTTTGTCGCCGCCCCAAGAGACCCTTATCAGATCCTCGTGATATGTGTGCTGTCATCCAAAACTCAGTCCTGTTCTCCGTTCTTCGAGTGGTCTTTAGAAAAGATGTATATAGAGATGCAGCATGGCCGAGCCTCCCCTTGCATTCAGGTAAGCTTACTTTGGCATCCAGGACTGCCAAATCGGGGCAGGACCATGGCTCAGTGGTAGAGCAACCGTTTTATATGTAGAAGGTCTCAAGTTCAATCCCCAGCATCTCCAGTATAGCAGACACAGGATCAGGTAACAGGTGATATTGAAACATCTCTATCCAAGATCCTGGAGAGCTACTGCATGGATGGCACATGGTTTTTCCTCAGAGCTTGCACATTCTTGCCTGATTGATACCTGTTGCTGTTCTATGTGATGGCATAAGTATCGCAGGTGCTATCCACCAACCATGTTCGGTAAGATCAGAGCTGCATGAATATGCACCTATGGGATGAATCCTGCAGATCCGTCCCATGAGCAGAGGTGCTCTTCCCCGGCAGAAGGAGTCTTCCCCTGGTGTAAGAAGGTCTTCCAAGCATCTTGCATTGGGGAAGGTTCCTTCTGGCAGAGGAAAACGACTCCACTTGTGGACTGAATGTCTGCAGTTCAGCCCCATGTTTATGCTGCAGCTTGATATCTGATGCAGAATTCAGGATGCTGCCAGTGCCCTTCATTTTAAAAAGTTTCCAAATCATATGGTTACTAAAAATGAGAGAAGCTTCAAAGCGTGTGAACAGATGCAGGGGTGGGGTGGAAAGGGGAAGGAAGATAGGAAAGATGGGCAAAGCCTTCCGGCCCTGGGTGGAGCTTTCTTTTCTCTGCATATTGCCTGTCCCTCCTCTGGAAACAGACTAGGTTATGGAAGGTAAAACAAATATACGCACCTTTACCCCTATCATCTAGTTATTCAGGGCACAGAAATGGTATTCCAGGAACATAACAGCCAAAGAGTGGTCTCTTTGAGGATAGGAAAGACCCTCCACCATGCCTAGCAACAGCTATGATTTAGGGTTTTGCAAACTGGGGGGAACCTCCAGATTTGCCAAAAAAACCTAACAAAAACCTCATTTGGGGTTAAAAACCCCAAGCCGATTAGTGCACGTGCAGGCTTCACAGAAGAGGGGAAAGAGCCAGACTTCAGCCATTTGTTATTGCTGTCAGGTCACAGCTGACTTATGACGACCAGCAACCTGAAAAGGTGCACAAACACTTGTAGAAACAAGGATGCGGGAGGGCAGAGCTAGTGGGGGAACAAAGTGGAGACAAGAGAGGGCGATCTGTGGCAAAGGGAAGAGGGATGCTGGAGTCAGCAATGAGGGGGAAAGTAGCATTTACCCTTACCTGCAAGTTGTCATTCATTTAGCTGTTGTAGATTTTCCAGGCTGTCTGGCCGTGGTCTTGGCATTGTAGGGCCTGACGTTTCGCCAGTAGCTGTGACTGGCATCCTTAGAGGGATAACACAGAAAGAAACACAGAGGTATAGCACAAGAGAGTACTCCATCGTTCTGTGTTATACCTCTGAGGATGCCAGTCACAGCTACTGGTGAAACGTCATGTCCTACAATGCCAAGACCACGGCCATACAACCTGGAAAATCTACAACAGCTAATGATCTCCGGCCATGAAAGCCTTCGACAACATGTCATTAATTTCTTTGTTAATTTCAGGTAATGATCACAGTTAATGGCCATTTATAGATCTATTCTTCCTGAGTTTGCCTAATCCTTTAAAAAAACGAGACCATGTTTTTATAGCAGACACAGGAAATCCTGCCTGACCTTTTAAGCTTCATGTAGCATTCCATGCTTCTCCCATTCATGGCAGCTTCCGCCCTTTTATTGAACTTTGGTACAAAGCAACACATGGCAAATGTCTCCTACCTGCCGCTTGACTTCTTTGGGAAGAGAGGAGTCAAGTAGATTCCACTGGAGAAAGCTGGACCTCTCTGCTTTTCCTATCCTCTTTCAGGCTCTGACAGTCGCTGTATTATGTGACCACCAGGAGGAAGAACAGAAGCACAACGTTTCCCTTTTCGTGCTTTTGGTTGGGGTCCTCCTTTCTCTTCTTTCCAGAAGAAGCTTTGATTACCCTCCCCCCTGCCTCCCATGACCACCCAGTGGTTTAAGTGGGATGGGGAAGGAAATGAAAGCATAAAGAAAGAAAACACAAAGAAGAAAACAAAGGTGCTCTGAGTCAGGCTTTTCCCACTCCTACTTCTTCTACTGAGGAAAGTTCTCCGGCCATGTCCAGTACATCTGCCTGCTTACCAGATTCCACATATTTGCTTGGAGAGCAGGCCTCGTGACCTTAAGGCTGAACATTTGGCTTCCCTTTCAGTGCAAGCACGATCCCTGCCGCTTCCTGAAGTATGACCTAGACAGCCCGATGAACAAGAAGCCTCCTCTTCTCATCCAGAAGCATGGTGTCACTCCAGGAATGGTGGTGGTATGTGTTTGATCATTTCCCTGCTTGCATGGCCCTTTCAAGGCCCTTTCAAGTCCAATGCTATGGTGGAATCTTCATGGCACATTCTATCAAGTGCTAGAGGAAAGGCCCATGCTCTGAGAATGATCCATTAGCAGCAAGCAAACCTGCAGAAGTCCAGTTAGATCCCAGCAGAAGAGATAGAGGGTGGCTAATGCTTTTTCTGTTTGTTTGGTTTGGGATTTTTTTGTTTTCGTCTGGCCAGAGTTGTACACACCAGCACAAGGCTCCAGTCCTTGCCTGGCCATCGGGTTGCCAGGTGTCCCCTGGCCACCCGAAAGGGAGTAGGGTTGCCAGATCTAGGTTGGGAAACTCCCGGGGATTTGGGAATGGAGCCTGGGGAGGATGGGGACCTCTGTGGGATACAGTGCGTTAGAACCCCACCCTCCAAAGTCTTCATTTTCTCCAGAGAAGCTGATCTCTGTAGTCTGGATATGAGTTGTAATTCTAGGGGATCCCCAGATCCCACCTGGAGGCTGACATCCCTACCTGGCCATCCTCTTGTCTACTTTTCTTGCTAGGGGATTCCAACAATGGAGCTGGGGCTTTTTTTTTTTTTTGCTAGACTCCTTTATACTCAAATACACTTATTCACACTATCCAAAGATGAGCCCTCGCTGCATTTAACGTGTGTCTAAAGAGCTGTCAACCTATTTATTTGCAAAGTAGCCTTGCTACTGCTGGGAAAGTGATATTGCTTTTTAAAAGAATGAGATGTTTTAAAATTTGCATTCCAATTTAGTTATTTATATTTAGACATTTTGTATCCCACTCTTCCAGACACTTGTTCCTCATGTTCTTATTTCTCATTTTCCTTGAAAAAGGAGAGAAGAAAAGTGGTCTTGATTGGAAAGTGGGAGACATGCACAAGCTTCCCACTCCCCACAATGGCCTGGCACATTGTCTGGGTGCAGAGAGAGAGGGGGGTGTAAATTGGCTCTTTGATGGTCTATGGGGGATGCATCTACAAGTGGGCTTTGTGACTGCATTGAGCTCTAGTCTTGATAGTTGCAGTGGTTCTATTTAAAGAGAAGAAGCAGACATGGACTAATTCTCAGAGCCTTCTTTGTTTTTTGAAGGGGAGGCGGCTACTACGTTAGCCTAGAACTATGAATATTTGTGTGCTGCTATTTTAATGCTCAGTAGCCTTAAACTGGGATTCTCACATAGTAATACAAAAAAAGGACTATGGGCTCAATGCAGCAGCGGTCACCACAAGGAGGGAAATTAACAAATCCTGAATAAAACGGGCAAACGCCTTTGCAAATTTCACAGGCTGCTGGGTGATGTTTCAGTATTAATTAACATTTAATCAAGCACATAGGGCCTGTGTACTAAACCTTGTCACTGCCACTTCTACAGATGAGAAAAGGTTAACATTTAAGGCAACTAATTAACCAATCTAGTTAATTATTTTAGGTGAGGGCACGAAGCTTAAAGAACATACCTGATAGGTCAAAAAGGAAGGGATAATTCTAAAGGTAACTCATGAAGGGCAGGAAGAACAAGCAAAGCAGAAGGCCCCTTGATCGGTTTCCCTTCACAGAGGACAATCAAGGAGCGTAAAGGGTGGAGTGTGAGTTTGGACGGGTAGGACAACTGATACTAGTAAATTAACATTTGATTCTATGACTTAAATCCACAGTTAATGAAACCCAGTAGATCCTGTACCATTGACTCTAATGTACCATTGTCTATTTTAATCTACCATTGTCTATTTCATTCATTAAAACGTTTATATCTCACCCTTCACCGAAGTTCCAAGGTAGTTTCCAAGGTAGTTTTTATTTTAAAAAAAGATGCAATAAGTTATTCCAAATGAGAGACAAAAGCCAGAAACATTTAAAACCAGAGAAATAAAAAGCATACAGAATTCCCAAACAAAATGCTCTTTTGAGTAGCACTTATTTTCAACTGCCATCTAAAGACAGCTTGAGAAGGAAGCAAAGAGATCTCTTGGTGGAGGCACTTCCAAAATTCCGTTACCACTACTGAGAAAGACGTTAGGCACGTGGGTGTTCAGCTTTTGCTCTTGCTTATTGTTCCCCGAAGTTCTCATGCATTATGAAGGCTGTTTCTTATTGTTCGTTCCCTATAGAACATACAGACAAGACTAGCTATTGTACTTCAGGTTGGGCTGTTGATGACTTTTGCTCCCCATATACTGATTGGCTATTGCGCATGTTCTGCACCCTAATGAACTACATGATTCATCAGCTTGAGCAAAGAGTCACTTTTTTCTTCCGTCCATTTAGCAACCCTACTCAAAAAGTGTGTTATCAATTTTTTTTTTTTTAAAGGAATGGAGTGGGGATGGTGGAAACTGTGTAGGGGGAAAGCGATGGCAAAAGTTAATACAAGCCACTCAGCATGCAACATTTGCACATGTGTAATGGTGAAATCATGGGTATGCATACCTGGAAGGAAGCCCCATTGAACTCAATGGGACTTATTGTACTTTGGTCACATGATGAGAAGACAAGAGTCTCTGGAACAGACAAGAATGCTAGGAAAAGTGGAAGACAGCAGGAAAAGAGGAAGACCCAACATGAGATGGATTGACTCAGTCAAGGAAGCCACAAGGGCCCTCAGATTGCAGGGCCTGAGCAAGGATGTTAACAATAGGACATTTGGGAGGTCATTAATTCGTAGGTTCACCATGAGTTGGAAGTGACTCAAAGATGCTTAACACACACACACACACACACGCACGCACACAGAGGTTCATAGTTTTGGTGTGTAAATGGTTTTACTGCATCATGGTCCACATCTTCAGTGTTTGCTAAAATGAAAAGATAACATAAGAAAGTGCTGAAGGCACATGCTCTGTGACTGATGTACCTTGTGTATCATGCTATTTACATATCTGTAAGAGGCTGATGATGTAAGTTGCCTTATAAAGGGACAGCAAACGTTATCAGTAATGAAACATCCTTGGTGCTCTTTCTCATTACCTCTTTAGGTAAAGGTTCCCTTGCTCGAAAGCCAGTCGAATCTGACTCTAGGGTTGCGGTGCTCATCTCCGTTTCAAAGCCGAAGAGCCAGCGCTGTCCGAAGACGTTTCCATGGTCATGTGGCCGGCATGACTAAACACCAAGGCGGACGGAACACTGTTACCTTCCCACCGAAGTGGTACCTATTTATCTACTTGCAATTTCTTGCTTTCGAACTGCTAGGTTGGCAGGAGCTGGAACGAGAGACGGGAGCTCACTCCGTCATGCGGCACACTCGGGTCTCGGACTGCTGAACTACCGACCTTCCACAGCCTGCAGATCAGTGTCTTAACCACTTGAGCCACCGCAGCTCCTCATTACCTCTTTACCTGAGGGCTTTTCCAGGCTTTTCCAGGCTACCAGTGTTTAGCATGACGAAGGTGTAGTTGCTTCCCATATGCTGGAGGGAGTCCTTCAAGGTAACACTTCTTTGGTGAGGGAATATCATATTTCCCAAGCACTCTCACAGCATATTTTGTACTTGGGGTGGAAAGGGCAGTTTTCAAAGTACATCTGTGGCCATTGCAGTTGTTGTGTGAGCATCATGGGTGCCTACTGGAGACGGCCTATGATACCAGTGGTGACAAGTGATGTCGTGTCCACCCATCATGACATTTTGTGCTCTTTCATTCTTCGCCAGATGAGTATTTCCTAACTTATCACCCAAGTGTAGGAATGGTCATGCGGACTAAAAAGCTAAGCATGAGTAAGGCTGTGCCACCCGCTCTGTTATGGTGTCCTGGTGCTTCATGAATCTTTTGCTTTTCAAAAAGGCTGTGTTCTTAGAGGGCTGTGCTTTTCTGTCCAGTGCCGGAGAGCACAGCTGATACTTTCTCCTTTGAGAAACAGCGGAAGCACAGCAGTGCTCTCCCTCTGGCCATTATTTGTGGCTTAGATATTGTGCCTTGACCTTTGAAGGGGGGGGCGGTTAGGACCATCGTAAACTAGTTAAAAAGCAGCTGGAGCCCACGTTCACTGGACAGACTCACAGGCTTTGTGGGGAATTAACATCAGTGGGGATTAAATTAAATACAAATATTAGGATTTGGCATCAAATATTAATGCAGCATTTCTACATTATTAATACATCATTAGAGAAACGTTCTGGCATTAGCTATTCCTAAATCACTTGGAGATTATGAATCGAACTCCTACTCCATACTAATTTGATGTGCAACACCTGCCTCCTCTCTCTTAATAGCCCCGCTAAAGAAAGATGAAAAGACACAATTTCTCTTTGATCCATTTTACCACCCAGGTTGCAAAAATGGTATGCTGATCTCAGTTTTAGAGGACAAGAAAATGGACACAGCAACAGAAGGCCTTGTCCAAGATGTGATTCATTGTCCCAAATCTCATGTGTTATGTAGAAAATATACTACTTAATTTAATGGCTGGGAATCTCACCCCTTCCAGTTTTGCCTGGAAAGATAAAGCTCCTTTCTTGGGAGCTTTGGCACATAAGGAGAGATGTTTTTGTTTGGGTTTGTTGACAGAGGCGCCAAGTCAGATAAGACAGAGATTTCTAGTGAAAGCCCTTCTGTGTTTCAAAGCATTTCTTTTAGATGCTTGTAAATCCCCTGTCTACAGAAATGTTACACGTTAGGCTTGTTGGGTGGACAAGCTCACAGTTTCAGAGGGCCCCAGTGCTGCTATTCACCCCCTCCAACATGCCAGACTCTATTGGCTGGCCTCCCTCCAATACATTTGGTCATATTGTTAACATACAGCCTTGAGGTTGCCTTTGACACATCTGCCCCTACTGTTGGAACAGCCCTCGATCGTCATGAAAATGGGGTGTGGGGGAGTTATAAAGGTTGCCTGAGTATTCTGATTCATCTCAGAAACAGGCTAACACCCCAATATTTCCACATGTGGAAAATTAAGGCAATGGAATGCAGAAAATGTAAAGTTGAACAAAATATCGTCTTCCCCACAAATATGGTTCTAGTCACATTTAGCACTGGCGTTAGTCTATCCCTTGAGAGACTTTCATGGAGGTGAGTTGCCCTGTGTATCCTCAATTTAATTCAAGTATCTCTGAGTTTACTAGAATTGTGGGATTCTTTTTTCTTTTTTGTCCTTTTTCATATGTTCATGTCCGTGTGTGCACCTGGAATTCATGGCGACCACTGGTGACTGACCCCTACTGGGGGCCTGGAAGAGATTCAGAGAGGTGGCTGAATAAAGCCTTCCCCCACCTCCTGACTACTGGTATTCCTGGGAGGTCTCCCATCCAAGTACTTGCCAGGGTTGGCCCAGCTTAGCTTCCAAGATCTGATGGGATTGGGCTTGCCTGGGCTATCCAGGTCAGGGCTAGAGGCCAGTCTTCTAACTCTACTAGGAAATAAATGGGATATGCTTCCAAGTAAACATGCTTAGAATGGCTTCCCTAATGTTGTATCAGTGTAAACCATCTTCGTAACACCAAGATGAATAGAGTGGATGTGAGCGAGGTATTTATTATTTATCTAGAAAATGTATGTGCTTACCTCTCCACAGTTCTACTCAAGGTGGTTTACAAGTAAAAACAATGCCATAAAATCATAAAACATCATAATTATCAACATAAAACAAAATAAGTACCTGAAAAGTCATTAAAAACAAGCCATTAACAAGTAAAGGTAGAAGCGTACGTTGACATTCCCTTTCAAGGTGTGTGTGTTGTTAAGTGCCATCAAGTCGCTTCAGAGTTATGGTGACTCTCTGGATTAATGTCCTCCAAAATGTCCTATTGTTAACAGCCACTCTCAGGTCTTGCAGACGGAGGGCCCTTGTGGCTTCCTTTATTGAGTCAGTCCATCTTCATGTTGGGTCTTCCTCTTTTCCTGCTGCCTTCAGCTTTTCCTAACATTGTCTTTTCCAGTGACTCTCGTCTTCTCATAATGTGACCAAAATACAACAGCCTCGGTTTACTCATTTTAGTTTCTAGGGAGAGTTTATCTTTCAGGGTATGTAAAGCTGCCTTATACTGAATCAGACCCTCAGTCCATCAAGGTCAGTATTGTTCAACCCAGACTGGCAGTGGCTCTCCAAGGTCTCAGGCTGAGGTCTTTCACATCACCGACTGCCTGGTTCTTTTAACCGGAGAGGATGGGGATTGAGTCTGGGGCCTTCTGGTAAGACACAGCCCCTTTCCCGAAAACATTTCCTATTCATTAAGGACACACAAAATATTTGCCACTCTATGAATGAAAACCAAAAGAGGGCTCTTGTGCTTTGGCTAGCATGTCTTTGTTTGAAGAATTATATCGATGGCATCTTGCTATTCTATGGCATAGGCAAAACCTGGGCCATCATATGACTGAGAAGATGGCTTTAAAAAGATTTCCTTGTGACTACCATTAACAATAACTAGAGAATTCTCACTTTTGGTCATGCATTTAAATCTGTACCTCCAATTCAAAAGATCAGGAACGGTATTAGTAAGTGTGTAGCCCTTGGCCAATCACCCATGTAGTCATGGGGCTCCTCCGTTTTAGCACACAGAGTAAGCTAACAAGTGCACAGGGGCAGTTCTGTAGACAGAATTGGGCAAGCCCAGAAGGTCTATATGAGCCTGGTTTACTGATGTCTTACATTAAGGGGATTAATAAATCAGGAAAGACTACACATATAGACTTCAATGTGGTCAAAGATGCAAGGAGTTGCCTGCTTTATAAGCAAAACTGCAGTACAAGAATTTCAAGTAGCAGAGATGGAACCAAGTTAGCTGGAAAACAAAGCCCATTAAGGCTGATTGTCCAGGTTCCAAGGTTCTTTTCTCTTGATCTTTACCCAATGAGTGTTTAATCTGCTTTGGAAATGCATAGACCAACGGCCTAGGATAATGGAATACACTACAAATACATTACATGACAAGTACAATGGTTCATTCATAATTAGACCGTATCATTTGTCAGTAGAGGGAGTAGTTCTCTCAGCCCAGTCTTATCCATGTTTACTTCGAAACACCGACTGAATTCAACAGGGCATATTCCCAGGCCAGCGTTCAGCCTTCAGCTGATTTGTGCCCTTTAAGAATCATACGTACTTTTTTTCTGTCAAAAAATGTATACCTCACATTCCTCTTTTTGACAGGGGACCCAAAGCAGTTAACAATACCCCCACCACCCAAAACCATAAAGTGAAAATATAGAAATAACCCACCTAAAAACACTCAAATCAGAGGAAAAGAATATAAAGTATGTTAGCAACTGTACATCAGTGGCCCACTAGAGGGAGCTGCTGATGCTCTGCACTGTCACGGGAGACGGTGGTCGGTGCAGAGGCAGCCCTAGAACTTCAGCTTTTTAATGAGGGTTTGTTTGTTTGTTTCTTGCATGGAAGCAGCACTACAACATCCAGGGCAAGCATGTGGTTGCCAGCGACCTTTGCCCAGAGCCACCCGTACAGTTTCCCTCTGTCCCATCAACCCTGATCTCATATCCTTCCCACACCTTCCACAGACACGCCTCGTTCACTCTATGCCCCACCTTGTTTTCCTGACTGCATCTCCCCTTTCTTCTTCCCTTTACTTGCTGGTTTGCCTGCATCTCTCACCCCACCCTTTGCCCGGCCTACCCCCCCCCCCAAACCAGTCAGCTCTTGCCTACCCATGAAAGCAGTCAGCTCTCCCAGGGTCTCCTCTCTTGTAGCTTCATATCCATTTTACTCCCTCAGCCCCACAGACATAAGAAAGCTGGTTTCATACACTTCCTCCCCTTCATGACAAGTACCCAGGTTGCATAGCTTTATTTCCATGCAGGTCTTCCCTTCCCTTCACCATTTGAAACTCTCGCAGGGGGCTGCTAGATGAAGGGCAAGGCAGGAACGCCTCTGGACGTTCATAGGATCCATTCCTCATTCTTCTGTTATTGGAGAGAGAGAGGCTTGGAAATATGTGAGCATCGCCTCTCACAGACAGGAGCTGTGTAAAGTGTTCAGAGTTTGGGGCTGGAGCTTATTGTTGGAAAATACACTGCCAGGTTTGTTCCCCAGTGCCTTTAGGTGATAGATCTCAGGTAGTCGCTGTTGGAAAAGGTCTTTCTCTGCCTGAAACACCGGGGCACCATTGCTAGTCGGAGAAGCTAATACTGACAGTCTGATCCAGTATAAGGCAGCAGTATAATGCTTTCTACTTCTCGGTAGCAACTGGCATTACATATTCAGCATTCAACGATGTGCGGGGAAGAGCATGCGTGTGTAACTGTCACAGCCCCATTTAAGAGTCCTGTGCAAAACAGGAAAAGGAAACCGTTTGGCCCAAGCTCTCCGACTTGGTTTTATTTTTACTTTTTTTTTTAACTGTGAAACATTTTTGTCCTCTTCCTCCTCCTTCCTGTCTGTTTGTCAACAGATGTACTCTGGAGGGAAGCCACTCTTTGGGGGCTGTGTTTTCAATGGATACAGCTACAGCAAGAGGGATTTTCTGAAGCAGATCCACCAAGCTCGCCTTGACTGCAAGATGGGTCACTTCCTGCCTCCGAGTTTCAAATTTAGGTAAACCAGGAAGTGCAGTGGAAGTGAAAGAGGAGAATGGGGAGAGGGGAAGGGTGAGAGTTGCTACAGAGGGAAATGGTCTGCTTCTCTCTAAGTTGTCAACAAGGGAATGAGAAGAATGTTAAAAAAAAAAAAGCCAGAACTGAATGAGATTCTTCCCTGTGGTACTTCAGGTTTCCAAAGATGAGGACTGTCACCTGATGGAAGATTTAATCATTCAGCTTTTAATCAGGCAATTGATTAAATTTACTAAAAAAAATGCATGTAATGAAAAATTCAGTGCAAATGCATTTTGAGTCTATTAAAAATCATGGTAAGATTGAGATAAATTATACCTTCATTAAGTAAATGCCATCACTCATTGTTAGAAGGTATAACACCATTTTTAATTTGTTTTCCTCTTTACCAATGTAAGGTTATAGAATATTTCCAATTATAGCTAACACATCAGACCCCAAATTACTTTAAAAATGAGCATGTTCAAATACCATTAGTATTTTAGAAGATCTGGATTGGGAAGATGTGTTGATGTTGACTTCAACAGAGCTGACAGTGCCCTTTGCTAGAAACAAAGATTTGCGTTTTCATCCTGGAGAATGAAATACCTGCAACTTTGGAGTATCGCTTGTAAAGAAAAGCCATTTAGAAGTTTCTTTTGTAACAGGTTTGATGGACGAAGGAGGGAGCTTGTGCGTAACCTGCACTGTGATATATCATTTACTCTTAGCCCCACTAATAAAATGAGTTCATGTGCAGATTTTAACCTGTTTTAAAGCGTGATTAGTCTGCCAACTAAGGCCCCGGTCACACGGGAGATTTTGGCCCGGGAGAGGGACGGATTTGGGGCGCAGCAAACGGTCGCGATCTCACCGCAACATCTGGGAAGCGGCGCGCACCCGTCCCCAATCCGTCCCTACACCCGGAAAACCCGCTGTAAAAAAGAACCTCCTACAGAGGAGGACTTACCTGGAGCACCGGAGCAAGCGCGGTTGTGGGATCGCCGGTGCGCTCGTCTTCCGCAGCAATCCAGCCTCCCGGCCGAACTGCGCACGCGCACAGATGCGCAGTTCAGCTGCCTCCCTCCCTCTTCAGTGGCTTCCCCCCGGCATCTGATCGTGCCGGGGAGGAAGTGCACGGCGGCTCAGGGGATCTATGTGATCCTGCCGCTGCGTGTCTTTTTTGGTGCGGCTTTAAAAAGCTGCACTTTGCCCATGTTCCCCCCCCCCGTGTGGCAGGGGCCAACATCTGTTTATACTTGTAACCTGACTAAAAATTCATAATGTCCAGAAGGTCAAGTACAGGGGAAAAATAATCTGTACATTAGCCCATCTGGGGTGATCTGAGGAAATGTGTGATGGCACAGCAACAACAATCTTTGCAAGAAGTATGGTTTACCATCAGCCAGGAATTTATGGGAGCACAAACCAGACAAGATCGTGGAGAATGATGAAACAAAGGTTCTTTGGGACTTCCAGTGGCAAACAGATAAACACCTGGAGCATAACACCCCTGATATCACAATTGTAGGGGGGGGGGGAAATGAGAAATAGAGATTGGATCATTGACACTGCAATCCCAGGAGACAGCAGAATAGGAAAGAAAGAACAGGGGAAGATAACAAAATACCAAGACCTATGAACAGAGTTAGAGTGTCTCTGGGAGGAGAAGGTTACTATCGTGCCAGGAGCAGGGCCTAGAAGTCTTAAGAAACACCTGGACATTCTGGGCACTGAGCAAATAGCACCAGCTCAGTTTCAGAAGGCAGAGTTGCTTGGAACAGAAAGAATCCTGTGAAGATAGATCTGCAACTCCCAAGAATTTGGCTAGATCTCAAATTGCAGAACACCATCTACCAGTGAAATATATGACTGTGACACATAACAACAACAATAATACATTATTAATGCCATCAAGTTGCAACCAACTCATGGCAACCCCAGGACTGTGGGGTTTTCATGACAAGAGCTGAGCAGAGGTGGTTTGCCATTGTCATCCTCTACATCACAAGGCCAGTCTTCTTGGTAGTCTCCCATCATGCAAGTTCTAATCAGGGCTGAGCTGAGATTCTCAGCTCTGACAAGCTCAGGCAAGGCTGGGGTATGAGGCTGCTGTGACATTTTAAAACAATGCAAAAATAGAAAGGAAGGCAATTTCTGTTTTTTTCAAATTGGACTCGATCACCTGGTTGCCCACTTGCCTCTTCACTGTCAATAACTTGTCCACATCACAGAATAGCAAGGAGACGTTGCTTGAGATGCCAGCTCCCAAACTCCTGTGTTCTTCATGACTTCTGTTACAGAAAGGAGCCAGCTAGTCTTTCTGTCCTCTGCTCCACTATTGCCTAAAGGCTGGGGTTCCCCCCCCCTCTTTGCTCGCGGGGAGGGCGGGGTATAAATTGAATAAATAAATAAATAAATAAATACATTTATAGTCAGGCTTGAACATCAGAAAAGGTGGTGAGGGCCATGGAGGCACACGGATCAAAGCTGGCTGTAAGTGGAGGAGGAAAAAACACATCTCGTTCCCTTTCCTCAGACTTTGAAAGGCACAGGAAACTATAGCCCAGTGGAAAGTGTAGAAGTACACACACAAACGACCATTGTTCAGTTGACAGAGGAACTGTTAAGAATGTGGGAACAAAACAAAGTTCAAGTCGGAGCATCTTCTGTGTACCGTGTAAGGCATTTTTACTTGAACTGGCTTTTTATGATCATGGATAGAGTGGAATGCAGGTGGCTAATAATTCTAATGGGCTTTATTGTATAAATATATATGTTACCTGCCTTGAGCCTTTGGGTGAGGAAGGCAGTAAAACAAATCATCATAATCCCCCTAAGTTTTTAGGGCTACATAAACAAATCAGAATCTCCAGTGCTAAATTATGTTATAATCCAAATTCTTTGAGGTAAATGGCCACGGATCAAGCTTCAAATAGTTTATGAGCTGGTAAGTGCTTTCAATATTTTGGTCTATAGGAACCGCAATATCCTAGGGCTTTAGTCAGTTTGAGTCCCTCTGACATGAATCTTGAATCCAAGTGAAAAGGCTTAACTGTTTTGGGGGTCATAGCCAAAGGCTCTGATTCTAAAACTACTCTGTATTTTTTCATGAGGTGAGGGCATTGTGTAAGTGACACAGCTTTGTGGCTGATGGCCATTTTCTTCAGGGAAAGAAATGGTGATCTTAGTTCTCTCTGATCACTTGGTTAGGTACCTTTGCACCATCATTTCAAGTCTTGTAGGCAAATAAGTATTACGTGGAATTAAATCCTCTCTACATGTTATTTTATATGTCTATAGCTCGGCAAGCGCATTGGGTGTGGGCACCCGCAAACTGCAGGCTACACTCTCCAAACCAGGTTTTGAACATTGTACAGCACAGAGGTAAGATTCTGTTGTGAGAAGTCAGAGAAAAATAATTATTAAATTTAGAAGAAGAAACAGTTGGTTTTTATACCCCGCTTTTCTCTACCCACTCCTGCCAACCTAGCAGTTCGAAAGCAAGAAATTGCAAGTAGATAAATAGGTACCACTTCGGTGGGAAGGTAACAGCGTTCCGTGCGCCTTGGTGTTTAGTCATGCCGGCCACATGACCACGGAAACGTCTTCGGACAGCGCTGGCTCTTCGGCTTTGAAACGGAGATGAGCACCGCAACCCTAGAGTCGGACTCGACTGGCTTTCGAGCAAGGGAACCTTTACCTTTACCTTTCTCTACCCTAAGGAGTCTCAAAGCACTTTACAATTGCTTCCTCTCCCCACAAGAGGGATCTTGTGAGGTAGGTGGGTTGGAGAAAGTTCTGAGAGAACTGTAACTGTCCCAAGGTCACCCAGCGGGCTTCATGTGGAGGCCGGTTCTCCAGATTAGAGTCCGCCGCTCTTAACCACAACACCACGCTGGCTGTCTGGGCAGCCATCAAAAACATCACACTCAGCTGAAGCTGGATGCAAAACTTTTAAAGAGAGTTGAAAATAGCTCGAAGGTTTCCCTTCCAATTGCTTGGGTCCACTCGTAAGTGATATCTTATGGAGTGCATGGCAGAAATGTTTCAAAGAGTCAACCAACATTTTATTGGCCAGAAGAGGGAGCCAAGAACTACTAAATGTTCAAACAGTTCTCCAGGGTTGGGATGCATGTAGGGCTAGTCAGGGCTAGTCATGGGCCAGACTGAGTGCTAGAATTCTGATACAGACTGTACAGAGCATGGCTTTAAAGTGGGGCTAGACAGTTCACAGAAGATAGGTCCATCAACGTCTATATCAAGACGACTGAAGGGAACTCCCATATCCAGAGGCAGTGGACCGCTGAATGCCAGTGCTAAGAGGCAACACCAGGGGAAGGCCTCATTGCCCTGGTTCATTGGCCCTCCAGCTCCTGGGCAACTGCTTGGCCACTGTGTGAAACAGGGTGCCCAACTAGATGGATCAGTCATCGTCTGATCCAGTGGGACACTTCTTATATTCCTGAGATCACATCAGTATTTTCCTGAAATACATAAGAGTTCTTAACTTTTTAGGGAACCTTCTGACACAGAATTTATTGATCCTGGTAAACAGCAGGAGTTTCAATACCTGCTATATAAAAATAACTAATAATGTGATTCCTGCCCACAAGGATCTTCATGGTCTCTGTGCATCACACCTCTGGGATATAGTGTGCCTGTGCCAACCTCGATTGGTTCCTCTTGAAAGTGAAAGGGATTTTCGCGCCCACTCCCAGTCATGCACCAGCTCCACTGTGCATGACCAAGGGAGGGGAATGACAATCCCGCCAGTTCTCTTCTGACCACCGCGCTGGTAGGATCTTCTCCGCTTCGGTTGGTAAAAAATTTGGGCTTTTAGGCCTATTCCTCGTTTTCTTCGAAGTTTCTTTGTTTTTCTTCTTGTTTATTTTTGTTAAGTGAAAGGACTTTGTTTCTACGGATTTATTTCCTTTTGGACTCTGTTGTGTGTTCCCCCCCTCTCCCAGCCTATGGCCAAGAGGTGGGGTTTCTTTAAACGGTGCTTTAAGTGCAGCAGCAAGATCGCCCCCCCAGACGGACACTCGCTTTTGTGCCTCGGGGAATCGCACCGAGTGAACTCTTGTGCTCATTGCATGAAGTTTTCGAAACAGACAAGGAAGAACAGAGCTGCTAGACTTTGCGTTGCGCTTTTGGAGTTAGCGCTTTCACCGATGGTGTCACAGAACACTTCTGGGCATGTGTCAATGTCAACTGCCGCCTCGGCATCGACGGCTGCGCTGTCCCCAATACAACTCACATAGATGTTGGCCACCCGATGCTGAAACACTCGGCCCAGACATCTCAGTCCTTAGCCAATACTCCCTCCAAAAAATGCAGGGAAGGCAAGAACGGTCAGCCAGTCAAGCTTAAAGAGCATATGAAAATTCCCCCTGTGCAATCTCTGCTGACCCCTTGGAGGGCCATGGAATCGAATCTTTCGGGGACTGCTTCACTTGACTCTCAGTGCCGACAGCAGCCACAAGGTGTACCTTGGTCGCCTTCGCTGCGTCCTATCCAGCTCACGGACTCTGAGCACGATATGGACTTAACACAGATCTCCCGGTCTTCCAGTGCCGAAAGTCTGCATTCAGACTGCGGAGCCGATGCGTCTGTCCATCCTTCACAGCTCCAACCTGATGATCGAGA
The DNA here is from genome assembly GCF_001447785.1 of Gekko japonicus. NCBI lineage: Eukaryota > Metazoa > Chordata > Lepidosauria > Squamata > Gekkonidae > Gekko > Gekko japonicus. The sequence goes on along the minus strand of NW_015161947.1, from coordinate 56,407 downwards.
CCGACCATCGGCACTGATCCACCCACCACCACCGCCTTCCTGGGACCAACAGCAGTGGCAATACACATATGGGGCCTACCCATTTACAGGCAGTAAGCCGTGGTTCCCACCCCAACGGACGGAATGGGACCATCAGTCCGCCTCTTCACGTCTCTCCCGGTATCGAGATCCTGCATCAACACCGGAGTTTGTGAGGCCCCAACCATCGAGGCCGATGGGCAAACCCTCTAAGCCATCGCACCCGACAATTCCAAAGTTTAAAAATCCATAGGATCTGACTCCATCGATACCGATGCCACCTATGTTTTTTTCTGAACCGTCTGAGCCCGCCTCTTCAGACGCTTCCTCCCAATCAGGGGATGAAAACCCCTATCTTCCGGTGGAACCCTCGCCACCTCGACAAGTGGGCGATGATCTTCTGATCTCCTCTTTGGAAGACTTAAAATCCTACGGGGATTTCATCAAGCGGATGGCTAACACGCTCACTCTGTCTACAATACAGCCCCCGCCTACTGTGACAGATTCCGTGTTCGATATCATCCAGTTGGACACCTCTACCCTGATTGCTTTACCGATTACTTCAGTCTTCCTTCAAGCGGCTAAAATCCCATGGTCTCACCCGGCATCTACCCCCGTCTCGAGCCGGAGGGTAGATCATATGTATAAGGTGCAGGAGCAGGGTGCTGAATTTCTGTTTACCCACCCTAAACCTAATTCTGTCGTAGTCAGGGGTCATTTCGTAGAAAAAGAGCTCGGGGGACTCATTAGCATAACTCATTAGCATATGCCACACCCCCTGACATCACCGGAAGTGTGTCCTCCCCACAGCCGGCGGCGACCTCCAGCGGGCACCAGCAGGGAGCTCCAGGCCCCGCCCTCCCGCACCTCACCCGGGGGGATGGCGTCCCCCCGCGTCCCCCCCCAAATGACCCCTGGTCGTAGTCACTTCTTCCTCCAAGGGCAGACGCAGTCATTCTACCCCCTCTGAGAAAGAAGGGAGGAAACTTGATTTGTCTGGAAGAAAATTTTATTCTACAGGAGCACTTGGCATCAAGACCTCAAACTATATGGCTTGTATGGGGAGATATCAGTTTGCTCTTTGGGAGCAGATGTCTGAATTTATTACAACCCTCCCTGAGGACACTAACCGTCAGGCTCGCAGGATTTTGGCTAAGCATCAGCTCAGTGCAGCTAAGCACACATTGGATGTTGGTCCCCCCCCCCCCGTTGGCATTGTTTTGCATGATTTTCATCGGCTTCCATTTTGACTGTATGATTTTTCTTCCACATCTGATCCCTGTAATACTGTTGGTATGCACAAACATATAAAGATGCTTTTGCAGTGATCCCTTCATTTCATTTATCTTCAGGGCTCTAGTCGGGGGGGAGCTCTCAGGTATGGAGCTCCGGAAGAGAACCTCTAGGGGGTGGGGCGGTCACGTGGTGAAGCCCCGCCCCTTCTTTACCCCGCCCTCTGCTTCGATCCTCATTCCGTTTGGGAATGAGGATGAAGCAGGAGGGTAAGTAGCCGGGCCTTCTGACACACTTCCGGTGATGTCAGGGGGTGTGGCCTTCTGTCACTTCCGGTGATGTCAGGGGGCGTGGCATATGCAAATAAGTTATGCTAATGAGTTATGCTAATGAGCTCCGGCAGCTCTTTTTCTACAACAAGACCCCTGGACAAAAGTATAAAGACGTTGCGAAATTTAGGAGTCACGTAGGCTCCTAAACTATCCAAAGCAGGATCCTGGAACAAGCCATGGTCTTGCAGATCCACTCTTAAGTCATCCCCGGAAACACAATGGCAACACTCACCTACTGTGTCTTCCTGCCCTTATGGGCACAAACCAAAATTCTCTTCCGTCTCTCAGCCTAAGGCTAAGACTTTGAAAGCGTCCAAACAGAGCCTTTGACTCCTGTCGTCCCACCCCTACCCGCCTGTCTCCCTACCTGGCTGCTTGGCAGCGAATAACTTCAGACCGGTGGGTACTTTCCGTCATCAAAAAGGGGTACCTCATAGAATTTATCCGGGTACCTGAGGCCCCCAACTTCATAATTACTCCACCATCCAGTACGCTCATGGAAGAAATCCAGAACCTTCTTCAAAAGGATGCTTTAGAACCAGTCCCGACAGCACAGCATCAACATGGGTTCTATTCCCGTTATTTTATGGTCCCCCCAAAAGACGGAGGACTCCGTCCTATTATGGACCTCAGGGGACTCAACCGGTTTATCTCCTATCGGAAATTCCGAATGACAACATTACAAAACATTCTCCCCCTTCTCAGTGAAGGTGTCTGGATAGTAACCCTGAACTTGCAAGACGCATATTTCCATGTAGCTATCCACCTATCTCACAGGAAATTTTTGCATTTTGCAGTCGCAGAAGGCCATTTTCAGCCTTCATTGAGAGCCCAGTTTATCGGAGCAATTTTGGATTCAACTGTCTGTCGAGCCTTTCTCCCTCACAAAAGGGTGGGAGACATTATCGCTCTAATCACCCTGATAAAATCACAGGGAGATGCATCAGCAAAGCAGATTCAACGACTCTTGGGTCTGAGAGCCACCACAACAGCGGTACTTGTCTTTGCCAGACTACAGATGAGACCACTTCAGCTGTGGTTTCTCTAGCGTTTCCATCCACAGTGGCAGCCCCAATCTCAACGATCTGTGCTACCTGTACAAGTGCTGAATTCCCTACAGTGGTTGGGAAACTCCAGACAACCTCCTTCAGGGAGCCCCATTTTTTGCACCCAGCCCCGAAATGACTCTAACCATGGATGCATCCCTGTGGGGATGGGGGGGCTCACCTCTAAGGTGTGTGTGTGAGTGCCAAATGGGAACCTCATGTGTCCCACAAACACAACAACTTCCTGGAACTGCTCGCCATCCAGTATGCCCTAAGAGTTTTTTTTTGCCACCTTGTGGCTCATCGTACGGTGGCAATCCTGACAGACAACACCACCGCACTGTGTTACCTGAGCAGGCAAGGTGGGACAGTATCTAGGGGACTCTGTTGACTGGCCCGGGAGATTTGGATGGAGTGTCAATCTCGTGGCGTGTTTATTATTGCTGCTCACCTGTGCATGCGGACTTTCTGAGCAGAGGAGGCGCATCCCTCCATGAGGGGGAGCTCAACTGGGCTTACCTCCAGCCAGTTTTCCACAGATGGGGTCACCCAGAAATCAATGCGTTTGTGACGCATCAGAACATAAAGTGTTGTCTGTTCTGTACCAGGGCGGAACAGGACCCTCTGTCTCTGGGGGACGGCCTTCTGTTCCCATGTCCCACAGGTACATGTACCTGTTCCCACCAATTCCTCTACTCACCAGAGTGCTGAACAAGATCATGAAGGAACAACCTCAATGCATCCTTGTGGCACCTTGGTGGCCATGTCAGCACTGGTTCCCAACTCTACTCCACATGTCCCAGGGCACATACATGTATTTTCCCCGGGCACCAGATCTCCTCCTGGCTCAGGACGGCAGAATGCTTCACCACGATGTACCACACCTCAAACTCATGGCATGGAGGATCTTCTAGCACAGCTCAAAAATAGGTTAGACCTTGTTCTGTTGAACTGTCGGAAGCCAGCTACCTGCGCTTTCTATGAAGGGAAGTAGAAGAAATTCCTTTCTTACCTCAAGTTGTTGGGTTTTCCACCGCCCCCTACGGACTTGAGGATAGTTTTCAGATTCTTGTTGACCCGCCTGGACTTGGGTCTTAGTCACTCCTCTTTAAGAGTCTATTTAGCCACCATTTTCACCAATCATCCTGTGGTGGACGGCTAGTCCATTTCTTCTCACCCGCAAACAAAGCAGTTTTTGAAGGGCCTCACTTGCCTCTTTCCTCCGGCTCATGGGCCGACTCCCTCCTGGGACTTACCTCTAGTACTGTCCAGATTAACAGGCAAACCATTTGAGCCCATGGCCACGTCTAGCCTGCAGCTTCTCTCGTGGAAGACTGCCTTTCCTAGTAGCCATTACCTCAGCAAGAAAAGTGACAAATTGTCTGCTCTCCATTGCGATTCGTTGTATTTGGTCTTTCACCATGATGGTGTCATCTTGGCCCCGGATGTCTCTTTCCTGCCCAAGGTTGTTTCCGAATTCCATTTGTGAGCGGACATCACTCTTCCG
>NW_015161947.1:41362-52260 GCF_001447785.1 Gekko japonicus | reverse complement strand
TACGGCCGACACGGAATGCCGTCTTCATACTCTAGACGTCAACAGAGCCATACTCTTCTACCTTGATAGGACAAGGTCATTCCGTCAGTCACCAGCCTTGTTCGTCTCCTATAGCACACCTGTGCTGGGGAAGAAGCTCTCTTCGCAATGTCTATCCAAGTGGATTGTGGAAATCATCAAACTGTGCTATGTACTGGCCAAACAGCCCCTTCCGGGCCTGCTCTGAGTGCATTCCACTCGGGCAGTGGCCACGTCCGCAGCCTTCCTGAAAGGTTTGTCGCTCACTGACATCTGTCAAGGAGCAACCTGGGCTACCCCCCACACATTCGTGAAGCATTATGCCCTGGATGTGCGTCTTCATCAACATTCTGTGGTGGGCCGGGCAGTGTCGTAGGCGGCACAAGTCTAGGACCTTCAGCTCCATCCTCCAGGTAGGTCTGTTTTTGCTTGCTAATCTCCCAGAGGTATGATGCACAGAGACCACGAAGAAAATAAACAGGTTGCTTACCTGTAACTGATGATCTTCAAGTGATCATCTGTGCATTCACACCACCTGCCCTCCTTCCCCTCTGCTTTCGTTCCTCTCCTTTTTATTCCTCTGCGACTGATGGCAGCGGTCAGAAGGAACTGGTGGGATTGTCATGCCCCTCCCTTGGTCATGCGCATTGGGCTGGCATGTGACTGGGGAGTGGGCACGAAAATCCCTTTTGCTTTCAAGAGGAACCAATTGAGGTCGGTGCAGGCGCACTATATCCCAGAGGTATGAATGCACAGATGACCACTCGAAGATCATCAGTTACAGGTAAGCAACCTGTTTTTTCAATAGCTGCTATATAAAAATAACAATGTGATTCCTGCCCACAAGGATAATGGATCTTCATGGACAAAGGGATAGTTGTCAGCCAGGCCTCTGGCTATACTAGCTGCCATGGGTGTGTGGGGGACTCGGGAATTATGAATTTTGTTTCTGCTGTGTTTCCAGTCTTTCTTTATCTATGTAACCGAAGCCTTTGACCTTGAATGTCTGGTGTACTTTTCTCCTGAGAATTATTGCCCTTTGGTGGGTTTCTACCTGGCCTCTGATTGGACCTGTCCTGAGGCATCAGGGGACCCTCGAATAATGTATATCTGCTTGCTTTGCGCGCTTTATGCCAGTTCTAACACTAAATGTGTTAAGATATCTGCATACTCTCAATGTCTCAATAAACTTTACTTCTTTGAATGAAAGCTGTTGGGAACTGAATGCTGCAGGAGTCTGACAATAGTGAGGTGGGGGAGGGAGATATTAGAGGCTGGCAAATTGATTGTATATAGCAAACCAGGTTATCACTGTACCGCATTCACTTTCCCAACATGTGCACATTCTGCAGGAGCAAAAGCATTTCCAACTGTAAGACTCAGTGGAGAGTGGACCTCAGTATAAAAAGCAGGAGGGGGCTATTATCAAGGATTTGCACACACATGGAGATACTGTAACTTCCCCTACCCTTCTTCTTAGGATCCTTGGTCATGAAGTCAACAGCCTCTTCCTGATCTTTCAGGTTTAGCTGCTGACCTCCTTCCAGAAGCCACCTTGCAATCTGGAAAAGAGACACACAGATTAGAAACAAAATGTTTCAGAACTATTTCAGATGCAAAGTTTTGTTTTTTGAAGTCCTTACGATTACTTATCTGTGTATTAATTAAGGCAGAATGTATTTGCCAATTACCAGGATGAGCATTTAACATAGGGAGGGGTTGTTGCTCAGAGGCAGAGCCTCTGTTTTGCATGCAGAAGGTTCTCCATCTTAGAGTCCACTGCTCTTAACCCCTACACCAAGCTGGCTCTTATGGATTTTGTGTGTCTTGAAAACTGTATCAGATAAGAATGTAAGTCACCTTGAGAAACAGTGGGATGCCATTCCTGGCCAGCATTTGAGAACAGGGGGCCATTAGGGTCTCAGGTCTAGGAAAATTCACTTCATTTCCAAATCTCTTACCCCTCGTTGAACTGGAGAAGTTTCTTCATATCTCACTTTTCCAAGTTTATTTTCAGGTTTCCGTCTTTCAGGGCTATGATGGGTAATCTCTATAGGGTCTGGTTTAGTAATATTTTGGATCTGTTAGATTATTTGTTCACATTTCCATTGGACTTCTGCTTTGCTATTCTAGGATCTTGCAATGTATTCTTTTTGTACGAGATTGTAGAGATCTCTGGATAAATCTACTGTGGCCAGACTTATCAAAGGACCCAGTTTCAGAAAACAGAACCCAAGTTCCACGAACTAGACACAACCTTATGTTTAAAAGGACTGGATAACATATGACACATCTGTTTACTGCAAGGTTCTAGTGTGAAATTCACTAGCATGGTATCATGGAACTTGTATCTTGGGGATAAGAAGATATCTAGATAAAATAAATGAAAACAGTGTAGAACTCTTGCATAGCTTAAACGTCTCCCAAGTAGAAATACAGATATTCACCATGAGCTGGGGGAGTGGCTGAATGTTTTACAGAAGCTGGCTGTTTTTTTTCTACATGTTAAACTAGCTGCAGTGGGATGTTGGAGAGGCAACTCCTGGAAATGTAATATGGAGGGCTATTCCCATACAAAATAGGCATGGCAAGTTAGTGTTGCAGCTGATAGGAGCCTTACAGTGCAATTTATGTAGAGCTGTTCCACTGTGACCACTGAAATCGATGGAATTTTGGAGTAACTTGGCACAGAATAGCTCTTTCAAGCTGTTGAGGTGTCACATCACCAATGGCAGGCCTCCCTTCTCCCCAGAAAAATCATATATGAGCTTGGTTTCCTGTTTCTGGTCACGTTACTAAGGATCCCACAGTAAGGATATATGTGTGTTGAGTCCAGGAGATGCTGGAAAATTCAGTGGTCTAGTATTGAAGATGGCAACCCCTAGCATGCAAGCTGAACAATGTTATACTGGGCTATTTTGTTGAGTGTACAAAACTGGTTCTCTGCCAAAGCACTGAGGCAAGCCTTTGAGGCATTAGCGGTGGGGTTTATGGGGCTTGGTTTGCTCCTAAGTGGGTCTGGCTCAGTAAAACCTCTATTTATCCCCCTCCTATTTTGTTTGCTGGTATACAAGCATCTTTGCAGATAGATGTTGTCTCCCTCCCCCCGGCATTTGTTCCCTGAAGGATTGCCTACCTCTCATTTGATGGTAGAGGCAGGGGTCGTTTCGTAGAAAAAGAGCTAGGGGAACTCATTAGCATAACTCATTAGCATATGCCACACCTCCTGACATCACCGGAAGTGTGTCATAAGGCTACACCCCCTGGCATCACCGGAAGTGTGTCATAAGGCCACACACCCCGCCCCCAACGGTCCCGGCCGCTGCCGCCGGCCTTGCAGCTCCACTGCCGAGCCCCATGAGGGGCCCGGCGATGGACCTGCAAGGCTGGCGGGAGTGCAAGGAAGCCTCGCGAAGGCCCTCCCTGGCCCCAGGCAGGCAGGGGTGGGGAGAGGCAGGGAGGAAGCAACTTACCCTCCCTCTTCTCCTGCCTCCTCCTGGCTGAATGAGGGCCGGAAGCGAGGCGACCAGAAGCAGGGGGCAGGGCTTCGTCATGTGCCCCGCCCCCGTACCTCACCCGGGGGAACTGCGATCCCCCGCGATCCCCCCCGAAATGACCTCTGGGTAGAGGACATTGCTTGGGTGCTTTAGATATGAATGGTAATTGAGGAAACACCCAGTTGCAACAAGTGGCCTGGCTTTCACTTCTGGGAAGTAAGGTGAAGTAATTACTGCTTCAGTAAAGATGTGGTAAACGTTTAGTATAACCACATGATGCAACCCTGTCAGGATTGTACCACTTGAGAAAACAGGTGGAGGATCAAATGTTTGACCGCTGCTCCTTGTAAGCGTACTTCCTGGCAGAAAACAGAAGGTTAGGCTAGAACGCGTCTCAGTAATGTGGTACCTTTCCATGGGCACGGGGTATCATTGATAAAATGAAGCCTTCAAACATGTCATTCCCTGTGTGTGTCATAAAGTAGGACAGTACCGGGGAGGCTGTACCACATGATTTGTATGGTTTCATTTATTTTTCTGAAGAATGGGGAAATGGCAGGAAAATGAAATAAAGTGATTTTTTTTGTGAGTGTGTGTGTGTGTGTGTGCCTGGAAGCCATGGTTGACTTCTAGCAACCCCTAGTGGGGCTTGGACATTTTAGAGAGGTTGCCAGGGTCGGCGCTGCTTATCTTCTGATATCTGATGAGATTGGGCTTGCCTGGGCTATCCAGGTCAGGGTAATAAAATGATTTTTTTTGGAACATGTAGATCAACCTTTACTGATAGAATTTAAAAGGCTCAGTTGTCTCATCTTCTTCCTGCCCTTCTGAAAAGGGTCACCAGTGTAGAAGAAACTAATCATGGTGTAGTGGATAGAGTGTTGGACTAGGACTGGGAGACCCAGGTTCAAATCAACCACAACGCTCACTGGATGACCTTGTGGCAGTCACTTTTTCATCCTAGTCCACTTCTTAGGATTCTATAATGGAGCAAGGCAGGGCAAAAATGTCACAGAGTCTCTCCAAAGGTGTCCCCATAGATGTGTGCTGCCCTGAGAGGAAGGGCAGGGCAAGAATGTCACAGAGTCTCTCCAAAGGTGTCCCCACAGATGTAGCTGTGGGTTATAGCTTAATTCTGTAGAGGTGGATGCGGTAGTTGGGTCTGTTCTTTCCTTTTTAGCCCCTTTCCACCTCTTCCTCTTCATGTCATTTTGCTTCTTCCCCTTTCTGATGGTAGAGAAAGGCTACAAAAACTCCTAAAGGAGAGACTTAAAGAGAAAGGCAGAAATGGATGCCTAATTGGGGACTGCAGGCAGTACACAGTACAGTTGTACGTATGGATTTTTCACTATAGCTCTGCAGTATGTGGTTTCCCTGAAGAGCTGAAATATAATTTTGTTACAGGTATAGTCCTTAAATTTTAAGCAGTAGCAGCAGCAGCAGCTCATTCAGTTTCCAACATTGCTTTTGCAATTTGTAGTTGGAATGTTTCAGCTGCCTAATTAACTCCTGCAGGAATTTCACTCAGTTGTACAGGCAGCCTTAGAAAACACACTTGGGTATCCAGTGGAATTAACGAAAGGCCATCGTAGCCCTGGCATGAACTGAGTGGTGTAGAGTCTGCCATTCAACTCAGCAAAGTCTGAAGCCTTCACCAGCGAAAGAGCCTTCCTCTTTACTTTTCCATCATAGGAAAAGCCACTTAAGTTGGATGAAGATTTCTGAAGCTGCAGGAAAGTTTCAAGTTTTGCTCAGTGGAGTCATAGGATAAATATCATTGATTAGTATTGCCACTGAGGTAGTGATTGACAGAGTTATATAACCTGGCGCAGTTGCCATATTTCCAGGTGGGACTTCAAAGAAAGGGATGGAAAAAATCAGAAATTTCTTCACAGCCAACGGAGCATGCATAATTGCATTAAGTTCACTTCTGTTCTGTATTTTAGTAGCTATGAACTTTGTAGTCTCAAAAATATGTGTGTTATGTGTTGCGTGCTGTCAAGTCACTTCCGACTTATGGCAATGCACTATGAATTAATGACCTTCAAACATCCTATCACTGACAGCTTTGCTCAGGTCTTGCAAACTGAAGGCCGTAGCTTCCTTTATTGGGTCAATCCATCTCATGTTGGGTCTTCCTTTCTGTACGGCCTTCAGCTTTTCCTAGCATTCTTGTCTTTTCCAGTGACTCTTGTCTTCTCGAGAATATACCATACGAATAAAGACAGTTATTTTTCAATTGAAGCTTTCACTGTTGATAACAAATGCCATTCCTAAATAAACATCATCATTAATAGGAAGTCACATCTTATTTTATTTTATTTATTATTTTATTATTATGATTTATACCCCGCCCTCCCCGTAGAGCGGGCTCAGGGCGGCTTACGAGGGGCAAAGCCCATATAAAACAGATAAAACCATAAAAACATTAATAACAATTAATAACAATTGTCCTCAATTTAACATGCCAGATGGTAAACAGACAGTTCTCCAAGGATGATGTTAGTTATCAAAAACAAACAAGAACTTCCTTAATAACCTTGACCTCTAAGTTCCCCACCATACTGGCTAAAGCAGGATGGCTATAGTGATTCAGAAAAAAACAGCTGGGGAAGAATCTTGGGTGAATAGAGTTGGGGAATTCAGATGGATAGGGGCAAAACTACCTTTCTGGGTACCAGCTGCCACCTTAAAAAATAGGATTTTTTCTGTTTGCACATTCTTTAGTGGAAAAGTTTCCAGTTTTTTAAAAAACCTTCTCTGTGTGCGCTGCAGGTGAAGTACAGACACACTTGTGGTCCTTCGTATCTTCCTCATCTATTATCCCACTCCACATCTTAAGTCCATATGGTCCAAATTGTGCAAATGAAGCAAAATCAACAACCGAATGGCTTTGTTCAGAATTTGTTCTAGATAAATAGAGCTCACGCTCCAATCTCCCCTCAGCAATGACAGGTTGTCCTCTCCAGTACTAGTATTGTCTTATATTATTTTGTGTCACATGGGCTCCATTAACAGCAAGTCCAGCACTGAAAAGATTTACAGCCTCTTTTTAGGAAGTTTGTCGTTTGGAAGAGGAAAGCCGTATCAAAATGTGGATGTGGTAAATATAGCATCCTCTCCAGGATGGTCTGCTAAACCGATTGCTGTGGGGTGACTAATGGTGGTTCAGTCCTTTGGTATTCTCTGCACTCACATTCAGGAGGGGTAAAGCCCTCAGATATCTGGGAATGGCATTACTTCATTCTGTCGCCCCTTCATAAAGTAACCGCTGTTGGATTTAAAACTACAGCAGAGTGTTAGATAAATTCAGCCAGGGGTGTGGAATCCTTCATTGCTAGAAAAATTGTATTGTTGTGTAGGAAATCGAAGGATGAAATATTCCAGTTTTTAAGTATATCGCACCATGGTGGTGATACTGTGAGAGTGTTGGAAATCTTGCTGTGTTGCATAGTATGTAGTAGAACAAAGTTTGAATTCAGTGGCACAATGATTTTCATTGTATCAGAAGAAGTGTGCATGCACACGAAAGCTTATACTTTGAGAAAAACTTTGTTGGCCTTAAAGGTGCCACTGGATTCAAACTTTGTTCTGCTGCTTCAGACCAACACAGCTACCCACCTGAATAGTATATAGTAGTTTATGCTGAATGCAGGAAAATTGACAAGCATCTCTAAACACAGAGAGTGCAATCTGGCAAAAGGTATTTGGGCAAGTCCCATTGTAATAAATGGGTTTCATTACTCTGAAGAAAAGTCCCATTGCTTTCAATGGGATTTAGTCATGACTGGTGTTTTTTTTCTTCTGGATTGAGCCCATGGACTTTAGGAATTGATCAATACCATCCTGCTAACAAGATGTCTCTGTGTGAAGTTCTTTGTGCGTCACTGGAGCTTGCTTGTGATCTCATCAGTGTTTATTGTGAGATAAAGTAGAGATAAGAGGAAAAGTCAGGAAGCATTTGGACCCTGTTTATTCTCTCTGCAATGTAATCTGAATGCAGGAAGAAAGGAAGTGGGTTCTGATGCTTTCACAGTAGCATTTTTCAGGGTCACAAATACAAGCCCTTGTGGTTTCTGCCATGAGATTTTATGGGGTCCGCGTCCTATGTACTTTCCCAAAAAATATACATCGTGACCAATCTGATCCTGTTTTTAGAAACAATGAGTTGGATCTTGCCACTACAGTCAGCTAAGTATACAGCTTTCTTTTAGCAACAGAGGGAGGCTCATAAGGAAGCCTTCTTGGGATGGAGGAAGACTTCATATTCAGCTGAGAAGAGTGGTAGAATCCATTCTACAGAGGTTGATATATTTCCACATTCCACAATGACTTGTTGGCTATATATCCACCAAGATGTAATTTATCATCCCCTTATTTTATAGGGTAGCTATTATTCTAGAACTTCTGTATAACACAGGAGAAGGGGTCTGTTGTTGGAGGTCATTTTCCTTCCATGTAACCACTTGCCCTTGTTCTGAAACTCTATTCTACAGTGATAATCAAGTGCTGGTCAGATGAAGCTTGGCAAGAGCCCCAGACCAATAACAGAATGCACCCTCCTTCCTGAAATTTGGGTTTTTAAATTTTATTTTAGTTATTTATTGTGCCTAGCGAGTCAGTACAATCAACAAAACGGAACATTCAGTTAACCAACACATTAAGATAATAAAAGTCAGGAACCACTAGAAATAACTGTAACATAAGTATTCACATGACACATTAAGCGGTACAGAAATTACGTAAACAGGATCCTACTTACAATAAGCTATAAACAGCAGTATAGACCGCAGTCCCTAATCACTTATCCAAGCAAGTTTGTAAAACCATTTTGTACAGTGCAGCCCTATTACCTGTGCAGGAAAGCTCTCTTGAATAGTTCAGTTTTGCATGGTTTGTGGAAAGCCAGGAGAGTGGGAGCCTTCCTGGCCTCCTTGGGCAAACCCGTTCCACAAGGTGGGGGCCACAGTGAAGAAATTACATGTACGGGTTGTTCATTTGGCCCATTTGCAGGTTGGCACCTGCTGAAGCCACTGCTGACATGAGCAGAGTTGTCATGGTGGAGTAGAGCGAGAGAGGCAGTCCTGCAAATAAGAGGGGCCAAGGCCATGAAGGGCTTTGTATTAGACAGCCAATGCCTTAACCTGAGCCCTGTAGATGGACATACATTCAGTCTATCAATTTCAAGACAACAGCTATTAAGGATTCCTACAAATTTGAGGTTTGGGGTTGGATAGCTGTGTTAGTCTGTTGTGGAAAAGTCAAGGAAAAGTCTTTTTTTTTTTAATTGGTTTTATTGAGAAAAGGAAAATAAGCGTTACATACGACACATACTTACAAAGGAAAAGTCTTGAGTCACCCCAAAGACCAGCAGATGATCAGAGGCACAAAGCGAATTCTCAGTCAGCTGGTGTATATATAGACCTACACAAAGGAAGGAATTGTGAACAGGGGTCAAAAGGCTGCGCAGAACTCAACTATACAAGATAAACCCAGTGACCATTCAGAACAGCGATAATCAGTAATCACACAGCCATCTAATTATGTTAAGTAATTTAACACCAGTAGGGCTAGAAAAAGTGTAAGCCCCTAGTTAATATGCTAAGCCTATAAATTAAACCTAAATTCTAATTCTAGCTAGAGTCTTCATTTAAATGTCCTTTGTTGGTGAAAAATGGAGAATTCCAGGTCAGTAACAGAGTGTTCTTCTAGACTGAAGGGCTGTCCCACTGTTTGCTGAATTTTGTCGTAGTTGTGTCCATTTATTATTCTGCAAGAGACTTGTTTGTCTTACATAGACAGCAGAATGGTATTATTAACAAATGATTGCATGTGTCACATTGGAAAATGAGCAATAGTGTTGCAACAGTGTTGCCTGAGTAGGATCTAAGGACAGAACTGACATCTGGATTGTCAGGGGGTGGGGTGGGGGTCTGGTTCTTTGCCTTATGTCTCTTAGGTGGTCCATTTTCTGATGAGCAACACTAGAGTAACAACCAAGTAAGGGCCTACCATGCAACACTTGTGAAAGACCATTACACATTTTGTTTTCCTCACATATGTGGTGACATGCTTTCTGTTTCATCGATTTCAATCTTTCCCTCTGTTGACCTGAAACAAGCACTCTCATCAGCCTTTATAAAGGTCCTGATTCCAGATATGGAAATAGGATCTGTGCCACTGATCCCACCAAAGCTGAACCTTTGAGACAATAATGGGGGACTAATAGCGGGGAGAACAGAGAGGCATATGGAAGGACAGCCATGAGTGGAAGATAACTGAGATTAAGGAGGAACATGAGTATTAACAAGAAAAGTAAATAGCCAGTTGCTAAGGGGTGGCAGCTGTTTGGGGAAATGTGTGACCATAGGGAAGGCCACAGCCAGCTGCAATTCCTTTTTATGTACAGGCACAATAATTTGGACAAGCTGGTGATCACAGAGCAAGGACGCATGATGGTGAGCAGGGTTTACCTTTTCACCATGCCAAACTTCATTTGGCAGTTCTGTTGAATTTCTGGATCGAGAGTAACTGCAGATGTGAAATCAGTCAAGGAGAAGGAGAGCATGTCCTTTACAACAGAACAATGATTGTATCCGGAACTGAGTATGGAATACAGTCAATGTCTTGCAAATCCCATGGAGTTATTCCTGTTTGTAATGATAAAACTACAATAAGGAGAAAGAGACAGTCTGAGGCCAACTAGTGACTCAGGGGTATGAAAACATAGCAGCTGTGTTCCTCTCCGTGCCTGCCCTTATGAACTGCCTGGGGTAGAGAGCAGGAAAATGGGCCGATGGCCTCTATAATAGGATGTATTTGACATAGCAATGGAATGCTAGAAAATGGCAGAAAGGAAAACCTGACCATTTGAAGGTCAGCAACACAAATCGGTGATACTGAGTGTCAGGAAGAGGTGAAGGTAGCCAAAGTGCTGCTGAGGAGTATACTTCAAAAATAAAACAACCACATTCCACATCCTGCCCTGTGTCCGGATTGCATCATATTCATAGTGCATGATCAATATGCTTCTTGTTGAAACAAGTCAGATTGTAAGAGATGAGAACAAGGCGTACACATAAGAACTCTGTCATAATACAGACTGGTGAAATTTAGACAGTAGCAGGTTTTCACTATATCTCTATTTATCATCTCTATCATCTCTATCCTCTCTATCATCTATCTATCATCTATCGATTATCTGTCTGTCTGTCTGTCTGTCTGTCTGTCTGTCTGTCTGTCTGTCTGTCTGTCTGTCTGTCTGTCTGTCTGTCTGTCTGTCTGTCTGTCTGTCTGTCTGTCTGTCTGTCTGTCTGTCTGTCTGTCTGTCTGTCTGTCTGTCTGTCTGTCTGTCTGTCTGTCTGTCTGTCTGTCTGTCTGTCT
>NW_015161947.1:22317-41108 GCF_001447785.1 Gekko japonicus | reverse complement strand
AGGTCATTTCGGGGGGAACGCGGGGGAATGCAGTTCCGCCGGGTGAGGTGCAGGGGGGCGGGGCACATGACGAAGCCCCGCCCCCTGCTTCCGGCCGCCCCGCTTCCAGCCCTCATTCAGCCAGAAGGAGGCAGGAGAAGAGGGAGGGTAAGTTGCTTCCTCCCCGCCTCTCCCCACCCCTGACTGCCTGGGGCCAGGGAGGACCTTGGCGGGGCTTCCTCGCACTCCTGCTGGCCTTGCAGGTCCACCGCCGGGCCCCTGATGTCAAGGGGTGTGGCATATGCTAATGAGTTATGCTAATGAGTTCCCCTAGCTCTTTTTCTATGAAATGACCCCTCTATCTATCTATCTATCTATCTATCTATCTATCTATCTATCTATCTATCTATCTATCTATCTATCTATCTATCCTACACACATACTTTCAGAGTCATATTTCAGATGCATAGTGAACAGAATAATCTGGAAGGTATTTGCTGGAGGAGGGTATCAATATATCTAATTCTCAACATGGCCCCATTTATAGATACTTGAATCCAGAGACTGTAACCATGAACAGACAAGACAGATCTTTCTGGAAACCTGAGAAAAGCCCTAAGTTTGCAGAAAAATCTGAAACCTGAAAAAGATACATGTATGGGTTAATTCCCACCCCCCAATGATAGAAGCAACACCTGTATCTTCAAAAAATGGATGCCCTCTGAGATTTGTGGCTTATTGTGGGGCTTGTTAGGCAACCCAACAGTATTGTCAGCCTTCAAGCCTTTCTGTCTGTCAGCAAAAAGCAGGGAAAGATGGCAGGACTGTTTCCAGTGTTGTTTGGGCTTCTGAGAGATGACTCTTTAGGACTAGGCCTGGCAGCTATATAAGGGGCAGATAAAAAGTAGGTGGGTGGGTAGTTGGGAAGGAGAGAAAGAAGGAGGGAAATGTGAGGATATAGGGTTTGGAAGTAGAAGGGAAAGGAAATAATATAGGAAGGGGGATACGGGGGTAAGTGAGTTGTCCTCTTCAAGCCCTTGTGGTTCTCTAGGGTATAAATGGGCCTGGTGGCTGGTACTGCACAGTTGGGCCAAGCCTACTGGGCAGCTCTGTACAATTGGGCCTGGCCATAAGCACTATACAATTGGGCCATAGTATTCCAGGGACAAACTGCCAAGGAGAGTGAAGGAAAGCCGAAGGAGGCAGATAGCTTGGCTGGTGCATGGGTGGGAGAGAAGAAAGCAAGAAAAGGAGAGCATCTATGGGGCTTCAAGGAAAGGAAAAGAAGTAATAGCAGGGAAGAGAAAAATGAATCCCCTTAGAGTTCCTTGTGAGTCTCCTGCTTATATTAAACATTTCCGGATGTCCATTGCAAGACATCATGGTGGCACATCAAACTGACTCAGTGTCCTTATGTTGGGAAGAGCCACAATGATAAGATATGAGGTACAGTTCATCCACAGACTCCGAAGCAGAACAGAATTGTTGATTGAATTGAGACCCCCCCCCCCATAAAGCTTTTTATAGCATCTGTATCCGTACTTTCTCCAAGAAACTCATGGCAGCATACAGTGGGATGATTCTATTGTAGCATCACAAAAACCCTGTGAGATAGATCAGCCTGAAAGATAGCCACTTTCCCATGATCTCCTAGTAAGAGTTATGGCTGAACAGGGATATGAATCCAGAACTTCCTGAGTCTTTTGCCTCTTCCCAACAGTTCTTATGTCATACTTTGGTTGTTGATTACTCTTTGCAGAATTTGGAACACCACAACCACTTATTGCAATTAACTAGTTTCACATAACTAGTGAATGGCCTCTTCATTTTTCTAGATCAGGTCTGAATTTTACATGACTACATGTTGCTCTGCACTTCCTGCGTTTTTGTGGCCTCTTGACCTTGCTGCTTATTTATTTTCGCAGGGGTGGAAAATGCGTCCAACTGCAGCTGATTTATGGCAACTGTATAACATTTTCAAAGCAGTAGACAAAGAGAGGTGGTTTGCCATTCCCTGCATAGCAACCCTGGATTTCCTTGGTGGTCTCCCATCCAAGTACTGACCAGGGTCAACCCTGCTTAGCTTCTGAGATCTGATGAGATCAGTCTAGCTTGGGTTGTCCAAATCGGGGTATTTGTTTTCATACTTCCTACCCAAAAGGTTTGCCGAGTGAAAAGCTGCCATTTTAATCTAAACAAGTAGGCCATGAAAGTTTATGCTGGAACCTTTTAAGGTGCTGGTAGACTTCTTTTTGTTTGCTTTTTGGTGCGACGGACCTGCAGCGCTTCCTGTTACAAAATCAGTAGCCCTTTGAGGATTGAGAGGGCCACTGATGTAGTCTCCATAACGCCGCTCTGTATTAAGCACAAAGCAATGGATGCCACGTGGCACTGACTCTCCCTTCTTGTGTTAGGAAGCCGGAAAAACTGATGGTGGCAGCGGCAAGAATGGTGGTGAGGGAAAAGGAGGCTGGTTAACCAACATACCTGCAGTATAATTATGTTTGTCATAGTGGTATAGACATGAACATTTTGTCCCACACAGAATGCCTCAGTGATCGATGTGGCATCAACTATAGCTTGTGTGATGTCACTAGAACACCTTTTCTGTAGGACTGGGCTATTAAGGTGGCAGTTCTTTGAGTGTCTGTATTGGTGTTTTATGATATGCCTTTTGCTTTTTTTTTTTTGCTTACATTTTCAAACTTTTTTTTTTTAAAGAAGGCAACTGGAAACCTGTTCGTAACAAACTCGGAGGGTTGTTGTGGACTTGGAGCAAATGGCTGCATCAATTGTAACGGAGGCTGAATGCGCCTCGGGGGTCTGATAATAACCCAGCCCTGTTTTATGTTGGCATACTCCAATAGGAAGCAATGTAATGAGTTTAGTTCTCTTAAGTGTCCTGGACAGCAGACTCTGGCAGGAATGAAACTACCACACTTTCAACTAATAAGGTCTTAAATCCCAGTGAGGCTAAGGAACTAGGGTATCCAGGGTCTGTTGCAGGTAGTGATGGATTATGGATTGCACATTTATTGTAAGTAAGTCCCCGACTTTCTTCTGGTCTGCATAATGAGTTGTAATAAATTATCAGGGAGCCAGCAGCCCCCAGTCCTAAATTGCATTAATGCTTGTGCAGTCGGTCAACGTCGCTGTCCATTGCTGTGAATAATTGAGTGCAGTGACACACACTGGAACTTTGCTAATAGTTAAAATGCTTTTTGAATTAAAGCAAGTAATGGGAGGAAATCAGGAAACTGCCTGTAAATCATGCCTTGATCCCAAGACAATTTGGGGCTCTGTAGCTGCCTGCTGGAAGCTTGGAAAAAAGCCCTGTAGCTAGACTGTTTTTTGCAGAAATCCCGCTGCACAACCTCTCTGCTCTTTCCAAAACAAAGAGTGGCACTTGACGTTTGTACTACAAACTGCTATGCTGAAGGTTTGGCAGAAGGGGGTCAGCACTACAGAAAAGGCAGAATTTATCCCCTGGTACCAGTGCCAGGATCCAATCCCCTCCCTCCAGCCTTCAGCAGTAACCTCCTTTGATGCTGTTGTGGTGATGCATCCATCTCGGCCACTTTACAGCTCCTCAGGAGGAACTGAACCCAGCCCAGTCATGGATCAGGGACATGAAGGGTGGCAGTGGGGTTCCAAGCATGGGATCAGTAGCTTGCGTCACTCTTTATATCACTGCACTTGAGTCAAATGTACATGACTCTGACAGTAGGCTTTGCAGAACTGCTTTGAGTAAATCAGAGGGAGCCAGGTCTCTCTTGGAAACCCACAGGGGATGGGGGGGGGACATACCTGGAGAAAGAGAAAGGCCAAAGTTTATATAAGCATTTTATATTCTGTTATTAAACATTAAAATGCAAGATGAAATGGTAAAAACTTCAGTGATTAAATGGGCACAAAATATAGGGCACAATATACAATTAGTTCAATGGACTAAGGTATGGAATACAAATATAAAATTTACAAAATCTTTACCATTTAAAGAAAATATATATAAAATGTTTCATAGATGGTATATGACACCAGAAAATTTAGCAAAATGGTATCCAAATATGTCAAATGTATGTTGGAAATGTAAGCAGAATACGAGCTCTTTTTTCACATGTGGTGGATGTGTAATATTATTTAAAAATATTCGATATGGATACATGAGATATTGCAAAAAATGTTAGATACAACTATCCCATTTGTACCAGAACTGTTTTTATTGAATATTATCCCAGAAAATTTTTAAAAACCAGATACATATATGATTGTACATGTAATAACTATGGGTAGAATTCTGTATGCAAAGTATTGGGAAAAAGAAGTCCTATCTAAAGAGGAAATAATCTATAAATTATTGGAAATCGATAAATTAACTTTACAATTACAAGATAAAAAAAAGAAATTTTTGAGAAGAACTGGTCAAGACTATATAAATGGATCGAGGACTATCTCGCAAAATGTGAAACATAATATTTAAAATATAAGCTCTACTTCTTAAAATGTTAAACTGATCTAGGTACATCACAGAATGATTCTATCTATGCAAAATTTAAGTCATTACAGTGAGTATAGACTCCGTATTTGTTGTATGTTAGTCTTTTTCCCTTTGTAGTTGTTGTTTATTCTTCTTTCACTTTTGAAAAACTAATAAAACTCTTTTTAAAAAAGAAAAAGAGAAAGGCCAAGGCCAAGGCCTCATTTGTAATACATTTATTTATTGGATTTTCACTTAATAGACATACACACATAAATCACCATAATCTTCTAAATCAATACCTCACCTTACTAACAGTTTGGTTACACACAATCAATATATAGATTCTCTCTGGTCTTATATTGACCAACTATGATTCCACGATATATTCCTCATATTCCCAATCTTTCTGGTCTTGATAGTTCATACCTACCCTATTTACTTTCCTATCTTACTCATTTTCCTTGACTATATATCTGTATATCAGATTAACTTACATTCCATATCCATTTTTCCCTTCTATATACCAAAATAACTTTTATTAAATTCAGTTTACTTTAACTCAACTATTCACCTCTTATTTTCAACATCATATTTGTCTCTAAGTATCATTCCAAGATATTTCTTAACAATAGACTAATAAATAATAAAGCTTTTAATCATTCTATTAATAGTTATGCCCCTCTTACCCACATTTCATTCTATCCTACTTTTATAATCATGTACTTTCACAAAAATAACTTTTTTTTTAACCATAACACAAACATACTTCTCTCAGGATCAAAGCCAGATTAGCTCATATTAAATATTAATTTTGCAACTTTTAATAAATTCATTTCCCTTATTCAAATACACCTTAAGCCTTTCCCTTCTATTTACACTTGGGGTTCCTTACTAAGTACTAACGCATTTACCATTCCAAACATAATTCATATAATAAACTAATAAATAAAAAACATTTGGATCACTCTATTATAAGTAATACCTTTCTTACTCACAATAGATTCTATTCTGGTTTACATTTACAATAACATAAGGTGCAATTATTTCATTTCCACAAAACATTTAAGGCATTTACATTTACAGTAACGTAAGGTGCAATTATAAACCTACTTTATCACAAAACCTCACTCTTAAGGCATTTAATCATGGGTCTTAGGGCTATTACCACAAATATCAGTCCTATCTCACTATTTTATTCAGCTGTTTTGTAGTCAACATTCGCACGAAAAAAAAAGGAAAAGAAACCAGAAGGGGAGTTAATTTTTTACAATACCCGTCCTTGCCCCAACTCTATATTTCAGTTCTTTTTTTTCCTGATTTCTTCCGTTCTCTTCTACATGCCGTTGATCTTTAAACTCCTGTGTCTTTATTTCCTTAATGACTTCTCCATGATTCCTTGTAATTAATTGTATGGGCACACTGTATTTCTTTAGTCCGTTCTTTACTTTTTTCTTTCTTGTTTGTCTCTTCCCTTTTCTTTTGAGTAAGGTCGGGAAATAAATTTTCCTTACTGCTGTTTTTAATATTCCTTGTCCCTCCATGAATCCTTCAGCAGTATCTAACTTCTGTAACAATTCTTCTGTATGTTCAGTCTGTTCGCCATATATTTCTCTCTCCTGTTCCGTTTCCAGCACTTCATCTTTCCTTTGATTTTCCTGTATATTTCCCTTGTCTTCCTTAAGCTCTAGCAGTTCATTACGAGGGTTTCTCAACAAGTTTTCACATGTTGTTTTAAACATCTGTTTCATTTCTTCTAAGAAATATTTTTGAAAGTTTTCCCATTGTTCCCTCGTAACATCACAGAGTTTTATATCTCCATCTATTTTTAGTCTCTTGTCTAGCACCTCCATTTTTTCCAGTTTAGTCAGCTTCCTATATCACATTAACTTTTAACTTTTAGTGGGTAGTACTAAGCGTTTTATCTTACCCTTCGCAAGTCCCGTAACTTTTATTTCCCGATCAAATTCCGCGGCCATTTTCTTCACGCTCAGGGGAAAACCATACTGGGTACATAGTCCTTTTTACTCGACCAAATATGCGTAAAAACCAGTTTTTCAAGTGAGGTATCGAATCCATCAAGTAGCAACAATGAAAAAAAAAGGTTTAAAAACCGGAGGCTGCGTCTAGGTCAAACATGGCGGCCATGTTTTCCCCTGTTATCGCTCCTGCTTCGGGGCAAAACCGGTCACCCCCCCGCAACTGCCAGGTCACGGAAAGGGCCAGAACAAAGCCCCCTGCTCCTGCACTCTGTCAGAGAGTGCGGGTCGGACTCTCCCCCATTCCTGGGGAGCCCAAAAAAAGCAATAACGGGTCGGGTGGCTCGGAGCCCATCGAGCTCCCGCCCGCCCGTCGTCGCGCCGTAACCGGAAGAAGGCCAAGGCCTCATTGCTGGTGTCTAGGGTTCCCAGGTCCCCTCGTCGCTCCAGTGGGGGGATTTGGTGGCATTCCAGTGATGGGCGGGAATGCCTCCAAGCCTCACCCCCAAGAGTGACCACCCACCCAACCACCCCCTCCCTCCCATCGTGCCCGATTTAAGGGGCTTCAGCTGATTGGCAGAGATCATGTGGCTGGCTGACCAGCTGGAGGGCCCTTTAAATCTAGCAGGAGGGAAGGAGAGAGGTGGTCGTGGGTGCACATTTGGCTCACAGAAAGACCCTTTAAAGGGTCTTTTGTTCAGTGGGGTGGGGGGCGCGGCATGCAGGGCTGGTAAAAATCAGCCCCATGAGCTGCGGCCCCCACCCCACTCACAAAAAGACCCTCTCCCTCTTGCTAGATTTAAAGGGCCCTCCAGCTACTCGGCGGGCCATGCGGTCCGTGCCGATCAGCTGAAGCTCTTTAAATCGAGCAGGAGGGGAGGAAGAGGGGTGGCCAGGTCGGTGGTGGGGCTAGGGAGTGGGGCTTCCCAGTGGCCAGCTGGCCGGGGTCAGATTGAAACCCCCCAGAAGCAGAGGAACCCTTGCCCAGACCTGGAGGCTGGCAACCCTACTGGTGTCACATAGGAAGTGATGTCATCACACTGCAACATACAGGCAATGCTCTGGTATTTGGGCAAAAACTCTATAATAAAAAGTTTCTACCATAGAGTTTTTGCCCAAATACCAGAGTGTCACCTGGATGTTGCTGGTGTGATGATGTCACTTTCTGTGCAATGCCAGTGACAAGGCCTGGGCCTTTCTCTTTCTCCAGGTAAATCCCCATGCTGGTCAGCTGAGTGGTGGCTGGGGGGTAGGGCCTGGCAGTGGGGGGTCTGGCAACTCTACTAATCAGGGTCGTTCTGATGTTTCCCTTATGGTTCTCATTTGCTAGCAATCTTATATTAGGGCTATTGTTGTGCTACAGCAATCATTTACAGCTGAGTTTCCCTGTGTAGACAAGACAGTCCAGTAACAAATGACTACTACAGTGTATGTCCAGAGATTACTCCCTCTGGCCGTGCCTCAAGTTCTGTAGCACAGCTGCCAGGTGGGACCATGCCCCCCAGCAAGCAGTAGAGGCTGGCAGGAGACCAGAAAGGGCACCAGGGGGTGCAGAGAGCTCCAACTACAGCCAGGCTGAGTTTGGCAATGCAGCTAAGTATTTCTGTGGCTGATGCTATGGAAACAAGATCCCCCTGGGACCTGGAAGCTGCACTGGATGTGGGGCTGGGGGGAGAAGAGAATGCAAGGGGTTCCAGAATCTATTTAAGCTCTGGCAGCCAGAAGCTAGAGAGGATATTCCAGGGCTGGCTTATCTCCCTGAGAATGATAGCCAGAGTGTGAACAGGGAAGTGGACAGTGCCCCCTCCCCCTCCGGAGCTTCTGGGGGAGAGGGGGAAGCCAGATGTGATGCAACCAGGGTGGTGGCTGAGGCAAGCCCTGGCTCCTGAACCTGCCTCCCCACTGTGTGATAGTGCA
Organism: Gekko japonicus; assembly: GCF_001447785.1. Classification (NCBI taxonomy): domain Eukaryota; kingdom Metazoa; phylum Chordata; class Lepidosauria; order Squamata; family Gekkonidae; genus Gekko; species Gekko japonicus. The sequence goes on along the minus strand of NW_015161947.1, from coordinate 32,756 downwards.
GTACCCCATGATATGTGGAGACAATCATAATCTGCACCAGCCGAGACTTCCAAACCGTCATGCAGGGCAATATAAAGCATTGGAGGATCTGTGATTGGCTCTTGTGCCCCTTGAGCAGGATGTTGGACAGTCAGGAGACGGAGCATCACAAAACTGTGTTATACTGATACCTACCGGTATCGGTAGGTATTGCCTACTCAGACTCAGGCAGTGGCTCTCCAAGGTCTCAGGCAGAGGTCTTTCACATCACCTGGTTCTTTTAACTGGAGATGCCCGGGACTGAACCTGGGACCTTCTGCATGCAAAGCAGAGGCTCTTCCACTGAGCGACACCCTATCCCTGTGGAGGATCATCAGCATTCTTGGCCAGACCCTTGCTCTGGCCCAAGTTCAGTGACAGAACCATGCTATCTTTCCTTCACTCTCTGGGCCCCACAAAATCTGCCAAACTGGGAGGGGACATTCATTCTTTAAATCTCTTCCAATTGACTCACTAGAGCTTTCTTAGGTAGCTTATAGAACTATATTACGCTATTTAGGGATATAGCTGCCAACATGGTATGTTCCCAGCGCATATTAACAGTTTGTCGTACTTACTTTTACGACGACTGCATGCTGGGTTTGGAGAAGCAGCCAGGTTTACAGTTTAATTGGCCTTTACTCCCAAATAATCTGTGAAAGAAAGAGAACGTGGCTGACAAAAGAGAATTGTAAGTGAGCGTTCAGCCTTAACAAGAGATCTGGGCCCAGGTGGGCTTCATAATGGGCTCCGCTGATCACTTCATTACGCAAACCCATCATCCCAGTTTGCTGTAATGAAGTTTTCCCTCTTCACTTCACCCTTTCAAAATTAGTTTTCTTGTGAAGCCGCACTGCTTTGTCTTGAGGCAAATAACAGTGGAAAGAGCCGTGAAAGAAGGTGCTTAACAGAAAAAACTGCTAAGGTTCATAAGGCCTGGATCTGGAGCTTGTTTCTGTTGCCTGTTCTCCCAAACCTCTGGGTTTTTCCCCATGTACTTTTCACTTGGCGTTCTCCTTTCCCACCGCAGAGAATGCATCACTGAGACAATCACTAAACAGAAATCTTATAGCAGGTCATTTGTCATGGCTGAATCCATATTATGGATCATGGAAACTGGTTCCCATTGTCTTATGTAGTATAGTTACTGTCGTGTTTTAGTCAAATTTCTTGAAGTTAGTTAGTCAGATGATCCATATCATCAGCATGCTTTCTTCTGCTCCAGGCAAACTTTGAAATAAATGGCTTTCCAGGTTGTAGAATTCTCATTTTTGACTTGCAGAAGACTAAGAGCTCTGGTGACAGGATCCTTGCTAAAAAGGAATCCTCAGCCACATTGAGCATGTGGACCGTTTTAAGAATTTTGAAAGGGGGTGCCACCAGAAAATAGTTGCTACTGAGACTGGGACTAGTCACAAGATGTTGGGATGTTCCAAGCCAAGCATCCTCTTAGGAGAGGGATTCTGAATGGCTGCTCCCTGCAGAAACATATAGGCAGGGGTCATTTCATAGAAAAAGAGGTGCAAGAGCTCATTAGCATAACTTATTAGCATAACTTATTTGCATATGCCACACTCCCTGACATCAGCAGAAGTGTGTCAGAAGGCAACACCCACCGCTCAGGCTCCACTGGACTGTTTTGGATTGCTAGCTATTGGGGGGGGGGCGTGCAGATCTGCCCTCACAGAGGAGGGAGAGCTTGTACCTGAAGGCGGGCCGGGGGGGCTCGGCAATTTACCTGACTGCTTCTTGTTCCTTGTGGCCTGATTGAGGGCTGTTGGGAGCAGGGGGCGGGGCTTGTTGCATGTGCCTGCCCCCTGGGCTCTTTACTGACGGAGCTCCGCTCCTGTGCTCTCCCACAGGAAATGACCCCTGCATATAGGTGAAGTCTCCTTGGCTTTTCTGGTGCACCTCTTGCGCCAGTAAGGTGGGGGAAAGCCAGGACTGGCTCTTAGCATAGAATTGGGTGCTAGTAGAAACTTCAGTGGGGATCATGGTGCCCTCCATGGGCATTGGATGTGGGGTGCTGCATGGTAAAGCCAATATAAAGAAAGATGTTGAAACAGTGATTGTAATATTAATTCTGTAGCATCTTGAATGTCAGTGGCACTTTACAGAGTCATGTAAGTGAGGAAGATGGGTCCCTGCCCACAAGGAGCTTGTGATCTAATTTTTAGATGGTACTGGAGAATAGAGAAGAAGAGCAGTGAGGAAAGGAAGGCAAATATGACAAAGAAATGTTATGTGTATTGAGGTGTCATTGTAACTGGACTGAGATCGAGCTTTAACTGGAAGGGACTGAAGTGTGTGAGAACTGGCATCAGGGCTGTTCTGTGATTGTTGAGGTGGTATAAGGGCTAGCAAGAGAGAATGAGCAGAAGAATGTAAAGGATCAGGAGACTTTTGGATAGTTTAAGAAGGTAATAGTACTGAGAGAATAAAGGTGGCAGAAATATGATGGAAAATAAGGGTAGAAAGATGGGAGGGGCAGAATCATAGACAAAGAAGAGCTGGATATAGGAGTTGCCTCAGACTATTTGATCATTCCCAAACAGGTCTTAGGTGGCATTAGGAAGGCAACCCACAGCAGTGATGCTGGGATTACTGGAGTTTGCCTTCCTCCCAGATGGTGGAGGTCTGGGCCAGAGAGGTGCTGGGTAAACCTATGCCTGTTTCCTGCCAAGCACTGGGATGATTTCATGCCTGTCTTTTCACAGTCATCCATCCCACAATACAGATCAATGTACAGATATTCCCAATTCCTTTTGGCTGCACTGTTTTTGTTGCTAGTCCTTGCGGTTAATGTGATTGGCTAAATGACAACATGGGTAAAACCCAAAGACAGTTCTTCATCTGATAGGGTTTCCAGGTCCCCCCGGCCACTGATGGGGGGTGGAAAGGTAAGGTTGCCAGTTCCAGTTTGGGAAACTCCTGGAGATTTGGGGGTGGAGCCTGGGGAGGACAGAGGCCTCAGTGGGGTACAATGCCATAGAGCCCACCCTCTGAAACATCCATTTTCTCCAAGGGAACTGATCTCTGTAGTCTGGAACTGAGCTGTAATTCCAGGGGATCCCCAGGTCCCCCCAGAGGTTGGCATCTCTATCATCTGAGTATACTATGTCTGTGTCAACTTTTCCCTCAAAAGCAAGGAGTTCCCTGTGGAAAGGCCATGGCCTCATTACCAGAAATGATTTGCCCTTCTGCCTACATCCTCACCAAAGTGAGCATCTGATGAACTCTCTTTGCAAAAAGGGATTTTCTCTTCTACACCAAGGTCTTGAGGATAGGTCAGGGGAGTGAATTGCTTTGCTGACCTCCTGAGATTTCTTCTGGTTTTTATCTCACCCAATTGTAAATGAAATCTTCTTTAGACTTGTGCAAGGGATAAGAGCAAAGAAATTAATGGTGTCTCTTTAGATCAAGGTGCAATCCTTCTCCCTCTGTTCTGGAGACAGCTAGCTACCCCAAGCACACCAGTGTGAATGAAAATGAGAGCCGTGGTTGTAATCTTTCTCCTTTTAAGAGTAATGGTGTGAAGACAGTTGTGTGCAAAGATTGAGTACCTTATGGAGGTCCATAGTGTGAAGGGAAACTTTCTAAATAGGTGCAAGAGATGTGAAGAGAGGCACCAAGATCTTGGATGAGCCAGCAAGTCCAGAGTAAAGACAGAAAAAGGCTTTTATAAAATCTGAAGTTACTTGGAAGGGGGAAATCTCATCCAGCGCATCTTCTGCCATAGTTACTGTACCATATACCTTATACCATATGCCATAAAGATTCAGAATATGCTCTACAGAAGCTGCCAGTCCCTATTCATTACCACTCCTAGTTTGAGGTGAGTCTTGTTGGGGTTCTTAAGCAGAGAACTGATTAGCAGAGCCCAGGCTTTGGGAAGAAGAAGAAGAAAAGAGATTGGATTTATACCCCGCCCTTCCCTACCCAAAGGTGTCTCAGAGCGGCTTACAAACTCCTTTCCCTTCCCCTCCCCACAACGGACACCCTGTGAAGTAGGTGGGGCTGAGAGAACTCTTTATTTTATTTATTTCCTTTATACCCTGCCCTCCCCCCACGCGGGCTCAGGGCGACTTACACTGGCACAAAAGTGCGATAAAAATACAACAAGTTAAAACAATTAAAGCACAAGTGCAGTAAAAGTCAACAGTTAAAACAGTTTAGGGAAAAATGCACATCTCACAGGATACATAATGACTACAATACTTACTCCCTATTGCATATCCCAATGGGGTCAAAAAAGGGAGGGGGGTGCCATGGGCCACAATATTTCAGCTGGCCAGTCAGCCCGACGTGGCGGAACTGCTCTGCAGTTGCACGGTGGTGGTAGTGGCGGCGGCGGCTCCTACTCAAAAGCCTGGTGGAAGAGCTCCATCTTGCAGGCCCTGTGGAACTGTACCAGGTCCCGCAGGGCCATGATCTCCTCCGGGAGCTCATTCCACCAGGTAGGAGCCGCCACCGAAAACGACCTAGCCCTTGTGGCCACAAGCCTGGCCTCCTTGGGGCCCAGGGTCACTAGGTGGTGTTGTGAACCCGACCGAAGTGCACTTTGGGGCCTGTGTGGGGAAAGGTATGCCGGACCCTGGCCATGTAGGGCTTTAAAGGTAAGCACCAACACTTTGAAGCGAATCCAGAATGCTATAGGCAGCCATAACCTTTCAATAATTTAACAATTCCTTATTCTTAAATATAATTAATTACATTCTTTTTCTTTTTTTAAATATATTTCGTCTCTAAAAACTTTAAATTTTTTAAAAATAATTCATTTAACCCCAAATCACTATCTTTTATAGTCATTTAATTTATACATTCCTATTACTCCTCTACCTCATATTACAAATTTAATTTATAACCAACATGATCCAGTACATTTATTCAATTTATCACTTCCCCTTACTCTTTTGAAAATACACCTCCTAATCTCCACTATTTATCCCCATCAAAACAAAATACATAAATTCATAAGTAAGTAGGTTCAATACACATATGTTTATATCTTAAATCAGTGAATTTCAGGTCAATTTTCCAATTTAAATCCATAACCAAAAGCAACACAATATTCCCTTTTTCATATCGCTTAAATTTCCTCCTAAGCATTTGCAGTTTCTTTTTTTGTTTCAACATGTCCACGTGTCTGCGTTCCTTACACATTCCTTGGTCTCCATGTCTCTGTCTTCTATCTTTCAGTCCTTCCATTTTCCAAGTTCTACAGTCAATTTTAAACTTCCATGCTCGTCTCTTCTTTCTTTTAATCTTTTTGTCTCTTTCTCGTCCCGCTTTTAAACACTGCCTGTTTTCTTTGAACAATCCTTCTTTAAGTTCAGACGCCTCTCTGTTGATTTCTACTGCATATTGATGACACCCAAGCCCATATCTCCAGACAATCTGGGCGAGGGGGTGCATGTATATGTTAAATAGCATCGGGGAGAGTACTGCCCCCTGGGGCACTCCGCATTCAAGCAGGTGCCTCCGGGACTGCTGCTCCCCTAGCCCAACCCTCTGTTCCCGACCTTGGAGAAAAGAGACAAGCCATTGAAGGGCGAGCCCCTGAATCCCCACGTCGGCAAGGCGGTGGGCCAGCAGCTGGTGGTCGACCGTATCAAATGCGGCCGACAGATCTAACAACAGCGCCGTCACACCGCCTCGATCCAGATGTCTACGGAGGTCATCAGTAAGGGCAACCAGCACTGTCTCCGTCCCATGCCCCGGGCGAAAGCCAGACTGGAATGGATCAAGGACGGAAGCGTCATCTAGAAATCCCTGTAACTGCATCCCCATCGCCCTCTCAATCAGTTTGCCCAAATAGGGCAAATTGGACACCGGCTGATAGCTGGCCAATTCAGTCGGCACCAGCACTTTGAAGTGAATCCGGAACGCTATAGGCAGCCAGTGCAGTGCTTTCAGCACAGGTTGGATGTGGTCCCATCTAGAGGCACCCGCTCTTGACAGAAACTGCTCTTTTTCAAGAACAGCTGTGCCAGAGTTATGGCTTGCCCAAGGTCATCCAGCCAGGTGCAAGTGGAGGAGTGGGGAATCAAACCCGGTTCTCCCAGATTAGAGTCCGCGCAATTAACCACTACACCAAAGACGAGGCAAGCCTTCCCAGGAAACCTTGAGAGGTTGCAAAAAGATTTATGAGCTTCTACCTCCTCTCAGCTCTATTTGCAAGGTACCTGGAGACCCAGGGACCACCTGGCCCCATTCATCATCAAGTAGTCACTGCATCATGAGTATCTGTGTAGACAACGTGTTTCCTGCTTATTGCACAGATTGGAAAAACCCAAATTAAGGGAAACAATTAATTTTGATCAAGCTGTGAGTTGTAAGTTAGACAACTACTTTGTTTTTCTGAAGATCAACATAAGAGCCCTCCTGGATCAGACCAATGATCCATCAGTAACCCCTGTAGTAGGTAACTCAGTGTGCACGCAGAGATCCTGTTTCTGCTTTTCTTGCCTTCCAAAAGACCTTGTTCCAGTTTGAAAAAAACCTGAATGAATGTTTTGATTGTGACCCTAGGGATGCATCTCAGGGAAATCCATGGGATGTACATTTGCAGAAAAGCAGTCACAGATTTTTTTTTCTCCAAACATGAGAGCACTCTTATGACTTTTACTCTGCTCCAGTTCATGTCCTGTAAGTGACAGAAGAGAGTTCTCCTGATCTTTTCCTCTGAAATTTTGGCTGAGACTGCAGAATTACATTTATTTCTAAACCCTGACAATTACTTGCTGTTATATCACGTTGTGAATCAAGGGCAGCAATTACGCAGCCAGATCTGTACAATTTTTATCTGTCCAATATTTCCCCTCCTTTTGTCGATGGAGCTCAGTGACATCCATTTTATTTTCGCAGCAATCAAGCCAGGAAAGTCGCACAGTGAAGTTTCATGGCTGAGCTGGGGTTTTAAACATGGATCTCCACATCTTCATCTGACATGAACCATGATATCATACTAGATACTCATTAAACTGGAGGAAACTTGTGAGCCCTGCATTTTAGCCCTGCCAAATGCTTGTTAAGTCCCCAAATGGCAGCCACAATAGGGGGCTTACAGAATCCTTGAAGGCTGGTTAAAGGGCTGCATTTAGCTTAATGAGTAGGGTTGCTGGCTCTGGGTTGGGAACAGTGTTCCCTCTAAGGTGAGTTAGTGTGAGCTAGCTCACAGTTTTTTAGCCTCCAGCTCACACATTTTTGTCTTGGCTCAGGAAGGAGGGCTCCAGAGCAAACTGATTTATGCAGCAGCCAAATAACCTGCTCATGACTTGAATGCCAGTGGCTCACAAAGTAGAATATTTGCTCACAGGACTCCATAGCTTTGAGGGAGCATTGGTTGGGAAACACCTGGAGATTTGGGGGTGGGGGTGGAGCCTTAGGAGAGTGGCAGAGGGACTTCAGTAGAGTCTAATGCCATGGAGTCCATCCTCAAAATCATCGTTTTCTCCAGGTGAACTGATCTCTGTCACCTGGAGATCTGCTGTAATCCCAGGAGATCTCCAGCCATGACCTGGGGGTTGGCAGCCCAATTAATGAGTCACTTACAGGCCTTCATTTATGGAAACAGATCCTATAGGAAGAAGAAATATTCATAAGTGAGTTGGTAGTGAGCAGGGTCTTCTTCGAGTGCTGTCCTGCAAACGGGCAAGACCAACAGTTGCCCATAAATACACGTTCTCTATTGTCCCCCCACCTTGTGGAATGGCCTTCCTAACGAGGTCAGAAAGGCCCCCACACTTCAGTCATTGTGCATACACCGTAAAAGAGCATTGTTCAAGAGGTCCTTTTTCTAAAGGTGATAGGGCTATATTATAACAGAATGGTTCAGGAAGGTGCTTTTATAAAAGGAAAGGGACTGTGAACTATACCTCGTGTACAGTATGTGTTATCTGTTTGCAGCATGTATTATCCTACTTTCTCTGCTTTGTTTGTACACTTAAGTAATACCTTTTTGGGGGAGTGAAGGCATCGTGGTGTAGCCCGATCTCATCAGACCTTGAAAGCTAAGCAGGGTCAGGACTTGGAATGGAAGAAGGCAAAGGCAAACCACCTTTGCTTCTCACTCGCCTTAAAATCCCCTTGCTGGGGTTGTCATAAGTCAGCTGTGACTTGATGGCACTTTACACCCAATACCATTTTCTGCATTGTTTAACATATTGTGTCTAATACTTATGCTGTGTTTCAGATTCCTGTAATCCTACCCCTATTGCATAGCTTATTAGATGTCTCATCTAGGGATGGGCATGGTCCAGACCATGGACTAGATTTTATTGGTCTGTGGTCTGTTTGCCTCGTTTGTGCATTCATGGTTTTTATGGACCACCCACAGACTGCAATGGGTTTTGCGGAGGTACATTTGGTCCGTGGGAGTGGTCTGTGGGCTAGACAACCTGTCTCCAAGGCATTAAGTGTCAAGGCAAACAGGGGCTAGACAACCTGTTGCCAAGGCATTAAGTGTCAAGGCAAACAGTCCTTCTGCAGCCCTGGAAACACCAATACTGGCTCTCCAAAGCTTGACAGGCAGCTCTGGCTGCCAATAAGGGAGCTCCCATTCTGCTCTATGGGAGCAGCTCCCAGACAGGGTGGAAGACAAAAAGGGGGGATTGCTTGCAATGGCAGTGAAGGGGAGGTTCAGGAAATGTGCCCCTGGATGTTAGAGAGGGTGCCCAGGGGCACCTTTTGGATACTCAGTTGGGACTGCAGCACCCTGGGGAAGGAATTGATCCACAAGGAAAAAGGGGTACTGGATTTGACGGAGCTTGTGGGGGTTGTGCCAGCTGCCCATTCCTTGGCAGTGGTAGAGAAAGGAGTGTTAGCAGAGAAAGATCGGGGTCTTCAGAACCCCAGGAAGGTACTTTTGCAGGGGGGAGAAGGCAAAAATGGGGGATTGCTCATGATGGCAGTGAAAGGGAGGTTCATAAAATGTGCCCCTGGATGTTAGAGAGGGTGCCTAGAGGCATCTTTTGGATACCCAGTTGGGACTGCAGTATCCCAGGAAGGCGGGGTTTGACCCAAGGGCAGGTAGTGATCCACAAGGAGAAAGGTGTGTGGGGGATTTGATGGTGGTTGCGAGGGTCATAGTAGGCAGTCAGAAGAAGTTAGAGAGAAGATCAGAAGAAGTTAGAGAGAAGAAGTTAGAAACTCAAAGACTGGGAAGGGAGCTTGAAGGGACTAGAGCCCTTCCTGGGGTGCCTGCTTTGGGGGCTGTAATGTCGCCCCCCTAAATCCAATCTGTGCCAAAGTTGGAGGGCAGGTAGAGGAGAGTCAGCTGGAAACTTGCTGCAAGTTTGGTGCCTCTAGCTTGTGGGGGGGGCATTCTACCATGTCCTGAACTCATGAACCTCATGAACCACAAACCAGTTCATTAAATGGAAAGGTCTATAATGAAACCCATGAACCACGAACCTGTACAAACCTCCATTTATTTGGTCCATCCCCATCCCTAGTCTCATCCTTTTGACTGCATTGACCTACCATGTGTGATCTGCTTTTAGTCTAAGTGAGAAAGGCGGACTATAAAGAATGTAAATTAATAAACAAAGCATAATCAAATCAGGTTTATTAGATAAAATATTTTGGCTTTTATATCAATGACTAGCAGTAAAGCCCGTTGTGAAAGCAATACAACCGGATCTAGAAAGAGGCTCTGGGGGAGTGCTCTGGCTTTGGGCAAACAGTGTCAATTTGCTGTGGTGACCTCAGCAGGGTATAATGACAGAGTCCACTGTTTTCTCCAGAGGAACTGATCTCTGCTACCTGAAGAGCAGTTGTAATTGTGAGTGATCTGTAGCCCTCACCTGGAGATTGGCAGCAATTGTTACCCAGGACAAAGTGGCTGGTTTGGAGGGTGTAGTCTATGGCATTCTACCTGTCTGAGGTCCCACCCCTCTGCAAACCCCACCCTCTCCAGGCTCCACCCCTCAAATCCCCAGGAATTTGTCAGCATGTAGTTGGCAACCCCATCTCCTTCCCAGCTAACCATCAACCTACCATTATCTGCCCCTTTGACTTCAGCTGACTTCTGCCCTCCCTTCTGCAGAGCAGTTGTAATTCTGAGTGCTCTCCAGCCCTCACCTGGAGATTGGCAACAATGGTTCCCTATGTGGGACTGACTGGTTTGGAGGGTGGAGTCTATGGCAGTGTACCTGTCTGAGGTCCCACCCCTCCTCAAACCTCACCCTCTTCAGGCTCCATCCCTCAAATCTCCAGGAATTTCCCATCTGGAGTTGGCAACCCTATCAGGACTGGCCCCAATGTGTTTTCTCCCAAAGGCCAAAGTAGGTGACAGGACCAAGCTTAGTTGCCTACCAACAGGCACTGAGGGGAATGTAGGGTTGCCAGCTCTAAGGAGGGAAATACCTGGAGGTTTGGGGGGTGGATTCTGTAGAGGGCAGCATTGGGCAGGGGGGCGG
>NW_015161947.1:13951-22203 GCF_001447785.1 Gekko japonicus | reverse complement strand
GTGAATGGTCCATAATCCCCCAGGCAGCTTTTAAAACATGATCCTGGGACCTACACACCACCAGACATTCCAAATGCCTTGCAGGGGGGGGGGAGTATGAGGTGTGGAATGGAGTGAAGTCCAATCAGCTTCCATATGCAAAAGACCTTGAAGGTTCCATATGCAACTGACATTCCAACTGCCTTGCGGGGAGGGGGGTGAGTTTGAGGTGTGGAATGCAGTGAAGTCCAATCAGCTTCCATATGCAAAAGACCTTGAAACACTGGGTGGGACTGCACAAAGCAGCCAGTCAACCCAGCCAGCATCTTCTGACTGACAGTTCAAGCGTCCATACACTAAAGGAGTGCATTTTAGAACTTTGGCACCCACTACTCAATTATATATAAGGAGAGATAATATGCATTCTAAAATAGATCTACACAGGTTTGCTAGTGAGTACTTGCAGTGTACTAGCCCTCAAAAACATTCCATTTCCTGCCCCTCCCTGTATGAACCTATGTACTCTTCACACTTGTCACCCTACCTTCTTGTCCCATCTCTCAGTGCCTTTAGAATGGTTTGGAATCTTTGACAGGCCTTCTTGGTCATAGCCCCAGCCTTATGGAACACTATCCCATTAGGAGTTTATCTCCATTTCAAGCCTTTAGGATAGCATGTTAAGGCTGTTTTATATTTGGGTTTTTTTGTCAAGTTTGATTGTCAGTGTCCTATTCTTTGAGGGTGATATTCTCTTACTGTGGGTTTTTAACTTGATTGTAAATTGCTTTAAAAAAATGGTTTTGGTTTCCATGTTATACTTTCTCTTGATCCAGCTTGGATCCTTATTACTGGGCAGGGAAGGAGTTATTTATATATTTTAATAAATGAACGAAGGCATGTGTATGAGTCCTAAAACAATCTGAGAAGTGGGAAAGGGAAAGTGTTTACTCAGGGGGAATTTTTTACTTACTTTACTTACTCTAGGTAGTTTGTGTGTATAATAAAGATAAAAAGAGAAATTGAAGTGATTCATTAAAATATACGTAATGGTATAAAATACCTAGAAGTGTTCCTTAAAGCATATTTTGTTCATTTTTTATATCCAGTTCCAGTGCTGAAAGTAAGAAGGTGTCTTCTATCCTAGTTACACAGAGCAGGTCAGTAATCTTAAAAGGTATGATTTGGAGATAGGAGAATTTAAAAAAAAAATAGAGCAAGGGGATGAGGTGCTTTCTCTTTCTCCAAGAGCGATATAGTAGCGGTATCTCGATATGTGTTTGCATGTAATGAATGGCACTATATAGGGGATCATATCATGTGGATCTTAAAGTACATATACAAGGGTTATGCTTTTTCTCAAGAAAATAAACATATTTGTCATTGTTTCATAAAGGGAGATGAGTATTTCTGTTTGTTTATTTAAATAAAGCACCAGTGCTTAGGTAGTTTATTTAAATTACGCTAAAGGCTTTATATGAGATTGTGAAAGAGGGTGCTTGCACACCAGCCCCTTTTCTCCCAGTATTGATGCAATCTGAACAGAATATAGACTATGCTCCTCCAAAACCACTGAACTGCCAGTTTATTCTTTAAAACATGCAAACATTGCTGTGTATTCTAGCACTGATGTGTGCATATCTAATTAAAGAAAGCAGGAGACTGTGGGGGGCAGAGACATGGGGGGGAAACACCATCAGCAGTGGCATGACATCACTTCTGTGGAAGAACCTGGAAGTGATGTCATGTTGCTCTAGGAATCACTGGAAACTCTGTGGGGGGAAAAACAGAGTTTCTGGCAATTCCTAAAGAGGTCTGATGTCACTTTCAGATTTCCCCTAGTCATGTCACAACTTTGCCTGGATGGTGATCTTTTTGTTTATTCTTCTTCCACGGTTGGTCTGGAGTGGGGGATTCCTCCCCCCCCCAGTGGGGGACTTGGCAGCCCTAGCAAAAAATGCAGTCAGTGGGGAGATAATGAGGGCAGAATGGGAAAAGACTGGATTGAGGTGTCTTGACTACTATGAATACTGCAAGGCAGTTCCTTTTCCCAGTTCTATTCAAATACAACAGTGTCAGTAATGCTGACTTAAAATAATATCAGAGGGAGTGAGGAAGAACAGCAGGGAAAGCAGGCTGGCAGGAGTCTGTCTACCACAAGGCATCTGGACTGTGTTAGCACCCTGTTCATAATGAGAAAGGGAGAGTCAAGAAGACCTGAAGGGCTCTAGGGGAGGCTTGCTTTGCTCTTGTTTAAAATTATGTTTGCTGGGTATTAGTAGAACACCCCTGGGAACCTACAGGTATCTAATCTTTGGTTAGGGATACAAGATTTCATTTCCTGTGGCCCCTGTGCACAAGTACTACTTTTACTGGATTAGCTAAACCATTGGCGGCTTTCCCTGTCCTTGTTGGCAACCAGGATATTAATCTGAAAAGGGCACTGATCACATTCCTCTGTGTTTACTGTGTGCTAGTGTTCAAATTATAAGGGGACTACCTTCCCCCAGTCCTCTGTAGCTTGTGGTGGCCTTTTAGATACTGTATCAGCAGGTGCCACTACCTCTGTTCAAGGTCCATCATGGCTTCCCTGCCTGGATCTTTCTGCCGTGTCTATTTCTGGTTATGTGCCTTGATGAGGATGACAGTCTGGTCTTCAGGTTTTACACTATCCAGATCTACCTATGTTATAACCCCAGGAGGACCTCTTTTTAGTCAACTGGTCCCCTACCATCCTCTTTCATCCCACACACTTGCTTTGACCAGATACTTCCTACTGTCATTCACAGTCTCTTCCAATATACCAAGGATCCCAGCTGGCACAGAGTCTGGTACATATGCTGGCTGAGGAAACTTTCAAGCCAAGAAGAAAGCGCCTCACTTAAACTTTCCCTTCTATCTAGGGCAATCCAAAAGGACCCTAGTTCCAAAAAAGAGGGTTGGTGTGTCCAAATCAAATGGCCATCAGAAACCACACAGACAGGGTTGTTGACTCTGGGTTGGAAAATTACTGGATTTTTTTTTGGGGGGGTGGAGGCTGGGGAGGGCAGGGTTTGGGGAAGAGAGGGGCCTCAGCAAGGTCTAATGCTGAGGCCCCTCTCTTCCCCAAACCCTGTTATCTGGAGATGAACTGTAGTTATGGGGGGGGGGTGTCTCCAGGCCCCATCTGGAGGTCGGCAACCTTACACACAAGGAGGAATGCATTCTCTCTGTTTGGGCTGGAGGTTCTGCTGGGGGAAGGGCAGACATCTGATGTAGAAGATATGCTTAGGCCTAGTTGCTCTCTTCCCCAGAATGCAGATGAAAGCAATGAACAGATTTCCGAACATTATCTTCTGGAATTAAAGGCATAGTAGGATGATAGGTTCTAGACCAGAACAAGATGAGATCCCTGTGAATATAATTTTATTCAAGTTAATGGGGTTCGTTTCCCTGCTAAACATTACATTTGTCTTTTTTGGCATTTCTCACCAGGAGACAGTTATCAGCTTTTTAAATTGTCAGCCTGTCATGAGCATGTTAATTTTTTTAGGAGGTGCTAATTATATTTCCTGTCTCAATTTAACTTTAGCAAGCTCTGTGCCTTCTAATGGGAGAGCTTGGCTGAGCTGCTGTAGAAGGGAAATCCTAGGTGACATCTGTCAAAACACTGGAGTTAATTGAAGCACCTACTGAATGTGCAAAAGGAACGTAGCAGATAGATTTGAACTGCCATGACTCCCAAGGCTGGACAAAGTCAGCCCAGTTCTCCTCCTCCTCCTCCCTGGAGACCTCTTCTTCACCACTATCACTCATGTCATATGTTTTGTGGCACATGGGTTACTGCTATATGCACAAACGTCAACAAAGGCTATAGACATGGCTTGGGAGGCAGAGCCGTTGGAGCACAGCAGGAGGAAGCCAGGAACCTCTTCACAAAGCCTGGGCAGGAAATAAAGCAGAGAGGTGCTTGACTTGCTTGTGCTGCACCCACTTGGCAGCTGGAGGGGAGAAGAGATGGGGCAGGAAATGCAAGGTTGTATTTCCTGCCTGAACATTTCTTCCTGTTCTTGGCTTTCTGTCTGTCTGTTTGTCTGTCTGTCTGTCTCCAATAGCCAATGGGATTCAGCCCAGTCAAGTCAATCACTTGTCTGTTTTATGCCCTGGCTTTGAGAGGTTCCCAGGGTGTGTGTGGAGATGCTGGATACTCAGTAAAATACTACTGATGGGGGTGCCGTGCCTGCCAGCCCTGGCTTCTCTCCCTACAGCGCAGCTGGTTTGGGGTTCCCCATCTGCCTGCTCTGGCTTCCTCTTCTGCTGTTGCAGAGCTGACTTGTGGGAGCTCTGGACGACCATCTTTTGGGTATGTTGTAGGGCTATCATTGGGCTATGCTCCTGCAGAGTGCAGGGGGTTGGACTAGATGACCTGTGAGGTCCCTTCCAACTCTAACATTCTATGATTCTACCCTGACTCCTTTCTTTCTCTACCATGCAGTAGATTGGGGTGCTGCTGCTTAAGGACTGTCTGCTCCCCCACTGCCCAGCTAATTGGTGCGCTGTACTGCCTGCCCCAGGCTTCTTCCCGGGGGGGGGGGTGCCACATCAAGTGTCAGTGGGCACCATGGCTCCCACGGGTGCATTGTTGGGGAACCCTGGCCTAGAGGAATCTGGTTGTTGTTAGGGCTGCCAAGTGATGGCGGGGGGCGGGTAACCCCCCGCTTTGGAGGCCCGATTTCCGCCACGGCGGAATCGAAACCACGTCGACCACGTTTGGGGCGTGGCCCGGATCGTCGGAGGGAAAACTCTATGGTTTTTCCTCCGACGTTCGGGGCCATGCCCTCAATGTGGTCGACGTCACGCTTCACTTCCGGTGACGCGCTGGCAGCGCGTGCGCATCCGGAGACAGCTCCCGGAGCCCGGCAAGACTCCCCTGCCGGTGAGTTTTTTTGACTTGGCAACCCTAGTTGTTGTTTTTTCATGGATGGAAACAGGATGCTGAACTGAAAGGCCTGATCCAGCAAGGCAGTTCTTATGTTCACTTGGCTTCACTTGGGAGAGATGACAGCTTAATGGAAGGAAACATATTTTACACATATGAGGTCCTAAATTCTAATCTCTAATAGCTGTGATTAAAGGATCTCAAGGCTTTGTCTGACTTCAAAAAACTGCTACCAGTCAGCATAGAAAGACCTGGGATGAACAGTCTGATTCAGCACAAGGCGGCACTTGATATTCACTTACTTTCCAAGTGATATGTTTAGAACCAGGCTGTGCAAGAGACAAGAATGAGATCACAGGGGCCAGCTTAAATCGGCAGAACTCTGAATAACAATTCATATTGCAGTTCTGTAAAGGATCACACTGTCATTGTACCAGTCCTCTCCCCTGGAAACCCAGATCGTGCAAATTCAATTTCCATACATTTATGCCACTTAAAGTACTTCACTTGCAAGATTTGTCTTTAAACCCCCCCACACACAATAAGCATCAGAGGGCGGGGTGGGGAAGAGATGGTCTGAGGGAAGATGAAGACTGGATCAGCAGTGTGTGTGTGTACGCGCGTATGATAGCACAGTCATAATCTTTCACGGGCTGTAAAGGGTGTTCAAATCTTTTTCTTTCATTATGGTAATAGAAGTCTCTAGAAAGCTGACATCAGGAGGCCAAGTTCTGTGCTGAGGTCCATAAGTGAATGGAGAAATTACATTACAGGGAATTTCGGGCTTATATTATTGTAATTAAGAACATGCCCTAGTCTTGTTTCAATGCTCTGAAAGCTGCTGAGCTCCCTCCCTTCTTCTTTTTAATATACATTTATTCAACTTATGATACACTACACAGCTACTACAAGGAAAAATCAACATTAATATCACATTATTATCATGACCATTCTGAACAATTACCTGTTTTAACACAAAACATTTTAAGGAAATATAAAACTATAGAAATATTGCACAATTATGCCAGTTAGTACTGGTATAATTGTGCAATATTTTGATTTTTTTTCTCTGCATTTGATTTGTATACCAGGATCAGGGAGTCTCTTGGTGATGAAGAGCTTTCAGTTGATGCACCGAAGGAGGAGGAAGAGAAGCCAAAGCGTGCTACCAGTGGAAGAAAGAAATCCAAGAAATAGCTCAATCGAACTGGAAAGATTGTTTTTGCAATAGATGCAAATAGTTAATGCTCACAGAGCTGTAGATACAGATGTGTGTGATTTTTTTTAAATTATAAAGTATCTGATGCTTAATATCTGTGGTTCAGAATACTTAGGCAAGACTCAGTCTTGTTTTATTTGTTTCTACATCAGTTTCTAGTATATGTAATCACAATCCCAGCCCCATAGCCAGATTTTTGTGTGTGTGTGTGTGGGGGGGCAAATTGTACATGCTGGCGGGGGTGGGGGTGAACTTACTGGCAGCACCCAAGTCCCCCTATGGTTCAGGTTTCCATTGGAGGGAAGGGAGAGGGGAAACCATCACGTCGCCTCACCAGGCCTCCGCAGGAAGACCCAGTGAGGCCATGTGAAGGCTGCCCCTCTCCCTCTCCCTTCTGCTTGGAGGAGAGGCTGTAGAAATTTGCCTTACCTGGTGGGCTGCATGAGATGCTGTGGTGGCTTGGCAAAGGAAGAGCTGCTTCCTTTTGGGAAAGGAGCCCTCTCAGCCAGCAGAGGTGCTGTAGAAGGGAGGCTTCGCTGGTGAAGTCTGGGCGGCCTGAAACCAAGTTTCTTCACCTCCTCCTCCTGTCCCTGAAGCTGTAGGCAGGAAGACCCAGCAATGCCGTGCGGCAACCACAACCAAGCAGGAGGGACAGGAGAGGTGTGGCCTTACCAGTTCTTCCTGCAGAGGCTGCCCCTCTCCCTCCCCTTCTGCTGGCTCACTCCCCTCCTTCAGTTGCCAGGCATTTTTGTGGGGGGCATTGCCCTAATGGGTCTGCAATCCCCTCCAGCCACTTTCCCCAAGAGGTGGAGGGGAATCTGTGTATGTGACAGAGAGAGACCTTGCCCCATTTGCCTCACCCTATCTTGTCTTACTTACATAGCCATCCAAGCCACCACTGCTCTTCTCTGCACTTTATTTCTCTACCTGTGGCTTGAGGCACAGGTAGGGGCTACGTGTGTGTGTGTGGGTGTTTGTGTACTGCTTCATACCTTCCCTCCTTCCTGGCCAGGTAACTGTCTATAACCCAGGCAGGAGTTTCTGGTCTATTGTGTGGATGAACAGTCAGGCTCCTTGGTGAGATTTTTGTCCACAGTCTGAGATTGTTAAAAGGAAAAGATCTTTATTTATAAAAAAACAACCTCACTTCACTAGGGCTCAAGGGAATTGGAAAACTATATCAAAATACTACAGGGCATTGCAGAGCTAAGAAAAGAAATAAAACACATGAGACTAACCAAGTCATACAATCACTCGTGGTGCCTTGTAATTCCCTTCCCTGGAATGGATGCAAGCCTGCTGAAACCTTGAAAAATAGGGGCTGGTTAAGACAAACTTCACTCCATTGCTCCCTATTCCCCAGACCTTGGCTTGTGTGCTTCTAACAGGGGTGTCCGGACTTTATACCCCTTCCTGCCCCCTCTGGGAAGGTTTCATTTTGCTCTATCATGAAATCTGGAGTAGGCCCCACACGTGCTGCTCTGCACCCTTTCTCCAGTCAAATTAAGATGCACATCCCAAAACCTTTATGGCCCAGGCTATTTGGACAACTCAAGAGGTCCAAATAGCCATCTATCTTTCCCCTTCCTGCCAGGTAAACTGATGGTCATCTTCATCCTTGCTCTTTGTCTCCATAAAGGAAACTCATTGTCTCTTAGCCTAAACTCTGAGGAGTTCTTATGGCTCCATTCCCAGATCAGAGCCTCTCTGAGTTTTAAGCAGAGTATCCTACATTTCTTTATCATTCCAGTATACAAATGGTTCACAGTTCTGTTCACGTGTGTTTATCTCCTAACATTCTCTGAAATACTGTAGTTACTTCTGTACTTCCTCCATCTTCAATTCCTGGTACTGTCTCATGTTTGTTCCCTGTCTTGAGCCTAAAGCGGACTCTGGATGGTCCAACTTGATTACTTAGAAACCCCGCCCCCAAGACACTTGAGCAAAACTAGGCCAGACAGCTTTTAGGCTGGGATCTAATTCATGCAGCTGCCATTTTATTCCCCTTTACAGCCAAGTGGGTTCTTGAGTATCTAATGTAGCTTTATGTACAGCATTACTAGCTACACCAGGTGGCTTTCCAACCCATAGTCTATCTTCTGAAGAGTATGATTTGGGGGGGGGGGGATTATTAGGGTT
>NW_015161947.1:7076-13904 GCF_001447785.1 Gekko japonicus | reverse complement strand
CAGGAATGCACAGGAACGGAGTTCCGGCTGGCTTCAGAGTTGGCCACGCCCACTACAGCCAAAAACTCTGTGTGCATGGCTACAGAGGGAAGACCTGGAAAGCGACCCCCCGCAGTGACTCCAAGGCGGGCGGGCGGGCCAGGCCCCCCCCCTGGAAGGATCGGGGAGGCATTTAAATGCCTTCCTGTGCCTTCCCCAGCCTGTCCAAGGGCCGGCTTGCCTGGGCTTTCCGCAGTTGCGGGGTGCCCAGGCAAGTCAAGGGAAGGCAGTTTAAACTGCTTTCCCTTCTTTTCAAGGGGGGGGGGCCTTGCCTGAGCAAGCCAAGGGAAGGCATGGGGGTGTGGCCTAATATGCTAATGAGTTTCTGCTGTTGGGTGTGGCCTATTCTAATGATTTTCTGCTGGGCTTTTTCTACCAAAAAAGCCCTGGTTTTGTGTTTTGTAAAGAGTTTTAAACAACCCAGTAACAAACAAAGCATCTAGTAAACAAAAAGCAGATTTAGGAAACAGAACAAAGATGCAGGCATGTCAGAAAGAGCTACAAGGTAGCTTTAGATCAGGGGTTCGCAAAGTCTAAAAATCTGGATGGATAGAAGCGGTGCCTGGGGTGCACCATGGCACCACTGACACCTTTCCTTGAGCCTGCCAAGTGTTTTTAGAAAGTAGGGTGGGGCATTGTATACCGGTGGCCCTTAAATTATATCTTTTCAAGACTGCAACTCATGTATGGGACTATTCTGGGTACAGCTGCATTAAGCCTTGCCCCCCTCAAGAAGATTCAATCTAAATTCTTGTCATATTCTGATTTCCAAATAGCATTTCAAATGCTATTTTATGTTTGGAAACCAGATTGCTAAGAACAGAGGCTGGGGTAAGCCTTCTTTCAATCAATACTTGGCTTAAGCTTTGCCATTGTCCCTCAGATATTACCTCATTAATCCTTAAGAATCTTGCCAGGCCCTCCTGTCTTTCGCCATCCTCTGGAGTTTGCTCAATTTCATGTTCATTGGATCTATGACACTGTCTAACCATCTCATCCTTTGCCGTCCCCGTCTTCTTTGACCTTCAATCTTTCCCAGCATCAGGGTCTTCTCAAGTGAGTGCTCCCTTCTCATTTGGTGGCCAAAGTATTTCAGCTTCAACTTCAGTATCTGGCCTTCCAGGGAACAGTCAGGGATGATTTCTTTTAGGATTGACTGATTTGATCTCCAAGGGACTCAACAGTCTTCCCCAGCACCATAATTCAAAAGAATCTATTCTTCGGCGCTCGGCCTTCCTTATAGTCCAACTCTCGCAGCCATAGATGACTACTGGGAATACCATTGCTTTGACCATGCGGACTTTTGTTGGCAGGGTGATGTCTCTGCTTTTTATTATGCTGTCTAGGTTTGCCATAGCTTTCCTCCCAAGGAGCAGGCGTCTTTTAATTTCATGGCTGCAGTCACCGTTTGCAGTGATCTTGGATTCCAGGAACGTGAATTCTGTCACTGGTTCCACGACTTCCCCTTCTATTTGCCAAGGTGATGGGGCCAGATGGCATGATCATAGTTTTTTTGATATTGAGTTTCAAGCCAATTTTTGTGGTCTCCTCTTTTACCTTAAACAAGAGGCTCTTGAGGTCCTCTTCACTTTCTGCCATTAGAGTGGTACCGTCTGCATATCTGAGGTTGTTAATGTTTTTCCTGGCAATCTTAATTCCAGTTTGTGATTCATCCAGGCCGGCATTTCTCATGATGTACACTGCATATACATTAAATAAGCAGTGTGACAATATACATCCTTGTTGTACTCCTTTTCCTATGCTAAACCAATCCATATCCGGTTCTAACTGTCACTTCTTGACCCTTATACAGGTTTCTCAAGAGACATGTGAGGTGGTCTGGTACACCCATTTCTTTAAGGACTTGCCGCAGTTTGTTATGATCCACACAATCTAAGGCTTTAGCATAGTCAATGAAGCAAAAGTAGATGTTTTTTTGGTACTCCCTTGCTTTATCCATAATCCAGCAAATGTTGGCAATTTGATCTCTAGTTCCTCTGCCTCTTTGAAACCCAGTTTGTACTTCTTGCAGTTCTCTATCCACGTACTGCTGAAGCCTAGCTTGTAGGATCTTGAGCATGACCTTGCTAGTGTGTGAAATGAGTGCAATTGTGCAATAGTTTGAACATTCCTTGGCATTGTCCTTCTTTGGGATTGGAATGTAAACTGACCTTTTCCAAGCCTGTGGCCATTGTTGCATTTTTCAAATTTGCTGGCAAATTGAGTGCAGCACTTTAACAGCATCATCTTTTAAGACTTTGAATAGCTCAGATGGGATACGGTCACCTCCATTAGCTTTGTTGTTAGTAATGCTTTCTAAGGCCCATTTAACTTTGCACTCCAGGATGTCTGGCTTGAGGTCAGTGATTACACCATTGTGGTTGTCAAAGACATTGAGGTCCTTCTGGTATAGTTCTTCTGTGTATTCTTGCCATCTCTTCCTAATCTCTTCTGCTTCTGTTAGGTCCTTTATCATGGCTAGCTTTGCACAGAATGGTCCCTTGATTTCTCCAATTTTCTTGAAGAGATCTCTAGTCCTTCCCATTCTATTTTTTCCTCTATTACTTTGCATTGTTCATTCAGGAAGGCCTCCTTATCTCTCCTTACTGTTCTCTGGAAATCTGCATTCAGTTGGGTAAATCTTTCCTTTTCATCTTTGCCTTTTGCTTTCCTTCTTTCCTCTGCTATTTGTAAAGCCTCATCAGACAGCCACTTTGCTTTCTTGCATTTCTTTTTCTTTGGGACGGTGCTGATTGCTGCCTCCTATACAATGTCACGAACCTCCATCCATAGTTCTTCAGGCACTCTATCAAATCTAGTCCCTTAAACCTATTCTTCACCTCCACTGTATATTCATCAGGGATGTGATCTAGGTCAAACCTGAATGGCCTAGTGGTTTCCCCAATTTTCTTGAGTTTAAGCTTGAATTTTGCAATGAGTAGCTCATGATCTGAGCCACAGTCCAGGTCTTATTTTTACTGACTGTATAGAGCTTCTCTATATTTGACTGCAAATGTATAATCAATCTGATTTCGGTGTTGCCCATCTGGTGATGTCCATGTGTAGAGTTGCCTCTTAGGTTGTTGGAAGAGGGTGTTTGCTATGGTCAGCGTGTTCTCTTGACAAAACTCTGTTAGCCTTTCTCCAGCTTCATTTTGTTCTCCAAAGCCAAACATGTCTGTTATTCCTTTTGACTTCCTACTTTAGCATTCCAGTCCCCTATGATAATAAGAACATCTTTTTTTGGTGTTAGTTCTAGGAGGTGTTGTAGGTCTTCATAGAACCGGTCCACTTCAGCCTCCTCTGCGTCAGTGATTGGGGAATAGACTTGGATTACTGTGATGTTGATGGTTTGCCTTGGATTTGGACCGAGATCATTCTGTCATTTTTGAGATTGTATCCCATTACTGCCTTTTTCACTCTCTTGTTGACTACAAAGGCCACACCATTTTTCTGCGGGATTCTTGGCCACAGTAGTAGATATAATGGTCTTCTGAGTTAAATCCACCCATTCCCATCCACTTTAGTTCGCTGATTCTGCCATCTCATTTTTGACCATGTCAAGCTTACCTTGATTCATAGATCTTACATTCCAGGTTCCTATGCGGTATTGTTCTTTGCAGCATCAGACTTTCCTTTCACCATCGGACCCATCCACAGCTGAGCGTCCTTTCAGCTTTGGCCCAGCTGCTTCACTCTTTCTGGAGTTACTTGTACTTGCCCTCTGCTCTTCCCCAGTAGCATATTATACATCTTCCGACCTGAGGGGCTCATCTTCCGATGTCATATCTTTTAGCCTTTTGTTACTGTCCTTTGGATACTGGAGTGGGTTGCCATTTCCTTCTCCAGTGCATCATGTTTTGTCTGAGTTCTCCGCTGTGGCCTGTCTGTCCTGGGTGGCCCTCCACGGCATAGCCCGCAGCCTCATCGAACCACACCAGCCCCCTCGCCACAGCAAGGCAGCGATCCATGAGAGAGTCTTTTAAAATACTTGTATTTTTAAAGTTTTTATCTAATTATTTCCAATTTAATGGCTGTGTACCTAGAGTATGGTATCCAACTATGTTTCCAACTGATTTGTGCTGGTTTTGTACTGTAATTAACTACATACACTGCTCCTATTAGTTTTGTGGGGGTTAACCCCCCTCTTTTTAGGTTTCAGGTTTTTCTGCAGACCTGGGACTTTTGAGGTTTGTAGAAAGTTCTGTCTTGTCTATTCAAGTATCTACAGAGGGGGCCATTTTGATAGTCAGATATATTTACATAATACTAAAGCAAATGATTTTCACAATGAACTTTCAAATCAGCTATGGTTTAAGTTGGGCTGTGATGAACTAAGTGGCATGTTGGATTTGGACCTGGAAGGCCTGGCCTTAGATCCCCATTCAGCTATAATGTTCACTGGGAGACCTTTCATGATTTAACAATCTCATCCCTCAGGGCTGCTATGAAGATAAAATAGGATTACCCTTCATCGGTTGCCCTGAGCTCATGGAGGAAGAACAGAGAGCAAATATGATTGATTGGGTGCATTCATATAAAAACATAGAATACAAATAATCTAAAGAATACAAATGTAAAGCCTTTTCTGTTTCACATCTTATCTCACATTAACAACATTTACACGTAGCACATCTTACTCAGGGCTGCAGTGAAGTCATGAGTGGAATTGGCCTTAGAATCACAGAGAAAGCATCGGTTTATCTAAATTGTCTCTGAGAACAAAGTTCATTTCCCATTTCTCAGTCAGAAGAGATGTAAAATATATGTCGCAAGCTGAAGCTGGTCAATTAAGCAGGCTAACCTAAGAGACCGCAGTTAGAAAAACCGACCTGCTATCAAGAGAAAATGTTCCTTGAAGATGAGTCAGCCATGACCTCATTTTGATGGATTGATTTTTTTAAAGAGCCTGTTTGTAGTTCCACGTCTATTAATGAACTTATTTAGTATGAGGCTTAAACAACACAATCCAGAAGCAGAAGTCAGGTTTGTAATTGTTATCACTACAGTTAGCAAATGTTGTGAAAGAGATTGATTCAGATCTCTGCTACGTAAAGCTTCAATTAAGATTTAGAGGGGACATAACATGTGATAATTGTTTCAATATACATTTAGAGACAAAGAACAGCTTAATGTTTTCAAATAATCTTTTGACCTTAAATATGCTTTGCTACCAAGCTGGTTATGTTTGCAGTCAATCTGGCTACAAAAATAACATACAGCAAGGACATGTTTCTGTCTCTGGTATACATATGTCAAAAGAGACAGTAAATTACTTACATATGTCAAAAGAGACAGTAAATTATTCAAGTTGGGGGGGGAGCTCTCTGATTCCTCTGCCATTACAGAGATTTTTTATTTTTTGGTTATCACCTTTCAATAAAGCAAGCCAGTGTTGTATGCAATAGCTTTGTAACAAAGTGTCCCCCAGAGGGTGTAATAAATTAATATAGGTCTGAAAATTTCCATCATTAAAGAGATATTATATTAGACTTGCTGTCTATTTCTTTCCCATGCAGACTCATTCTCATTATCTATAAGACACTGTGTGGTTTTGACATAGCTCATGCCTATATGAATTCTGTTCCAAAGTAAAATAATCAGAAAGATTAGATGACTGTATAAGACCACCAGGGAATAGGAATTATTGTTTTTGTTTCCCCTTTTTAATCTTAAGATTCTGCCATCATGGGGTCTGTCCGGAGATACGCTTGGTTTTAGCCTGAGACCTGCCTTGCTGAATGAAATATATAGCTGATCTAAGTCAGTCTCCTGTTTGCAACAAGTGGGCAACTGTGGCTACATCTGTGATCAGAAATATCTCTTTGACAATGCAGAAATTTCTCTGGTTGAAAGCCATGAATGGCCCTGACCTGGATAGCCCAGGCAAGCCCTATCTCATCAGATCTCGGAAGCTAAGGAGGGTCGACTCTGGCAAGTACTCAGATGGGAGACCTCCTTGAAACGCGGGAGGCGGGGCAGGCTTTATTCAGCCACTTCTCTGAATATCCTCCAGGCCCTCAGTAGGGGTCAATCACCAGAGGTTGCCATGACATCCAGGTGGAGACACACACACACACACACATATAAAAAATATCAAAATATACCCCAAAAAACTTTTTTTGAAAAAGCCTTGAATGAATTACAGCATTTGTGAGTAGGCAAATTCTGGCTTTGCCCACACATGGTTGGATATTGCACTATCATTATAAATATAGCAATCATTTGTAATTGCATTGTCTTGCCCACATACAAAAATTCAGTTGCAAATAATTGCTAAAGCACCATCGTAGTGCAATATCCAACCATGTAGTCCCTGTGCTTCCCCCGTTTCCTTTGTTACCAAAACTCCATTTATGATGGAGACTTCCACATGAGCCTTTTGCTCCATTTTGAGCTCCCAACCGCAGCAGGTCAATTCTGAGCTTCCACACAGCCCTGTTTCCCATCAATTTTCCTTTCACGGTTTCCAACAACCATCCAGAGAGGTCCATCCCGAGAAACTAACCAACTGGGAATGATTCTCAATCACCTCCCAGGGCAATCAGCAAGGGAGTCCTGCAGGTTCAGAGGCAGGACACCAACTGTCCAATCACAGCAGACTTGAAGGGGGGAAGCCAGCAAAGAATGCAGCATCATGTGTAAGTAAAGGGAGGCTACAACAATGCTTCAAGCACAAAGAAAAACAAATTAAGGGACAGCATGAAAGTGCTGTTACCACAGCACTTCAGTACATGCCACTGAATCACCATGTGAAAGACCCAAAAAGTACTTCTTTATTTCTGTTGC
>NW_015161947.1:0-7045 GCF_001447785.1 Gekko japonicus | reverse complement strand
GGTCCAACTATTTCAAATATTGTCATAGTGATTTCCCCCCTTCTTAATCAATGCTTCATCTTGAGGTAGATAGCCCAGGCTCGCCCAATTTTACCATATCTCTGAGGCTAAGCAGGGTCAGCCCTGGCTAGTATTGGAATGGGAGAATTCCAAGGAATACCAGGGTCAAGACACAGAGGCAAGCAATGGCAAATCACCTCTGAACATCTCTTGCCTTGAAAGCCCTATGGGGTCACCTTAAGTCAGTTGTGACTCGACTGCACTTTCCGCCACCAATCTATACTTAGGATATTTTAAGTATTACAGTGGGGTTCAGTCATTAAATTAGTAAATGCTGGTTTTTGGGGCAGGGGAGGCTCTACCACTTTAGGTTATGTGCAAAGGGCAAAAACAGTGCATCTCATTCCCTCATTCTCCCACTCAAGTATGCAGGGGATTCCAGGCCTTTCTCTCAAGTGTGGGGAGCTGTCCATGGTAGAAAATCTTTGAGAGATGAAACTTGCCCAGTGTGATGGCAGGAAGTCATCCTTTGAATTGTGCAACTCTAGAAACAGCCTTGTTATTGTTCAGTCGCACAGTCGAGTCCGACTCTTTGCGACCCCATGGACCAGCTCCCTCCAGGCCTTCCGGTCTTCCGCCATCCTCTGAAGTTTGCTCAACTTCATGTTCGTTGCATCGATGACACTGTCTAACCATCTCATCCTTTGCCGTCCCCGTCTTCTTTGACCTTCAATCTTTCCCAGCATCAAACAGCCTACTCTGCCTCTATAGCTGGGTCAGCTCTGGCTAACAAAGATTACGGAGGAGGTATCCAAAGTTCCTTTTTTTAATTAAAAAAATCATCCTTTAAAAATGCCTTGAGGTGAATAGAAAGGCCTTCATGAATCCAGAGTACTGAACCAAGTAGGGTGTGGGGGGAGCACTCAGATGCTCTACATTCTGTGTGACTGGGAATAAATCAACCATGGCACATTATCTCTCCCAAACAAGAACACTTGCAATATGCACTATCTAATAAAATGATTCTGGTAAATGGGACGTAGTTTTGGCTGAATAATGTAACTTATCACGTCCATAGCTCAACTACATCTGGGTCTGTTCAAGATAATCTATCCCCCCCCCCCAATTCTTTGGTGTAGAACTAATTTCAGGTTCCATTTATGACAATAAAGAAAGCATCTTAAAGTTTCTATGGTGTATGGAAGTAATTGTGGGATTGTGATGGTAAGGATTTGTTCACTCAAATCTGAGCTCAAGCATTTCATAGTCAGGATTTGGGTGGTCAGTTTCATTCCCTCCATCTATTACTACTATCCCTAGTTATACTGTTCAGTGTTGTATACCAACTGCTCCCTGTTATTAACTGAGTGATGATTTCTTTAAAAAAAATATAGCTTTAAGAATAAAATTTTCTATGGCCATACACAGTCATGCTATATAAGTGTAAAATTATAATTTTTCTAGGGCTTATGGAAATGTACATTTAAAATATTCTGGGCAAATTTGTATGTCATTCTGTCCATACTTGCCATGGCTCAGAGGTGGAGCACCTGCTTTGCCTGTAGAAGGTCCCAGGTTCAATCCCCGGCATTTCCACCTAAAGGATCTCAGTTGCAGGTGGTGGAAAAGAACATCCTCTGCCTCAGAGCCTGGTGTAAAACCAGATGGTCCAAAAGCCTGATTTATTACAAGGTAGTTGCAAAAATTTGAATTCATTTATCTCCATCTTTAAGGTTTACTCATGATCTTCTCTACCTACTATGAGGAGTTATCGTCTCACAATATAATACAAAAGTGCCTTTTTTAAAAAAATGTGTGTTTAGATATCATACAAGCTGGAAAGTGTGATGTTTGGATACTGCCAGACTGAATATTCTCCAAGTTTGCTCTCCAGTTAGAAAGTAGCAGTTTTGGCAAAGTAGAAAGGTTCCCCGATGGTTAAAATATCCACTTTTCCCTATCCTGTTTGGCACCATGGTTTCCCTAAGCTATTGCTGTTTTTACCTGATTGAATTAGTTGACTGGGTGATCCCACCCAGTTAGGAATTCTCTGGTGAACAGAAAAATTCAAAATATCATACAGCCAAACAGATGCGCCTAAAGAATCTCACCACTGAGGCCAAATTCAGGCAACGGAAATGAAAAGCAAATATTTTAGCCAGAAGTATCAGCCAAAAATGGGAGGCACTGTGGGAAATGATGTTGGAAAACTGAACAGCTGTAGTTCATGGGTGCAGATGTAGCTTTGATATTGTAAACTACAGTTGGAACTATGAAGTATCCTGGGGAAAAATACATTTTGGTTGATCCATTTCTTCCTTGAACCAGAAGCAAGTCATAGGTCCAGCAACCCCTTTCCTGCATACTTTTAAGCAGTCTTGAAAGGACCATTCTATGCTGGTGAGAACGCTAATGTACAGTGTATTGCTTTCCCCTGCATTCACAGCCTTTATATTCACAGAATGATGCTGCATCAAACAAACATCAGATTTTGGAAATGCAACTGCCTTGGTTCTGAAGGCCTAGTCATACTTTATGTAACAGGTATGTTTCTTGAGTGTATTCCCAAGACCTCCCAAGGGGCACAGTAAAGTGTAAAGGTGAGACCAATCTTTATATGGCCAATACATAACAATAACATACAGTGGAGACCTTTTGATCTGCAGCCATCCACAACTCCCCCTAATCTGCCCAATCTGCATTTCTCTATGTTTATACACTTTCCTACCACATTATTGTGTTTGCCATGGGAAACACAGAGATATCTGCTGTATAAAGTGCATAGTGTGTAAAGGGCATACCATACAAGTATAAAGTTTTGCCATTAAAAATCTCACTCCCCCCCTTAAGGCAAAATTCTGAATCTGAATTTTAAATGCATGCAAATTCAAAGTTATATTTCAAAATTATTTTAGTTTTGATTCATATCTCTGAATGTTCAATATATTTTAATATTTTGTCAACATAAGAAGAACATAAGAGAAGCCATGTTGGATCAGGCCAATGGCCCATCCATTCCAATACTCTGTGTCACACAGTGACCAAAACCCAGCTGCCAGCAGGAGGTTGACCAGTGGGGCCAGAACTCCAGAAGCCCTCTCACTGTTGCCCCCCAAGCACCAAGAATACAGAGCCCCCCAAGCACCAAGAATACAGAGCATCACTGCCCCAAAGGTAGTGTTCCATCTATACCTTCTGACTAATAGCCACCAATGTACCTCTGCTCCATATGTTTACCCAGTCCCCTCTTGAAGCGGTCTATGCTTGTAGCCAGTGAATTCCATGTGTTAATTACTCTTTGATATGTCTGTGATATGCCTGGAACAAATCCCTAATGCAAAGTCCTACGTGCAGATTGCATCAATAATTCTGTAGTGGGACATGAGGGTTCTCTCCTCCTTGATACCCATTGTGACCCCACGACTTGAAGACTGAGGCTATTTATTCATCCGCATTAGAAGGGGGGAAAAGCAAAGCCAACACCTGGTCCAAGGGCAATAATGCCCAAGTGATAAATGATCCAAGTGAGGCTAGAGACGTTAACCCAATAGAAAAAGAACTGTTGAACAATGGTTGCTAATCTGTGTATGTAGAATTGTGTAACCAGACGGTTTAAAAAAAAAAAAGATTTACTGAATGCAATAAGACTGGACTGAGATGGGGAGAAAACCCCAAATGCCATAGAGATTTACTGGCTGTAATAAGGCTGGAAAAAAAATAGTGGACAGTTAAAAAAAAAGATGCATTAATCACAAGCACATGGTTCTCATAGCAGCTGTGGAGGAAGCGATCTATTAGGATTTATGGATTACAATGTCATTCCAAGTGGCAGTAGAGTCACAGCTGCAGCTGCCAATGCCTCTCTGTTCTTGAATGTCTCCACCAGCAGCCAAAGGCAGAGGGCACAGCTGGCCCCCATACACATGTTAGGCTAGGAGACCACAAGCTGTCCTCCTCACTTCAGGCCAAGTCATAGTTTATGAAAATGGACGAGGATTGCCAGCCAACCGACCAGGACTTTGGCTTGGATCCAGAACAGTGTTTCCATTGGTGCAAGGATTTCTCCCTGCAAAGTGTGACTTTCTCGCTTCCCTTCTTCTGTAACAGCTAGAAATGCCTCCCCCGAAATCCTGATCCTGGGGGACAGGGACTCACAGGAACAGGACTGGGACATTTCAGGCTGCCAAGGGAGGTGGAGCTTTGCAGGCAGAAATCCTTGCACCTGAAGGAACACTAGTGTGGATCCAAGCCTTTGCATTACAAATTTTTTCGACTTTGGCGTCTTCGTCCTTACCCCCAACTGAAACAACTCCAAGTACATGAAATTGTCTTCCTTTTCTTCATTCCCCTTGTTGTTGGCCCTAAGTACTTGTGGATCAGGTTGGTCCAGAGGGCCTTTCTCTTGTCACCAGCTTTACCAGAGGGTCCATGGGTGGGAACTTGGAGGATGGTTTGTTTTTGTTTTTTTGTTTTTTTAATATTCCTCTCACTGCCTTTGGAATTTTTCCAGCAAGAGTTGAGCATGATCGTTTCCCTAAAGGCTTTCTGGGTTTCGTTGTATTTTACTGGGTTTAAATATTGATTTTAGGGAGGGAAGGCAGCATGGTATAGCCCGATCCCATCGGAACTCAGAAGCTAAGTGGCATCAGTACTTGGAAGGGAGACCACGAAGGAAGACTCAGCAGAGAAAA
The DNA here is from genome assembly GCF_001447785.1 of Gekko japonicus. Taxonomy (NCBI): domain Eukaryota; kingdom Metazoa; phylum Chordata; class Lepidosauria; order Squamata; family Gekkonidae; genus Gekko; species Gekko japonicus. The sequence continues at coordinate 2,354 of NW_015161947.1, read as the reverse complement.
GGCAGAGGCAAACTACCTCAGCTTCTCACTTGCCTTGAAAGCCCCTTGCTGGGGTTGCCATGTAAGCTACAACTTGACAGCAGTGTACGCACACACATACAAATATTGATGTTACCATATTTACTTGAAAGGAAGATGACCCTGAATATATGTTGACCCACACCAAATGTTATACACCAAAAGTTTATTTTTAAAATTGGTTGTTGTTGTTGTTCAGTCGCACAGTCGAGTCCGACTCTTCGCAACCCCATGGACCAGCTCCCGCCAGGCCCTCCTGTCTTCCGCCGTCCTCTGAAGTTGGCTCAATTTCATGTTCGTTGCGTCAATGACACTGTCTAACCATCTCATCCTTTGCCGTCCCCGTCTTCTTTGACCTTCAATCTTTCCCAGCATCAGGGTCTTCTCCAGTGAGTGCTCCCTTCTCATTTGGTGGCCAAAGTATTTCAGCTTCAGTTTCATTATTTAAAATTGGACACAACTGTAATTTGTATAGCTAGGTTCAAGTCCTGTGGCAGCTTAGGGATCAGCAAGATTTTTGGGTATAAGCTTTTGAGAGTCCAGGCTCCCTTTGTCAGATCTGACGTGGGGAGTTTTGACTCTGAGAAACTCATACCCTCAAAATCTTGCTCGTCTCTGAGGTGCTGCAGAACTTGAATCTAGCTGTCCTACTGCAGACCATCGCAGCTACCCTCTGAAACTGTAAATTGTATGTGAATTGACAATGACTCTCCCTTTTTGACTCTCCTTTTTTTTTGGGTGGCATACTTGGAAAAAACCTAGTTTTCCATAAAGGTACATGCTGTAATTGTATTTCATTGTGTTGTAAATGGCCTTGGGGACTATTTAGCTGAAAGATGGGCTACCCTTGGCATTTTACAGAAAAGGTTTAGTTTAAACTTGAAATATTCTGTACGGTGTCAGGGCCAAATTAGAAGGGGTGGCATCCTTGTGGCCCCCATGGGGAGGCAGCCACCATTTTAAAGCCATTTAAAATCGCCATGAAGCCCCCAATCCTGATCAGGCCTGCAGCGTGGAGGGCTGAGGCGGTCTTGTCTCCCTCCATACCATATCAATTGCTGAAATGGCTCCACCCCCCCCCCAGCTTTTTTGGCACTTGAAAAAAATGCAGGATGGTGGTGGTAAGGAAAATGAGAGTGATGTGCTGTGCGCCTGATCCCCTGGCGGCATTTTATAATGGTGGTGGCATCCTTGTGGCCGTCACAAGAGAGCACTGAGATCTGGGACGCAACGTCGCCTGACCCTTCCTGGCCCTAAAGAGGCTACGTTGACAACAACTAGGTCTAGAGCATTTTCGCTAGCTGCACTGGTATATTGGAACGAGCTCCCTAGTGAGATCCAGGCCCTGCGAGTCCTCCAGCAATTTCGCAGGGCCATGAAGACGGAGCTTTTCCGCTGGGCATATCAGTGAGAGCGATGGTATGCCAGCCAAGCCTTGCCGACCCGCCAAGGCATGTATTCTGTATAGGTAGATAATAATGTGGTCGATGTCTGGTTGCAATGATATACCGAGCTGCTTTTACTTATATTTATTGTATTTATGTAAAGTTGTTTTATGGATCGATTGTTTTATGCATGTTGGTTTTATTAATGCTGTGAGCCACCCTGAGCCGCTTTGGCGGAAGGGCGGGATAAAAGCCAAATAAATAAATAAACAAATAAATAAGGATGGCATTACATCGCATTTGGCCATAAGTGTATAAAGCATGATAAAATCCAGTTGTGGTTTCTATGGCAAATGTGACTTTTTCTGGTGCAAATTTATTTGGGGCTTGATCTGGGTTGGGTCTCCAGCCTCCCTTGAATCATCATCTAGCACTTGCCTCTTGCAGAGTAGGACATGTTCAAAGTGTATGTAGTATGCACAGGAATGAATGAGAAAGGCAATGGATGTTCACTACATTGTCACTGGGAGATGCCCTTTCACTACAGACATATGGGAGGTGGCCGTTACCATTCTACAGACTGCATTAACTGAGACTATTTTATATATGATGTTCTACCACCCACTGCTCTGGCTTTTAATGTTCATAATAATTATGTACATAATAAATACATGGTAGAAATCCAATAGGTTAATTTATGTCCATTCAATAATTGTGAAAGGCATTCGTCAGCAAATAATGAATAACCATATACATTGTGTAAATAAACTGGAATAATTATATTAAAATATAAGTTATTTTTCTCTGGTAAGGAAAAATCTTTTTCTTTTATTCTTCCAAGAAGTCAAACAATAGGAAGATTCTTTTCTAGCTACAAATTAATTTATAAAGGATGCCTGTTGGCCTTTAAAGATCTAAATGCCCTCATAGGCGTAGAGTTCAGGGGGGCGC
>NW_015161946.1:271-444 GCF_001447785.1 Gekko japonicus | reverse complement strand
TGCTGCAGACGAGGTTGTTCTACCATGCTCTGCCCACAATCCCCCCCCGTCTGCCCATTCCCGCCCCCAAACAGTCTCCCTTTCCCTCCCTTGCACTAGTTGCTTGTGGGCCGTATAGGAACCCTGGATGGGCCGGTTCTGGCCCTCGGGCCTTATGTTTGACACCCCTGGCC
>NW_015161946.1:0-239 GCF_001447785.1 Gekko japonicus | reverse complement strand
TCCGACTCTAGGGTTGCGGTGCTCATCTCCGTTTCAAAGCCAAAGAAGTTTCTTCGCTGTCCGAAGACGTTTCCGTGGTCATGTGGCTGGCATGACTAAGCGCCAAGGCGCACGCAACGCTGCTACAAACTGAGGGTGCAATGGGATGAAATGGACTGGAGTGCTATCTGGTCTTCTCCTGCCAATAACTCCAACGTTTTTAATATTCGGTTGCAATTCTTCAAAATGTGTTCTAGATG
>NW_015161945.1:324-454 GCF_001447785.1 Gekko japonicus | reverse complement strand
GAGGCCCGGGCGGCTTGCCACTGGGGCCTTGCTGCTCTTTCCCCCCCTCCTGCTCCCAAGCGAGGCCCCAGCGGATTGTTGCTCGAGCCTTGCTGCTCTCTTCCCCCCCCAGCGGCAGTGGCAGCCAGGG
>NW_015161945.1:0-221 GCF_001447785.1 Gekko japonicus | reverse complement strand
AGATTTTTGTGCACACCTGGGGACTGCCCCAAGTTTGCACGGAAATCTCCCTCCCCCCCAGGTGCCCCTGATGCGTGGATTTAGGTATCCGCACGCACGGGGGCGACTTTCCTATTAGTATATAGATGTCAGATGTTTGAGAGCTGCAAAAATGATCAAATATCATACGTCCATTTTTATTGAAAAATATGCAGATGTGTTTTTTTATTAACATTAAATGA
>NW_015161944.1:0-469 GCF_001447785.1 Gekko japonicus | reverse complement strand
CAGGAATGGAGGCAGATTTTAAGGAAAGTACATAATTTTGTCAGGAGATTCACAAGTTCACATTTGGGTTCTTTCAGAACTCTCGGATGTATGCCACCTAGGCCTGGTGATTTGTCAGTTTTTAATTTGTGCATCAGTTTTAGGACCTCCTCTCTCGTCACCTCAATCTGACTCAGGTCTTTCAACACCCCTCCCGAAATCAGCAGTTCTGGAGTGGGCAAGCACTTCTCATCTTCCACAGTTTTTTTTGGAGGCAAAAAATGCATTTAGCTCCTCAGCCATTTCCCTATCATCCTTCAGTACTCCTTTTACCCTTTGGTCAGCGAAGGGCCCCACTGCCTCCCTGGTTGGTTTCCTGCTCCTAATGTATTTGTTGGTCTTTACGTTTTTTGCTAGAAGGAACACCGGTCAGCAAAGGAGACTCGGTGGGGCAGCAGCCAAGAGGTCACCGCATCCTGTTTTCTTTCTG
>NW_015161943.1:314-479 GCF_001447785.1 Gekko japonicus | reverse complement strand
CACCCATTTTTCCAACCATGTTAAACAAACTGCTTCGTAGTATAATCTTAGGTTTGGTAGTTGCAGACCTCCTCTTTCCTTGGTACACAAAATTTTCATTTTGATCCTCGGTTTTCTGCCTGCCCAGACAAATTTCGAAAGTTCTTGCTGCCATTTGTTCAGCAG
>NW_015161943.1:0-270 GCF_001447785.1 Gekko japonicus | reverse complement strand
GTGGAATAAAAACATCAGTCGTGGTAGAACATTCATTTTCACTACAGAAATCCTGCCCATCAGGGATAAGTTCAGTTTATCCCATTTCTTAAAATCTTGTGCAAACTCTATGGTTTTGAAGGCAAAAATGCATAGAGTTTTGCCCAAAAACTAGAGCATTACCCCTTAACGCTTTTCAGAGACTCGTTTACACATTCTTTAATCAATATGCTGCTTTTTTTCTGCTTAACTTTTCCCCTTCTCTTTGAGTACCACTGATATGTTGAGCTT
>NW_015161942.1:365-490 GCF_001447785.1 Gekko japonicus | reverse complement strand
ATTCAATATAAGAATTCCCCCAACCCATAATAAAGGTGAAGGTAAAGGTTCCCTTGCTCGAAAGCCAGTCGAGTCCGACTCTAGGGTTGCGGTGCTCATCTCCGTTTCAAAGCCAAAGAGCCAGC
>NW_015161942.1:0-327 GCF_001447785.1 Gekko japonicus | reverse complement strand
AACACCAAGGCGCACGGAACGCTGTTACCTTCCCACCGAAGTGGTACCTATTTATCTACTTGCAATGTCTTGCTTTTGAACTGCTAGGTTGGCAGGAGCTGGAACTAGAGACGGGAGCTCACTCCGTCATGCGGCAACTTGGGCCTCGAACTGCTGAACGACTGACCTTCCACAGCCTGCAGTTCAGCATCTTAACCCATAGTACTCACTTCTAACGAGCAGAGATCTGTTGGCCACAAAGTCCATGCTCACCTTGTGATAAAAAAATGAGATATAAATGTAAACACACATCCCTATTTTCCCCCTGCACGGTCATCAGTCCAAGTC
>NW_015161941.1:284-493 GCF_001447785.1 Gekko japonicus | reverse complement strand
GGCCTGGGCCTGTGGGAATGGCGAGGGACGCACGCACACACAGCCATGTGACTGCATCCACGCCTCGCACGTTACACGTGCTGATCTCATGCGCTGAGCCGCTCGCCGGGCCCAGAGGAGCCGTTGAGAGAGCGCTGAACGCCGCGCGCTGCCAAAAAACCTTCTGGAATCCTCTCCCTTGCGTGGTCTCCTCGCAGGTCAGCGTCAGA
>NW_015161941.1:0-137 GCF_001447785.1 Gekko japonicus | reverse complement strand
GGGCGGGGGGGGGGAGAAGAAAACAGACTCTGCTGTCCCCTCCATCCCCCCCAGTTCTGGATGTGCCCTGCTGCGGCAGATCTCAGTGCAAACTGGGGTGCCTAGCAGGACCCCCCCCCCCCCCCCCCCCCCAAAAA
>NW_015161940.1:0-504 GCF_001447785.1 Gekko japonicus | reverse complement strand
CTGCTAGTTTGCCTTTTTGAGCTGTTTAAACTGACGTTGTATCAGTATGGGGTAGGATTCCTTCATTCATCCTATTGCTTTTATCGGTTTGTGAACTGCCTTGTACTCATTGAAGACATGTGGGCACATGAAACTGCCTTCTACTGAATCAGACGCTTGGTCCATCAAGGTCAGTATTGTCTACTCAGACTGGCAGCAGCTCTCCAGGGTCCCAGGTAGACGTCTTTCACGTCCCCTCCTACCTGATCCTTTTAACTAGAGATTTTTTTTTTGGGGGGGTTGTTGCTGGGATCATAGCAGATTCCTCCACTGAGCCACACCCCCTAAATGTTGTAGGGGTGGTATATAAATATTGAAAATAAAGGAATTCCTAGATGATCTTAGTTAACACCCAATTTCTCATCTCTTGGCTGAGTGTACAACAAGTCCTGGGCTGCTGTCATCCTCTCTCTTGGTCCAATGGCAGCAAGGTAGAGGTTAAAACGCTGAACTGCAGACTGGAAG
>NW_015161939.1:292-505 GCF_001447785.1 Gekko japonicus | reverse complement strand
ATAGACCCATCCTCCCCTGTACCTTCCTAGATAGTTGGCGATGGAACTTCCCTGAATCCATCATCCAGTTTGATCCAGGTCATTTGCGAGAACCAGTTTGGTGTAGTGGTTAAGTGCGTGGACTCTAATCTGGGAGAACCGGGTTTGATTCCCCACTCCTCCACTTGCACTTGCTGGATGACCTTGGGCAAGCCAGAGTTCTGGCACAGCTGT
>NW_015161939.1:0-249 GCF_001447785.1 Gekko japonicus | reverse complement strand
ACCTCACAGGGTGTCTGTTGTGGGGAGGGGAAGGGAAAGGAGTTTGTAAGCCGCTCTGAGACGCCTTTGGTTAGCGAAGGGCGGGGTATAAATCCAATCTCCTCCTCCTCCTTGTGACAAGAGCATTGGTCTCATTCTTTCATGTGTAATAGCTCAGTTTACCTTTATACTCTCTCTATTGCTTGAATGGTAGAACCAAGCCAGTATTAAGCCAGTCTTGTTATTTCTCCTTCCTTTCTTGCCTTTAGT
>NW_015161938.1:335-510 GCF_001447785.1 Gekko japonicus | reverse complement strand
TTTATTATTCTCCTTTTGCCAGCAGCCAGCTGGGTGACTTCAGAGCTGTTCTTTCAAGAGCAGTTCTCTCAGAGCTCTCTCAGCCCCACCTACCTCACAGGGTGTCTGTTGTGGGGAGAGGAAGGGAAGAAGATTGTAAGCCGCTCTGAGATGCTGAGGGAAGGGCGGGGTATAA
>NW_015161938.1:0-256 GCF_001447785.1 Gekko japonicus | reverse complement strand
AAATGCAGTGAATGCATGAGGGAGCAATGTTCCACTGTCTCCCTTCTATGTCTCCTCCAATCAGGAAGTGATGTCACAAGAACTCATGGGCAAACTCCCATTTCCTCGATCAACTGTCTTAGGTCAGCAATGGGCCCAGCAATGGGCAGAAATGTGGACTTTTGCAGATACTGCACTCTGTCAGGCCTGATGTATCTACTTGTGCTCAAACTCCTGAAGGGGAGATAACTGCATTTGCTGTTCATTTGAAGGCAAT
>NW_015161937.1:413-518 GCF_001447785.1 Gekko japonicus | reverse complement strand
TGATCCAGCAGGACTCTTCTGATGTTCTATGGAAGGCTTTGGCTTCTCTGCCCTGCTGTTGGCCCTCCAGAGGAACTGGTTGGCTACTGCGTGAGACCGGAGGCT
>NW_015161937.1:0-242 GCF_001447785.1 Gekko japonicus | reverse complement strand
TGTGAGTGAGCGATTGGGCTACTGCATAAATTAGTTTGTTCTGGAGCCATCCTCCCTGAGCTGAGACAAAAATGTGTGAGCTGGAGGCTAAAGAACTGCGAGCTAGCTCACACTAACTCAGCTTAGAGGGAACCCTGAACCTGACTCAGCATGCCTGCCAGGTGATACTTATGCTAGGAGGCGGCACCTAAGCCAACTACAGAAGAAGGAACACTGGCAAGTGGGCTTCATGGGAGACCTGG
>NW_015161936.1:335-523 GCF_001447785.1 Gekko japonicus | reverse complement strand
AACTCCGGCTGTGAAAGCCTTCAGCAACACATTTTGTTTTGTTTGGCATGCTCCCAATAGTAGAAGAAGAAGAAGAAGAGATTGGATTTATACCCCACCCTTCACTACCCAAAGGTGTCTCAGAGCGGTTTACAAACTCCTTTCCTTTCCCCTCCCCACAACAGACACCGGCTGTGAGGTCGGTGGGG
>NW_015161936.1:0-254 GCF_001447785.1 Gekko japonicus | reverse complement strand
GCAAGTGGAGGAGTGGGGAATCAAACCCGGTTCTCCCAGATTAGAGTCCACGCACTTCACCACAACACCAAAGTGTTCATTGGCCCTCCCTCCCTGGTTTTTTACTGAAATGTTTTTATAATTTTAAATGTTTTTAATGGGTGCCACCTTGGGGACCTTGATCGGGTAGAAACCGAATGTAAATAATAATAGAAAGGCAACATAAAAATGATTTACACAAGCCAAAATAATAATAATAGTAAAACCTCCATGTT
>NW_015161935.1:312-528 GCF_001447785.1 Gekko japonicus | reverse complement strand
CTAAGTTTTAGGTTCAGTTTTTTTCCTTTCCCTTTTTGTCCTTATTGCTTTCAGTGGTAGCCAGGGCTCTTTCTGTAGACAAAGCCCAGCAGGAACTCATTAGCATAATAGGCCACACCCAACAGCAGGAACTCATTAGCATATTGGGCCACACCCCTGATAGCACAGCTCATTAGCACATTAGGCCGCACCCCCATGTTACCAGAAGTGTGGTCA
>NW_015161935.1:0-287 GCF_001447785.1 Gekko japonicus | reverse complement strand
TGTTTACCTTGTTTGTTGTCCAAACCCAGGGCTTTTTTGTAGCAGGAACTCCTTTGCATGTTAGGCCACACACCCCTAATGTAGCCAATCCTAATAAGTTCCTGCTGGGCGTGGCCAACTCAGGAGCCAGCCAGAACTCCATTCCTGTGCGTTCCTGCCCAAAAATAGCCCTGGTGGTAGCCATAGGATAGTAAGATGTGTTGATGTGGGATTCAGAACAAAATGTCTCCCATCAAGTTCTAAGCTTTGCCCTCAGTTGTGTGTTTGCCCTCATCTTGGGTTATCGC
>NW_015161934.1:0-515 GCF_001447785.1 Gekko japonicus | reverse complement strand
TGGCGTCTCTTATGTTCTTATGTTGATACGGGTTGCTGACAGGTGCGGGACGCTTGCCAGATGTTCCCATGTGATCGTGCCCGTAAAACCTGCCCAGCATTCGTCCCTATTGTGTGGCTAATTTTGCGTATGACCGAGACCTATGATTCTAAATTACTTCCAACTTATGGCAACCCTATGAATTAATGTCCTCCAAAATGTCCTATCATTAACAGCCTTGCTTAGATCTTGCAAACTGAGGGCTGTGGCTTCCATGATTGAATCAATCCATCTCCTGCTGACTTCAACTTTTCTGAGCATTCTTGTCTTTTCCAATGACTCTTGTCTTCTCATGACATGACCAAAGTACAATAGCCTCAGTTTAGTCATTTGAACTTATACGGAGAGTTCAGGTTTGATTTGATCTAGAACCCACTGACCTGTGTTTTTGGGGGGCCATGGTATGTGTAAAACTCTCCCCTGACATCACATTTCAAAGGAATCAATTTTTTTCCCTGACACCTTTCTTCATTGTC
>NW_015161933.1:0-535 GCF_001447785.1 Gekko japonicus | reverse complement strand
CACTTCTTCACAGATGAGCATACAGCCTCCTTTCCCATCGAACTCTCTATACAAAACAAATTTCTAACCCGTCACCTTCAATTTTCACATATACAGTTTTTTCCAATTGTCTTTTAAAAAGTTATCATCTTTCCCTTTTAGTGAACATGATAATTTTTCCATTTCCGCAATTTCAAATAGTTTTTGTATGACCTCTAACTTTTCCGGGATTTTCTCTTTTTTCCAATACTTGGCAAATATAATTCTCGCTGCTGTTAGACAGTGTAGCAACAGATACTTCTCAACTCTCCCATATTTCAGGAATCATATTAAGTAGGCACAGCTCTGGTGTGAGGACAATATAAACTCCTATAATTTCTTGCAGCATATTACCTATCATCTTCCAGTATTCTTTTTCCTTAACACAGTTCCACCACATATGGATGTAGGTACCCACATTCTGGTTAAACTTCCAGCAAATATTTGATACTGCTTGAGAGAATTTTGCTAATCTAGCCGGGTACATATACCACCTTAAGGCCACCTTATAGATATT
>NW_015161932.1:274-549 GCF_001447785.1 Gekko japonicus | reverse complement strand
AAAAATTAAAACAGATTAAAATCAATTTCTACAGATGCACACATAAACTCCTAACATCTAGCGTAGCAGAGGGGAAGGCTAGGGTAATGGAAAGATATTGCCCAACCCCCCCGGGAGCGGTGGTGTAAGTGGCCGTGGCGGCTCCTACTCGTAAGCCTGGCGGAAGAGCTCCATCTTGCAGGCCCTGCGGAACTGCACAAGGTCCCGCAGGGCCCTGATCTCCTCTGGGAGCTCATTCCACCAGGTAGGAGCCGCCACTGAAAAAGACCTGGCCC
>NW_015161932.1:0-230 GCF_001447785.1 Gekko japonicus | reverse complement strand
GTCAAGGTAAACAACATCTATTGGGTCCCCCTTGTCCACATGTTTGTTCACTCCCTCAAAGAACACTAACAGATTAGTGAGACAAGATCTTCCCTTACAGAACCCATGCTGAGTCTTCCTCAATAGTGTTTGTTCATCAACCTAATTTTGTCGATTAGGTTCTCAATGACAGTTCATAAAACAAAAATGCTTCCAATAAATATTTTGGGATTTATATACAGGATAGTAGA
>NW_015161931.1:269-552 GCF_001447785.1 Gekko japonicus | reverse complement strand
TTAATAAAGTAGCCTGCCCAGCTTCAACCAGAGCCTTTGGCTGTATCTGTGCTAGCTGTCAGCATACCGAATGAACTCCCTGAGGAGGTGAGGGAGTCTCTGTCTTTTTATAAGGCACTACAAGGGCATTAGGAGCTGCGGTGGCTCAAGTGGTTAAGACGCTGAACTGCAGGCTGTGGAAGGTCAGTAGTTCAGCAGTTCGAGACCCGGGTGCCGCATGATGGAGTGAGCGCCCATCTCTAGTTCCAGCTCCTGCCAACCTAGCAGTTCGAAAGCAAGAAAT
>NW_015161931.1:0-257 GCF_001447785.1 Gekko japonicus | reverse complement strand
AAATAGGTACCACTTTGGTGGGAAGGTAATAGTGTTCCGTGCACCTTGGTGTTTAGTCATGCCGGCCACATGACCATGGAAACGTCTTCGGACAGCGCTGGCTCTTTGGCTTTGAAACAGAGATGAGTACCGCAACCCTAGAGTCGGATTCGACCGGCTTTCGAGCATAGGAACCTTTACCTTTTTACAAGGCTATTATATATGCTAGAGATTTTAATTATGTATAGGCTGCAGGCATTTTCTTGGGGAGGAGAGTT
>NW_015161930.1:346-557 GCF_001447785.1 Gekko japonicus | reverse complement strand
CAGTGAGTTCCACATGTTAATCACTCTTTTGTCCATTTCATTGAGTGCAAATCAATACCGGTGGAGGCAAATCAGGAGGAGAACTGTCTGGGCGTGCTTCTGCCTCAGCTGTTGCTGGGGTAGCCTTTGGAAGCTCAGCCCTGTCAGGTGCGGGAGTTTCCGGCATCGGGAGCTCATCCCCAGCAGCACTTAGATCCTCTGCTGGGGCCGC
>NW_015161930.1:0-333 GCF_001447785.1 Gekko japonicus | reverse complement strand
CTCTTGCTCGCATTTGGCAGGAGCCGTGACACAACCTGCCCCCTTCCTGTCCGCCCGCAGATGAGGACAGCAACCTGGAACCCTCCCCCCTGCCTGAGCTCGACGCGGAGATCGGCTTCCCGGCCCGGGAGGAAGAGGAGGAGCAGCGCTGGCTGGATGCCCTGGAGCGAGGGGAGCTGGACGACAACGGGGAACTCAAGAAGGAGGTGGACGAGTCCCTGCTCACGGCCCGGCAGGTGAGAGGGAAGAGCAGAGCGGCTTGGCCGCTGGTGTGATGGCGTAGTTAAAGTGTCTGGCTCTCCCTGGGGCCGTGGCTCAGTGGTAGCGCCTCTG
>NW_015161929.1:0-560 GCF_001447785.1 Gekko japonicus | reverse complement strand
CCCCACAGTCCCGGGGGGGGGGAGGAGGAGGGGGGGGAAGCGGAAGGCAGCCTCTCTTCAGGCGCCAGGACTTCTCACAGGTGCGACGCCCGCCCCGGAAGATCTTTCCCCACCCTGCACCCCAGGAAGCGAGGGGGCGCCGACAGAGCCCCGTCCGAAGCCGCCAGCGGCGTCCCCTTCGCAGGCCTTGCCAGCGCCACAGGCCGCAGCCTGGGCAGTGACAGTAGCAGCCGCCGAAGCCGCCCCCTCCCGGAGAAGGCGAGCGAGCGAGAGAAGGGAAGAAAGGAAGGCGGGAGGGAGGGCTCCTCCGGCCCGCAGCCTCCGAGCCAGGCAAGGCAGGGCAGGGAGGGTCGGCGCAGCAACAGCCTGCCTCTGCCCACCTCCCCACCCCCAACACGCAGCTCAGTGGGGGGGGGGGGGGACCCAGGACTCACCCGCACCCTGCCCAGAGGGCTGGGCTCCTCCGCACGAGGCGAGAGCGACGACCAGAGCAGCAGCAGCCCCAGGAAAGAGCCGAGCAGGAGGACGGCGCGCAGGAGGAAGCCCAGCTTCAGCCACAT
>NW_015161928.1:0-564 GCF_001447785.1 Gekko japonicus | reverse complement strand
AACAGTTAAGTCACAGGCTTGCTCTGTGGTAGGTCCATTCCTCCGCACTGTCCAACCAGAGTGGGTGAGAATGTGCCTTCACTTGTCACATGCAGAAGGCATTCAATGGAGGGTAAACTGGCTTATAAGAACATAAGAGAATCCAATGTTGTATCAGGTCAATGGCCCATCCAGTCCAACACTCTGTCACACAGTGGCCAAAAATACCAGGTGCCATCAGGAGGTCCACCAGTGGGACCAGGACACTAGAAGCCCTCCCACTGTTGCCCCCACACCTAAGCACCAAGAATACAGAGTGTCACTTGCCCCAGACTGAGAGTTCCTATCTATACCTTGTGGCTAATAGCCACTGATGGACCTCTGCTCCATATGCTTATCCAATTCCCTCCTGAAGCCGTCCATGCTTGTAGCTGCCACCACCTCCTGTGGCAGTGAATTCCATGTGTTTTCGTGGGTCTGCTTTTAATGGTATTTACCTGCTTGTAATTGTATTTACTTGTGTACTGGTTTTAACTTGGACACCTATGATGTCGGCGTCCTGCAGTCTTGGGGGTTTTATTAGCT
>NW_015161927.1:0-573 GCF_001447785.1 Gekko japonicus | reverse complement strand
GACTCCTTTGGGTAGTGAAAGGGGGGGGTATAAAGCCAACTATTCTTCTTCTCTCCTTGGTAGTCTCTCATCAAAATACTGACTGTGGTTAACCTTGCTTAGCTTCCAATGTCTGACAAGCTCAGGCTAGTCTGGGTTATTACGGCTATCGTGACTAGTTTGCTAGCTGATCGTTACTTAGTAAATGGGCATCTGGAGCAATGACCTCCCCCCCCCCACCCCCCGTTGCGGTCCACATCTGCTCTGCTGCAGCTGATTCGATGGGCCCTTCCGCACATGCTGGAAACGCACTTTCAGTGCCCCTTGCAGCTGGATTTTACCGAACGAAATGGCAGAACCCTCTTGCAAACGTTCACTAAAGTGCGGTAAACGTGGCTTGAAACTGCATTGTTGAACATGTGTGAGGACTCTCTGCAGGGCCATACGACGTTGTCCAGTGACCACGGAAATGGCGTGACATCTGTTGTCCTCAATTGTGTTGTGAGAGCCATAGAGAGCTCTACCTGCAAAGTAGCCTTGCAGCGTGAATCCGCACACAGGATGCAGTCATGATAAAAAGTAGAGACATCACCC
>NW_015161926.1:0-566 GCF_001447785.1 Gekko japonicus | reverse complement strand
TACAACCAATCTCCAGACCGCAGAGATCATTTCCCTCGGAGAAAATGGTGGCTTTTGAACGTGGACTCACTGATGTCCCTTGTCTCTACAAGGAATTTCCAAACCCTGTCTGGGAGATTGAGATTCCAGTCCTTATTCTGTTTTTCTCTTAGCTATCCTTTACAGCAGGGGTGTCGAACTCATTTGTTATGAGGGCCAGATCTGACATAAATTAGACTTTGTTGGGCCGAGCCATGTGTGTCATAAAATGTAATGCCAGGTAGCGGAGATATAAACTTTATAAAGGACACAAACACAAAGGTTTTTTTTACTTAAAAAAAAACATGCTTAAAACATTAGCACTCTTGCAATATTTTGTTTATTTAACAGTGTCTGATAACTGACACCTCTTGCTCTGAATTATTGCAGCACAATGTTTGGCACCCCTGCTTTACAGGGTTGTTATGAGGATAAAACGGAAAGGATGGATTTGATGTATGCCACCTTAAGTTCCTTGAAGAAAGTGGACTGGGATAAAAAAATTACTAAATAAATAAATATTTTGATATTTTTTAAACTACTGAATG
>NW_015161925.1:339-579 GCF_001447785.1 Gekko japonicus | reverse complement strand
AGGCCTTAGCACATTTTAATCATGATGTCTGTAAAATGTAGTCCAACAGCTTCCCTTCTAAGAGAAGTGTACGGGGGTTGCCCTGATCCCGGCTTCCTGGGCCTTGGCTTGGGCACTCATAAGAACATAAGAGAACATAAGAGACACCAATGTTGGATCAGGCCAAAGGCCCATCCAGTCCAACACTCTGTGTCACACAGTGGCCAGAAATACCAGTGCCATCAGGAGGTCCAGCAGTGG
>NW_015161925.1:0-305 GCF_001447785.1 Gekko japonicus | reverse complement strand
CAAGCACCAAGAAGACAGAGCATCACTTGCCCCAGAGCCCCTAGCTATACCTTGTGGCTAAGAGCCACTGATGGACCTCTGCTCCATATGCTTATCTAATTCCCTTTTGAAGCCGTCCATGCTTGTAGCACCCACCACTTCCTGTGGCAGTGAATTCCATGTGTTAATCACCCACTCACTGAGACTGTGGGGCACAAAGAGGCAGCTCAACTCTCCACCTGAGGCACAAAGTCAGAACGGGGGGGGGGCATCAAGGACCAAGCTGAGACACACAACAAGCCAGGGAGAGACAAAGCCGGAGGGCG
>NW_015161924.1:0-584 GCF_001447785.1 Gekko japonicus | reverse complement strand
ATAAAATGTAATACAATTTTCAAACCAGTTAAAACAACAAAAATACAGTATTGAAACATTCAGCATAGATATTTGAGCACTTTAAACAAGCTGACATATTTAGAATTCAGATTTTCATGGGGGGGAGGGGAGGATGTCGGGCAGATGTAAATAAACCATTGCTGGCCTCAACCAAAGGCCTGGCGGAACATCTCTGCCTTGCATGTCCTGTGGAACTTTAGTAGATCAGACAGGGCACATATGTCATTAGGCAGAGAGTACCACCAGGCTGAGGCAAAGGCTGAAAAAGCCCTGGCCCTGTTTGAAGCCAGCTGGATGTCTTTGGGGCTGGGAATCACCAGGAGATTCTTATCTGCTGATCTCAATGTTATTTGGGGGACATATTGGGAGAGGTGGTCCTGAAGATACGTAGGTCCCTGACCTTTAAGGGCTTTAAAGGGAAGCACTAAAACCTTGAATCTGATCCAGTGCTCCACTGGCAACCAGTGCAGCTCATGTAGCACTGGATCGGTATGTGCCCTCTGTGGAGTCCTTGTAAGGACCCGTGCAGCTGCTTTTTGTACCAGTTGGAGCTTCCAAGAGCT
>NW_015161923.1:477-668 GCF_001447785.1 Gekko japonicus | reverse complement strand
GATCGCTTAGTTGCTCCGCCGCCGCCATTGCTCTCACCATCGCTCCAAAGAGAGGTTCTTGGCCACTCCTGGTTTCCTCAACTGTCATTAGCTCTCTGCAGTCCCCTGTAACTGTTGTGTTTTTTTACCTCAGAACACTGAGTTCTGCAGCTGACCAATCAGAGAGTGGGGGGGGCAGAGAGGCAGCTGGC
>NW_015161923.1:0-393 GCF_001447785.1 Gekko japonicus | reverse complement strand
TTCTAAAAAATCCCTTCTTAGCAAGCACCTACGCCACGGTAGGAGCGCTCTCCCCGAATTTGGTGTCTCTAGGTCCAGCGGTTTGGCCTGGGCGTTGATTCTACGGTGAGGGGACGTTCTTTTATATATATAGATGGAAGAGAAGACTGAGGGCAACTGAAAACTGAGATACATGTCTGCATTACTATGGGCAGCTGTCTGGCTGAGGAGTATTTTGGGGGAAGATGTGGAAATGGATGATGCCTGAGGGAAGGCAAGGGAGTGGACAAATTTCTATTTTTTAAATGGGCTCTGGAGCATGAATGAATTAATGTCAACTCTCCTCCCAAACTGAAAGTCTTCTGATCCAAGAACGATCCTGCCCTGGAAGCCTGCTGGGTCACCTTGGGCCAG
>NW_015161922.1:0-681 GCF_001447785.1 Gekko japonicus | reverse complement strand
GAAAACCAGGAACTCCTTAAAGACTAGACGACATTTATCTCAGTGTGAAGCTTTCATGAGACTTCCTCGGAATTATCTGAGGAAGTGAGCTGTGCCTCACAAAAGCTCATATCGAAATAAATGTTGTTAGTCTTCAAGGAGCCCCTGGATTTTAGTCTTCTCAAGAGCACACAAAGGATAGGTAGGGTGGTCAGCTCTGTCTGAACCGAGAAATGTCTGGAGGTTTTGGGGGTGGAGCCAGGAGAGGGCGGGGTTTGGGGAGGGGAGGGACCCCAGCAGGGTACAAGGCCATAGAGTCCACCCTCCAGAGCAGCCATTTTCTCCAGGGAAACTGATCTCTGTCAGCTGGAGATCAGTTGTAATAGCGGGAGATCTCCAGTTGCCACGCTAATTACAGGCCTTTGTTTATTTTGTATAGACAGAAACACGAGCCTTCCCATCTTGCTTCCTTGAGCAAAAAGAACTGAAAACATCTGGCAGATACCTCTGGGGAAGCGTGACAGCAATCTCTGGCAGAAATAGTCTTCTTTTCTTTTAACTTCCCGAAAGCGCTGAAATGGTAGGAGATCCAGGACTGCCTTCCTATCAGAAACGTATCTGGCACTCTTGTGCCAAGAATTTGATCGGTCGTTCACGAAAGAGGGTGGAACTGAGCTAGGGTTGCCAACCTCCAGGTGGAAT
>NW_015161921.1:533-712 GCF_001447785.1 Gekko japonicus | reverse complement strand
TCCCACCTGGAGACTGGCATCCCTATTCACCAACAGTATTGCCCAATTGATTATGTTTGAGCACTTGTACTACAGGTAAGCAACTCTACCCAGAAGCAAGTCTGTTGGAGTTTCTTTATGAAAATTGTGTTTCAGCAGAGAATAAAACAGCTTAGCAATGCCAGAGTTCAATAATCAGA
>NW_015161921.1:0-346 GCF_001447785.1 Gekko japonicus | reverse complement strand
TTCTTCTGGGCATTTTTGCCATGAATAGGAGGCATCAGGAAGTTCTTTCTTCTGACAGGTCCCTGAAGGTGCTTGTCTGATTGGCTACAATTTCAGTGCCAATATTTGCCTGCTGTCTGTCTCTCTTTTAATAACAGTGACTTGGTCATGCAGTCAATCACATTTGGCTAATCAAGAGTGAGAACAAGCACAGCCCTTACTCCAGACTAGCTTAGTTTTATCTCAGTAGTCATCATGTAGCCAAGACTGAACAATCCCCCTTAAATACTTTAAGCCCCAGTACGAGGGGTGGGGGTGGGGATATGGAATCCGTTGTCTACATTTTCAAATTGGGAAAATAATTTGA
>NW_015161920.1:393-724 GCF_001447785.1 Gekko japonicus | reverse complement strand
ACTGGGGGACCCTGGAAGTTGGCCTCACCGTCCTCTCATGGGATAGCCACTGAGCCTCTCTGGCCCTTGTTGCCTTCTGTGTTTCACCTTATATAGGACCTCTCTTCTTCTTCTCTCTCACCTGAGCTTCGAGCTGTAGCAAGTTAACCTTTTTGAAGTTAATCTGAACAAAGTTTGAGTCCAGTAGCACCTTTAAGACCAACAAAGTTTAATCCTGGATACAGCGGTCATTTCGTAGAAAAAGAGGTGCAGGAGCTCATTAGCATAACATATTAGCATAACTTATTTGCATATGCCACACCCCCTGACATCACCGGAAGTGTGTCGGAAG
>NW_015161920.1:0-306 GCF_001447785.1 Gekko japonicus | reverse complement strand
CCTCACAGAGGAGGGAGAGCTTCTACCTGAATAAAAGGTGCCACTGGACTGTTTTGGACGGGGAGGGAACGGGGGGAGCTCTGCAACCTACCTGGCTGCTTCTTGCTCTGACTGAGGGCTGCTGGGAGCAGGGGGCGGGGCTTGTTGCATGTGCCCGCCCCCTGGGCTCTTTACTGCCGGAGCTCCGCTCCTGTGTGTTCCTGCAGGAAATGACTCCTGCCGGGATATAAGCGTTCATGTGCATGCACACATATAAAAGCTTTACCAATGTGTAAGCCTTGAGGAAGTCTATTTCAATGTATCTGA
>NW_015161919.1:0-733 GCF_001447785.1 Gekko japonicus | reverse complement strand
CTCCACTGGACTGTTTTGGATTGCAAGCGTTGGGGAGGGGGAACCTGCAGATCTCGCCTCACAGAGGAGGGAGAGCTTGTACCTGAATAAAACGTGGTCTAAAGGTGCCGCTGGCCTGTTTTGGATGGAGGAGGCTCTGCAACTTACCTGGCTGCTTCTTGCTCTGACTGAGGGCAGCTGGGAGCAGGGGGTGGGGCTTGTTGCATGTGCCCGCCCCCTGGGCGCTTTACTGCCGGAGCTCCGCTCCTGTGCGCTCCTGCAGGAAATGACCCCTGGACCTATCCATTTGAGACGGTGGACCTCCTTCTGAGCCCAGTGCCTCTGTGCACACACCTCCAGTCAGTGTGGTGTCGTGGTTAAGAGCAGTGGACTCTAATCTGGAGAACCGGGTTGGATTCCCCACTCCTCCTCCACAGGAAGCCTGCTGGGTGACCTTGGGCCAGTCACAAGTTCTCTCAGAGCTGTTCTCTCAAGAGCAGTTCTCGAAGGAGCTCTCTCAGCCCCACCGACCTCACAAGGTGGGTTGCCATATTGGTCTGGAGCAACGAAATCTGAAGACGTGTGCGTGCACACGAAAGCTTATCCCAGAATTAAACTTTGTCGGTCTTAAAGGTGCCCCTGGGCTCAGACTTTGTTGTGTTGTGGGGAGAGGAAGGGAAAGGTGATGGTAAGCCACTCTGAGACTCCGCGGGATAGAGAAAAGTGGGGCATAAACACCAAATTTGGAATTTTA
>NW_015161918.1:0-746 GCF_001447785.1 Gekko japonicus | reverse complement strand
CAGCCCAACACCGCTATCCAAAATGGCATACAAAGATGAGAGCATAAGAACATAAGAGACGCCAATGTTGGGTCAGGCCAATGGCCCATCCAGTCCAACACTCTGTGTCACACAGTGGCCAGAAATACCAGGTGCCATCAGGAGGTCCAGCAGTGGGGCCAGGACACTAGAAGCCTACCCACTGTTGCCCCCCCCCCAGCACCAACAATACAGAGCATCCCTTGCCCCAGACTGAGAGTTCCAATGTTCCCTCTAAGCTATGGAGCCTTGTGAGGAAAAATTCTACTTTGTGAGCTACTGGCATTAAAATTGTGAGCAATCAATTTGACTGCTGCATAAATTAGTTGGCTCTGAAGCCATCCTTCCTGAGCCAAGACAAAAATGTGTGAGCCGGAGGCTAAAAAACTCAGCTTAGAGGGAACGCTGGAGAGTTCCTGTCTGTACCTTGTGGCTAATAGCCACTGATGGACCTCTGCAAAGTCACATTTGCAAAACAATTGTCCGGGGTGGTGAACAGTTGTTTAGCGGAATGCTGTTTCACGCAAGCCCAGAGATTATGAACGTAACCCCCCCCCCATGGAGCAAACGGCAGCTCAAGGAGGGGGGGATCTGCAACAGGACGTCAGTGCAGGGGGCGGGAGGATTCATTCCCCCCCCCCCTGCAAGGCCCTAATCTCCTCCCTCCCTAGCCTCTGCTTTTCAGCTTTTAAAAAGATCGTGCAATATGGTGGGTTTATGGGGATCAC
>NW_015161917.1:0-750 GCF_001447785.1 Gekko japonicus | reverse complement strand
GAGGTGTTCCAGTTAGCAGCAGAGGAGAGAACCCGAAGGAACGGGTTTAAGTTATATGCAGAAAGGTATCGGCTGGATATTAGGGAACACTTTTTCATGGTCAGAGTGGTTCAAAGGTGGAATCAGCTGCCTAGGGAGGTGGTGAGCTCCCCTTCACTGACAGCTTTCAAGAAGAGGCTGGACGAATATTTGTCAGAGCTGCTTTACGCTGGTCTTGCATTGGGCAGGGGGTTGGACTAGATGGTCTGTATGGCCCCTTCCAAATCTATTGATTCTATGATTTAAAGGGTCCTCCAGCTTTAAAGGGCCACGTGCTCCCTGCCGATCAGCTGAAGGGCCCTTTAAATCTTGCAGGAGGGGAGGGAGAGGGGTGGCTGCCGACGGTCGGGCTTGGAGGTGGATTAGAGCTGACATAAAAAATAATGGCAGTCCCACTAGAAAATATTTTGCCCCACAAGCCACAAGATCCTGGCTACAGACATGGTCCGAGGCAGACAGTTTTCTCTCTGACCGGAGACTGCAATTGCGATCGAGTTAAAAAGGCAAGCTTTGGAACGGGCTGACTTTGGCCTTTCCGCAGGATCATTTGCAGGGGGGAAAAAAAGAACTGCTCTAGCCAGAGATTTCCTGGCACGTGCAAGAGAATGTCCAAAAGGCGTTCATGGGGTGGTCTCTGGAGCTGCCCCCACGACCCATGAGCTACCGGGGCTTGCTGGAGCGACTCTCGTTGTGTGTTATGGAACTGAAATG
>NW_015161916.1:0-752 GCF_001447785.1 Gekko japonicus | reverse complement strand
TTTTTTGTCATGCCCCTGTTTTTTAGCCATTTGATTAAAGTAATTTGCTAAATGGTTTTGTTTGAATATTATTGTATGGAATTGGTACTTTGGGATCTGAATTTAAGAATTGCGACTTTGCTAACTGCTTGCATTCATTCAAAAGAAAGTCAGTAAAAACGTAGGAAAAAAGAAGAAAATAGCAGTTGTTATGCATTTGCTATATGGCTTTTTTCCATGGGTTGTTATTGAATCACTCTGGAGATTTCCTGCTGTGTTTTGGTCTAAGAAGAATGTTTTGCAGATGGTGTGTGAGTTGATAGGGATTTTTGCAGCTGGATTGGGCAAAAAGAGCTCCTGCTGATTTTTTTTTGCTGAAGAACCTTAGGGGTCAACGTTTCTGGGCAGCAAAGCAATCATAGAGTTGCCAAATTCCAGGGGGGGCCTGGAGGTCTCCCAGAATTGCAGCTCATCTCTAGATTACAGGTATCCATTCACATTGGGAAAACGGCTGTTTTGGAAGATGGATTATATCACATTATACCTCGCTGAGATCCTGCCCTTCCCCAAACCCTTCCCTTCCCAGGGTCCACCCCCCAAACCCCCAGGAACTTCAGAAGCCAGACTTGACAACCCTAGCAATCTACTTTAGGCTAGAAGTCTTTCCTCCATCGTGAGGAGCCTCCGTACACCTTAAGTGGCTCTTCTGTTGGAGTAGTGGCCATGTTAGTTGGAAGGAGACTGTGCAGGCTGGAGGAAGGCTTCAAACTTTG
>NW_015161915.1:210-754 GCF_001447785.1 Gekko japonicus | reverse complement strand
ATTAACTCAGCTGAGAGGGAACACTGGCTAGAACTCTATACAATTATGGAGTGCCATTAACCAATAGATCGGCCCTTGTGCCCACCATAGCTGCAGAGCTGCGGGTCGTGCTCTGTATAAAACCTGGCATCTCAAGGTGACAGATACTTTATTTTCTGCCAAGTTGTTATACCTCTGAACTTTTAATCACTATTTTCTCCCCATTTGGTCTCCTTTGCTTGTCCTTCATCTGAAGTAGTCCTGTGACCTACCAAAACCATCTCAGGCTCGGATCAGCAGGTTAATAGCCAGCTGGTTCCATGTGCACATCTCCAGAGAGGTGGAGAAATCTGAACATCAATTTCAAGGCACTCATTGGTGTAGCAGACTCAAATTAGTCTGTGGGAGGAAAGTAGTAATTTTATAGGAGTGAATAAACAGAAATGGTTGATAATGGTTTATAAATTAAGACACTTCATTCTGAGCTCAGAGGTGACGAATTAAGATGGCAAGCCGCTCCTCTGTAGACATTTTTTTTAAATGGAACGAGGGGTAGAATTTGGGT
>NW_015161915.1:0-183 GCF_001447785.1 Gekko japonicus | reverse complement strand
TTTCACTGGGAGCGATTTGCAAGTTAAATTTCGGAAAGGGAGGAAGCCAATGACAGGGGAGGGTGGAGAATAGCCACTCCTAATTACAAACCAACCCAAAGTTTGTAAGGGGATTGATAGTTCAGCTTGTGATTGGCCTGTGAGAATTCATTTCTGAGCCCAGTTTGTAATTGGCCAGAGAAG
>NW_015161914.1:384-756 GCF_001447785.1 Gekko japonicus | reverse complement strand
TATAGCCGAGTTTTGCCCAGGCATAGAAGCATGATTACTGAATGCACTAAATAAATCTCTCAAGAAATACATTGCAAAGAAGGTAAACTTACATTTATTCAGGTAGATGCAGTTCACATTCAGGTTGTAGTCAAAAGGAGAGCGAGAGACCTTACCTGAAGAGTACTATCCCCAGGGGTCATTTCCTGCAGGAGCGCACAGGAGCGGAGCTCCGGCAGTAAAGAGCCCAGGGGGTGGGCACATGCAAAAAGCCCCACCCCCTGCTCCCAGCAGCCCTCAGTCACAGCAAGAAGTAGCCAGGTAAGCTGCAGAGTCCTCCCCCCGGCCCCCCAGTCTAAAACGGTCCAGTGGCACCTTTAAGACCAAGTTTTA
>NW_015161914.1:0-362 GCF_001447785.1 Gekko japonicus | reverse complement strand
CTCCTCTGCGAGGACAGGTCTGCACGTTCCCCCCCCAATAGCTAGCAATCCAAAACAGTCCAGTGGAGCCTGAGCGGTGGGTGTTGCCTTCTGACACACTTCCGGTGATGTCAGGGGGTGTGGCATATGCAAATAAGTTATTCTAATGAGTTATGCTAATGAGCTCCTGCACCTCTTTTTCTACGAAATGACCCCTGACTATCCCTATCCCAAATTATCTGCTTGCCTGGCATCATGCGTGTGGGAGTATGAGGGCATTGCATCTACAGAAAAGATGGGCAGAGACGTGTGTCTCAATGGAAGGCCATGTGAATTGGGAGGACAAAAAGACATATAGAGGAGGGGTCAGAGGGCAGCTCCCA
>NW_015161913.1:461-760 GCF_001447785.1 Gekko japonicus | reverse complement strand
GGAAGAGAAATGGAGCCCAGCAAAGGAGAAGCCGGTGATCCTCCCTGGATCCTGGCCTGTGCTCTCCAGTTGACCTCCTCGCCTGCAGGCACAAGTCGCACACATGCACACACACCCCCACACACACTCTCTCACTCGAAGGGAATTGAAACAGAGCCCAGCAAAGGAGAGGCCGGTGATCCTCCATGGATCCTGGCCTGCGCTCTCCAACGAACCTTCTCGCTTGCAGGCACAAGCCTGGTGCGCACACTCACCCGAAGGAAACAGAGCCCAGCAAAGGAAAGGCCGGCGATCCTCCA
>NW_015161913.1:0-357 GCF_001447785.1 Gekko japonicus | reverse complement strand
ATCTCCTGGGCCACTTGATCTTCAGCTGCATGAGGGAGAGGACTGCCGAGTGGGACAGCAGTGCCCCCTTTCATAGGGTTTGCAAGCCCGAAGGGAGGGGAGGCGGAGCGCAGCTTGGTGCAGCTTAAAGGGAACCTAGCTGTCAGCCGAGCTTTGCTCCCCCGCAGTGGGGGGAGGCGTCCAGGGGCTGACCTGGCTTTGCCGAAGGAAAATGCTAGGGGGGTTCCTGGCCGGCTTTTCCGTGCTCAGCCTCCTCACCTCCGGTTACCTGGTGGGGGAACCAGAAGGGGCAGAGGGCAAACCCCCCACCGGGGCGGGGAGGTCTTGTCTGGGCCACGTGGAGCCGGAGGCAGCCAG
>NW_015161912.1:0-763 GCF_001447785.1 Gekko japonicus | reverse complement strand
TGATAAATGGACCCAAAATTTTGGCCATACCATTGATCTTGATCATTGGTTGAAAATATGGAAAACAAATGTTAAAATAACAAAATCAATGTCCTTTAAAGAGAATCTATATAAATTGTTCTATAGGTGGTATATGATGCCAGAGAAATTAGCCAAAATGTACCCCAGAATGTCTGATAAATGCTGGAATTGTAAGGCACAGGTGGGAAGCTTCTTTCATGTCTGGTGGAAGTGTAAAGATGTCATGTCATATTGGAGAAGGGTGCATGAAATGTTGCAAAAAAAAGTCTGTTACCACTACCATTCAAACCAGAAATGTTTTTACTTAATTTCTTGCCTGATGTAAAAGATAAGATCGCCGCTGCGGATGGGGCGGGAGAGACCAGCAAGGCCTGGGCAGCTGCCGCCGGCCCTCGCTTCTGAGCCACTGGGGGGTGGAGGGGGGGTGGAGGAGACGGGGTAACTGGCGGGATGGGGGGGAACTTACCTCCTCCTGCTGCTTCCTCCTCTTCATCACAGTTGTGGAGCTCCCCCTCTCCCGCGAGTATCGTGGGTCCACCCCTTGTAATTACTATAAACTCAGGATAAATCTAGCTTGAATTGCGCAGAACAGGTACTTTTTTCATGAATCACAATAGAATATTTTAGCAATTTGATTAACCAATATTCGTTTTTGAAATTATATAAAGGAAAGAAATCTGGAAAGAAATCTGGAAATTATATAAAGGAAAGAAAAGATGAAAAATTTGTAACAGCTATTGTA
>NW_015161911.1:257-767 GCF_001447785.1 Gekko japonicus | reverse complement strand
ATATACCCCAGAGAGCATTTCAGTCAGGATCGCAAAAGCGATTGGTCCCAAGGACGCCAGGCTAGCGGCAACCAGGGCCAGAGCTTTCTCGGTGGCGGCTCCACACTGGTGGATTGAGCTCCCGGAGGAGATCAGGGCCCTGCAGGACCTTTTGCAGTTCCGCAGGGCCTGCAAGACGGAGCTCTTCCACCAGGCTTTTAACTAGGAGCCGCCACCACTACCATCATTAGCAACAACTGAAGACTGGTGCCTGGCCCATTACCGGCAGCTTGTGCCCTCCAACCGTAATTGAGAGCGACCAACATGCTGATATCAAGTGAAATTACAGAATGTTTGAGTGGTCGGGTGAGAACGGATAAAAGGAAGTCCTTCTTCACCCAAAGAGTGATTCACACATGGAATTCACTGCCACAGGAAGTGGTGGCGGCTACAAGCATGGACGGCTTCAAAAGGGAATTAGATAAGCATATAGAGCAGAGGTCCATCAGTGGCTATTAGCCACAAGGTATA
>NW_015161911.1:0-146 GCF_001447785.1 Gekko japonicus | reverse complement strand
CACCTGGTATTTCTGGCCACTGTGTGACACAGAGTGTTGGACTAGATGGGCCAATGGCCTGATCCAACATTGGCATCTCTTACGTTCTTATGTACCATCTTGATATTCTGAGTCAAATGCTAGCACTTTAATATATTGTAAATGGT
>NW_015161910.1:508-769 GCF_001447785.1 Gekko japonicus | reverse complement strand
AAGTTTAACTTCACCCTTCACCATTTCCCGGGGGTGGCTAATTCTCTGGCTGATGGACTATCACGCCTTCCCCAACATGCCAGTCAGAGAGACATTGTTATAGACTCTGTTTTCACTCCGGCCCAGCTGGGAGGGGCGGGGACAACTCGGAGCCAAGCTGCAAACATTCCTTCACCGCAGGAAAAAACCCTGGCCCCTTCGCCTACAAGGGAGTGGGAGGGGAGGTTCCTGTCAGCCCTCTCAGACCAAGAGCTACATGCT
>NW_015161910.1:0-491 GCF_001447785.1 Gekko japonicus | reverse complement strand
GGGAAAGAGGGGTGTGAACGGAGGGAGAACGGTTGCTGGTACAAAGAAAATAAATTATATGTTCCGAATTTGTTGAGGGGGGAGGTGATGGGTGCGGCGCATGGTTCTAAATTAGCGGGACACTCAGGATTCCTCAAGACTCTACAATTGTTACAACGACAGTTATGGTGGCCCTGCATGCGCAAGGAAACCTCTAGGTTTGTGCAATCTTGTCAACTGTGTGTAATGACCAAACCTAGGGGGGGAACCCCCCTGGATTACTACATCCGTTGCCAACCCCCAACAGACCTTGGGAAGTGATTTCTATGGATTTTACAACTGACCTGCCCTTGAGCAATGGGAAAACGGTGATTTGGGTGATTGTGGACTTATTCTCCAAACAAGCACATCTTGTTCCATTCCCTTCCCTGCCCACGGCAAAGGCTTTGGCAAAGGCTTTCCTGTCGCATGTGATCAAATTAGATATGTTGCCTAAGAAGGTGGTATCCGAC
>NW_015161909.1:361-776 GCF_001447785.1 Gekko japonicus | reverse complement strand
AATGTTGAATTTTTTTGCTTCAGGACAAATAAATTAGAAGTTTTTTTATTTTAATTTAATTAGACTTTTCCACTATTCATTCCATAGCTATTTGTTCCACTGTTTATTCCATAGCTACCCAAGTTTCCCAAATATGTAGGCTTCAGAGAACCCCCAAGCCACCTTGTTTTGAAAGAGATAAAGCAGGATAGAAATGTTTTAAATAAATAACACAAAGAAAATGCCAAAGGTGAGGGGCGGCCCCTGACGGTAAAGGTAAAGGTTCCCTTGCTTGAAAGCCAGTTGAATCCGACTCTAGGGTTGTGGTGCTCATCTCTGTTTCAAAGCCGAAGAGCCAGCGCTGTCCGAAGACATTTCTGTGGTCATGTGGCCGGCATGACTAAACACCAAGGCACACGGAATGCTGTTACCTTCC
>NW_015161909.1:0-345 GCF_001447785.1 Gekko japonicus | reverse complement strand
CTATTTATCGAATTGCAATGTCTTGCTTTCGAACTGCTAGGTTGGCAGGAGCTGCAACTAGAGACGAGAGCTCACTCTGTCATGCGGCACACTCGGGTCTCGAACTGCTGAACTACCAACCTTCCACAGCCTGCAGTTCAGCGTCTTAACCACTTGAGCCACCGCAGCTCTCAAGAGATGGTATCTCTTTGCAAATGCTTAAACGCTTGGCATGATCCTGATCTCTTAAAAGGGCATGCTGGGATATAGAGGCTGAGGCAGCCAAAGGGGCATGTTGGCCAAAGGTGGTTTAGAGCAAGATGGGTCAATCAATCAATCAATCAATTTTATTTTACAGTCAATGAC
>NW_015161908.1:403-779 GCF_001447785.1 Gekko japonicus | reverse complement strand
TGGGAGTTCAGCAGCTGTAATGTGCCCATACTTGTTGACCAGTGCTGCTTGGGCCCAGTTCTTGCAATCCAGGTGGCAGAGACAAGGTAGGACAACCAAAGCGGAGTTCCTTCTGGAACTGCAATTCTCCAGCATAGTTGCTCAGGAGGAAATGCCAAGTTAAGATGATGGGTTCTGTGACATCACATCCCCCGCTGTGCTCCCTCCCCAAACACATCAGAGTTGGCAACCCTAGATAACACATTATATATTCCATATGTCCTCCTCTAAGTTCTTGAAAGGAGCTGCGGTGGCTCAAGTGGTTAAGACGCTGAACTGCAGGCTGTGGAAGGTCGATAGTTCAGCAGTTTGAGACCCAAGTTGCCACATGACGGAG
>NW_015161908.1:0-244 GCF_001447785.1 Gekko japonicus | reverse complement strand
GGACAGCGCTGGCTCTTCGGCTTTGAAACGGAGATGAGCACCGCAACCCTAGAGTCGGATTCGACTGGCTTTCGAGCAAGGGAACCTTTACCTTTAAGTTCTTGAACAGCTGCTTGTATACACACCCATGTGCTGTACCCATCATGTCACTATTGTCCTTGCATCTTCCATCTCTTCCCTTCTATCTCTTCCTTCCTGTGTTCTTGGCCTCCATGCTGAAAGATCAGCAAGACTGCCTAAAGAG
>NW_015161907.1:0-792 GCF_001447785.1 Gekko japonicus | reverse complement strand
GCCACAAGGAAATGGGATATAAATACTTTAATCTATTGAATGAATGAATGAATGAATGAATGAATGAATGAATGAATGAATGAATGAATGAATGTCAGGACCTGCCTTGATATGGGCACCGCGGTGGTCCTTTTATGGAATCAAATATAACTATACATGAAGTAGTGAGTAAAAAGTAAAAGCACAGTTCTTTTAGTGGGGGCATATAATCACAGGGATCTCATAAAGACCGGTATAAGGACCCCGCTGGAAGGGAAGGCAGCACGGTATAGCCTGATCTCGTCAGATGTCGGCGCTAAGCAGGGTCAGCCCTGGTTAGTCCTGGGATGGGAGACCTACAAGGAAGACGGCAGAGGAAAACAATGGCAAACCACCTCTGCTTCTCACTTGCCTTGAAAGCCCCATGCGAGGGTCGCCATGAGTCGGCTGCGACTTGATGGCCCTTAACAGAGACACAGCTGTTTTTCATAAATTATCCGAAACTATGGGTAAGCAGTATAGTGGGCAAGTGTGCATTGATACCCAATTATTCCAAACAATGGAAGAGCTACAGGAGTGGCTATTCCTGTGACAAATGAAATTCAGTCCAGCTAAATGTAAGGTAATCCTAACTTTAAATATACACTGATAAAACCTGCACAAGCCAAGCTCTGCAAACCATATCTCAAAAAAGAGATTGCGAAGCTGGAAAAAAAGCAACGAGGATGATTACGGGGCTGGAGGACCTTGCCTATGAGGGAAGGTTAAAGTTAGGGCTCTTTTTAAGCAGGAGCTCCTTTGCATATTAGGCGA
>NW_015161906.1:509-793 GCF_001447785.1 Gekko japonicus | reverse complement strand
TCTCTCCTAGCATACAGATAAAACTGTAAAAAAGCAACAACTGATCAAGAAAGAATCAGTTTAAAGCATAAGAACAATAAACTAACCTCAGTAAAGGTTATGGTTTCATACATGTTAAGACAAGCACATTAAAGTCTCTAAAAAGTGAATCCTGGCTGCGGTCACATGCAGCATTAGCCACGCAAGAGATACGGAAGACAGGCGGAGTTTCCGGGCGCGATCTCACCAGCACATCTGGGGAGCGTAGCGCTTCCGTGGCACAACGGAGGCTTCCTCCCGAAAAC
>NW_015161906.1:0-333 GCF_001447785.1 Gekko japonicus | reverse complement strand
ATTCGTAGTGTACACACAAAAAGAAAAGCAGTTCGCCGCGCCGCGCATTTCTTCGTTGCGCGCAGGCGTGTGTTGTGATCGACGCCTCTCCGTAACCACGGAAGCTCCACGGTACCTCCACAGAACCTCCACAGGAGGTTTGATCGCTTTACTGCGTGTTAGTTTGCCCCGGGGCAAATAGCCACACTTCCCCCCCGCAGTTTCCTGCCCGTGTGACCGGGGCCCCTGTTAAGCGATTAAAAATTATAGTGAGTAAGGAAGTCCAAGTCTCTCATTAAACCAGGATGAGAGTTAGCATTTAGTTTCTTGATGAGTACTAATTCAGCACTTTCA
>NW_015161905.1:304-795 GCF_001447785.1 Gekko japonicus | reverse complement strand
TTTTTAGGAGAGTCAATTAAAAAAAAACACAAGAAGCAAACAGAAGTTTTGTAGTAAGAATCAGACACTTGTGTCTTCCCCTCTGTCATCCATTTGATCATTTGTTATTCTCACTAAGGTTGCAAGTTTATATACGATTAGATTGTCACTAAGTCCAGAATCTAAAAGAGTGGGGTCCAGTCCATGAAAGTTTAAATTGAAATGAAAGTCTGTTAGTCCTTAAAGTGCCACAAACTCTGTTTTATTTTTACTTTAATAAGGTAATCCATGAAAGGATCTCATTCCCATCTCTCTCTTGTCAAGTGTGATGGAGGTTGAGATCTCGCTTCCTGTATTAGCAAGAGAAGGGAAGCCAGACGGCTGACTGCATTGTGGGTTGCTTCTTTGAACTCCACAACTGCCACTTTGAAGAACGCAATCCATCATGAGATCTGTATGGCAACCCCTGTCCTCCTGACAAGGGTTGTGCCAAGGGAGTGGAAGACAGGAAT
>NW_015161905.1:0-290 GCF_001447785.1 Gekko japonicus | reverse complement strand
ATTTTGGCTTTTTATACATTCAATTGCATGGGCTGTTTTTCTTTGCACATATTTAAACTTGATGCATCTGGCCCGTGCTGTCCCCGGCTTCTTGTCTAAGTGGAAGTTCCTGCCAGCCCCATCTCACTAGGCCACCTCCCACAACTTGATTCTCCTCCAAGTACACTGCTGCCCCAGCCAGGTCCAGCAGGGGAGTCATCTGGGTGCCCCAGAGAGTCGGGGGGCCTGGGGTGGATATCAAGTTGGGAGGCCTTGCTAGGCCCCAGGGGCCCCCACTGTAGCTATGGGCC
>NW_015161904.1:0-785 GCF_001447785.1 Gekko japonicus | reverse complement strand
CAGGGCCCCCCAAAACCTGGAACCAGCTCAGGGGGGCAGGGCTATATAATTTGTTCATAAATGATGTGGATAATAATATGTAATATATAATTTGTTCAAAACTGATGTGCAGTATAGTAGTCAAATCTGGAGCTGACATAAAAATATTCAGGATGGTGAAAATCAAGGATGACTGTGGAGCGCTGCAGGAGGGTCTCCATAAATTGGGTGAGCGGGCAACAGTGTGGCAAATGAAGTTTAATGTAGGTAAGCGTAAGGTGATGCACACAGGAACAAAAAAAAATTCTCAAATTCAAGTACCTTAATGCTTAAAGAACTATGGTGCTGGAGAAGACTCTTGAGAGTCCCTTGGACTGCAAGAAGATCAAATCAGTCAATCCTAAAAGAAATCAACCCTGACTGTTCCCTGGAAGGCCAGATAATGAAACTGAAGCTCAAATACTTTGGCCACCAAATGAGAAGGGAGCACTCACTGGAGAAGACCCTGATGCTGGGAAAGATTGAAGGCCAAGGAAGACGGGGACGGCAAAGGATGAGATGGTTAGACAGTGTCATAGATGCAACGAACATGAAATTGAGCCAACTTCAGAGGACGGCGAAAGACAGGAGGGCCTGGCGTGATCTGGTCCATGGGGTCGCGAAGAGTCGGACTCGACTGTGCGACTGAACAACAACAACAACAACAACAATGGGATCTGAACTTGCTGAGATTGAGCGAGAAAGAGATCTTGGGACTATAGTGGATAGCTCAGTCGAAGTGTGCCACAGGAGTCCAAAAGGCAAAC
>NW_015161903.1:0-797 GCF_001447785.1 Gekko japonicus | reverse complement strand
TCTCTCTTTCTTTCCACCTCTTTCATTATATCTACCTCTCTCTCTCTCTCTTAGACAAATGAATATCATTAGCAAACAAATAAATTTTGTTGTTGTTCAGTCGCACAGTCGAGTCCGACTCTTCGCGACCCCATGGACCAGCTCCCGCCAGGCCCTCCGGTCTTCCACCGTCCTCTGAAGTTGGCTCAACTTCATGTTCGTTGCATTGATGACACTGTCTAACCATCTCATCCTTTGCCGTCCCCGTCTTCTTTGACCTTCAATCTTTCCCAGCATCAGGGTCTTTTCCAGTGAGTGCTCCCTTCTCATTTGGTGGCCAAAGTATTTGAGCTTCAGTTTCATTATCTGGCCTTCCAGGGAACAGTCAGGGTTGATTTCTTTGAGGATTGATTGATTTGTTCTTCTTGCAGTCCAAGGGACTCTCAAGAGTCTTCTCCAGCACCATAGTTCAAAAGAATCTATTCTTCGGCGCTCGGCCTTCCTTATAGTCCAACTCTCGCAGCCATACATGACTACTGGGAATACCATTGCTTTGACCATGCGGACTTTTGTTGGCAGGGTGATGTCTCTACTTTTTATCATGCTGTTTAGGTTCGCCATCGCTTTCCTCTCAAGGAAATAAATATCCCTGGGCAAATAAATGTCACGATCAGTACCTGTTTCTACCCCTTTTTGCTTTTATTTTAGGCAGTCTCGTTGAATGTTAATAAAAAGCAGATTTGCATATTTTCCAGTAAAAACATTTGTGTGATGTTTGTCCGTGTCTTACGGCTCTCAAACCTCTGACGTTTATTCTG
>NW_015161902.1:0-822 GCF_001447785.1 Gekko japonicus | reverse complement strand
CCACAGTTTTTCCAACATCTGTCAGGGATGGAAGCAACATCGTTAAGAATCTGCAATCAGATCTCCAGTGGCCAGTCAGAAGCCTTGCCCACTTTGTACTAATGCTTGGCGGGAACTGCCAGGAAAGGTGGGTGTGATGCCCACGGGCACCATGTTGGGGCCGCTGGCAGTCAGGTGCGCCACATGCAGTGTAGGGGAGGCTTGACTTGGAGACTTGCATCCTCCATGTGGCTGCCACAGGTTGTGCCGGTCAGACATTCCCTGGAAGCTCTGTTGCTCAGAACTTAATCCCCAGGCACGCATGGACACGGTTTGGATTGGGGCCACAAGGAAAGGGGTTTTAAGGCTCCCCCTGAGGAGTTAAAAGGTAAAGGTAAAGGTTCCCTTGCTCGAAAGCCACTCGAATCCGACTCTAGGGTTGCGGTGCTCATCTCCATTTCAAAGCTGAAGAGCCAGCGCTGTCCGAAGATGTCTCCGTGGTCATGTGGCCAGCATGACTAAACACCAAGGCGCACGGAACGCTGTTACCTTGCCACCAAAATGGTACCTATTTATCTACTTGCAATTTCTTGCTTTCGAACTGCTGGGGTGGCAGGAGCTGGAACTAGAGACGGGAGCTCACTCCATCATGCGGCGCACCTGGGTCTCGAACTGCTGAACTACCGACCTTTCACAGCCTGCAGTTCAGCATCTTAACCACTTGAGACACCGCAGCTCCACAACAACTCCCTGAGGAGTTACCCCATCCTAAAACTGCCTTCTGGGAGCACACCGTGTGTCCCACTGGGGAAACGTGTGCATACTGAAGGGCTAGTGAAAGGT
>NW_015161901.1:680-808 GCF_001447785.1 Gekko japonicus | reverse complement strand
ATTGGGTTTGCCTGTGTGCTTTATAAAGCCCATATCTCTCCGGTAAGTAAAGGTAAAGGTTTCCCTTGCTCGAAAGCCAGTCGAGTCCGACTCTAGGGTTGCGGTTCTCATCTCCGTTTCAAAGCCGA
>NW_015161901.1:0-242 GCF_001447785.1 Gekko japonicus | reverse complement strand
AATTTCCAGGAATTTCCCAACCTGGAACTGGCAACCCTGTCCTTTCAAGAAGGTCACAAAGACTCCACTGAGCTAATGACCGTTCTCTGTTTGTTTTTTAACTTCAGTATCTAATATTCACAGGAATACTGCCTCTGAAGGTCGAGGTGTCATCTCACTCTTAAAGCTAAGAAAACCTGGGAGATCTAGCCTCAATCCTTCCAAACCATAAGTACAGCCCTGCTGGGTCAGACCAGTGGTCC
>NW_015161900.1:0-797 GCF_001447785.1 Gekko japonicus | reverse complement strand
CTTACTTGGAATATTCAAGCAACACAGCAATGAACCTCAGCATGAAAGATCTTTATGATTCTGAAATTGAAGATTAGAAGGGTACTTTTCATTTGTGTGCCAGAGATGTGCATTTCAGATCTGGAAATATTTGGAAGCACCAACTAATGCTGTAGTTACAGACAGGGGTCATTTCCTGCAGGAGCGCACAGGAGTGGGGCTCCGGCAGTAAAGAGCCCAGTGGGTGGGCACATGCAACAAGCACCACACTCTGCTCCCAGCAGCCCTCAGTCAGAGCAAGAAGCAGCCAGGTAAGTTGCAGAGATCCCCCTGTCCCCCCAGTCCAAAACAGTCCAGTGGCACCTTTAAGATCAAGTTTTATTCAGATACAAGCTCTCCCTCCTCTGCGAAGACAGATCTGCACATTCCCCCCCCCCCCAATAGCTAGCAATCCAAAACAGTCCAGTGGAGCCTGAGCGGTGGGTGTTGCCTTCTAACACACTTCCGGTGATGTAAGGGTGTGTGGCATATGCAAATAAATCATGCTAATGAGTTATGCTAATGAGCTCCTGCACCTCTTTTTCTACGAAATGACTCCTGGGTCTATCCCAATGAATTGAACAGGAGGGACCACAGGCTCTTTCAAAAGAAATGCAAGTCAATAAGTAGGCATGCAAATATAAAATTTGAAATGTGAATTCTCCTGCATTCCCTGTGTACAGGAGCTCCCGCGTTAAAAGTGGCAACCGTCAGAATTTAAAAAGTCAGCAGGGTCTGTTTGTTTTTTCCCCAAATTGAATGAACTTTACTGTGGGAAA
>NW_015161899.1:271-814 GCF_001447785.1 Gekko japonicus | reverse complement strand
ATGCCTCCTCCGCAGACCTGCTCGAGGGAACCCACAACTGAAACAAAGACCGAGGAAATAAAAACAAATCTTGCCAATGAAAAGCCCAATCCCGATAAAAACCGTCTATAAAAACATGCCGGTAGAAACAAGCTGGGACATAAAAACACATCAAAAGTGATATAAATGAGAAGTTGAAAATGATATTAATGGAACAGTCTGCAGGCTAGGAGAACATCTTGAGAAAGGTGGGACCCCCTAGAGCAGAGGTGTCGAACTCATTTGTTACAAGGGCCGGATCTGACATAAATATCACTTTGTTGGGCCGAACCATGTGTGACATAAAACGTAATGGCAGGGACAGGAGATTTAAACTGTAAGGACAGCAGCTGGTAAGCTCCTTGTTGGTGTATCCTCACTGCAAGCCCTCATGCGTTAGGGAAGAGATGGAAAGGAAAACTCGCATGGGCAGACTGGACAGCCAGCGGTGCAGCACTGGGCAGACGCTCCTACACTTGTGTGACTGCTGCAGACAAAGTTGTTCCGCCATGCTGAAGCTACAAT
>NW_015161899.1:0-247 GCF_001447785.1 Gekko japonicus | reverse complement strand
CGGTTCCCTCCCTTACACCAGATGCTTGCGGGCCGCATAAAAGCCCTGGACGAGCTGGATCCGGCCCCCGGGCCTTATGTTTGACACCCCTGCCCTAGAGGAAAGCCTGACTTAAAAGTTATCTTCTGTCCTGGTGCCTAAGGGGGAGGGGCATTCCAAAGGCCAAGCACCACCACTGCATATGGATGGAGCCGCCTTATACTGAACCCGACCCTTGGTCCATCAAGGTCAGTCTGGTCCACTCAGA
>NW_015161898.1:0-816 GCF_001447785.1 Gekko japonicus | reverse complement strand
TCTTCTCTGTCTCTCTCCCTCCTCTCGTGGAGACACATGAAGCTACCTCGTACTGAATCAGACCCTGGGTCCATCAAAGTCAGCACTGTCTACTCAGACTGGCAGCGGCTCTCTGTGATCTCAGGCAGAGGTCTTTCCCATCACCTACTGCCTGGTCCTTTTAACTAGAGATGCTGTGGATTGAACCTGGGACCTTCTGCTGACCAAGCAGAGGCTCTGCCAGTGAGCGACAGCCCTGTAGGGTTTTCAAAGTAAAACACTAAATCACCGTGTATAATTTTACCATTTTTATACCTTTTTTTTTAATATGTGCTAAGTATAAATTTTTAGCAGTACTTTCTGAGTAATTAACAAGAATACGGCTTAAGCATTAACCATGAAGCTCAACAGTACATTTAGAATGATGTAACTCCTATGGTAATATTTACAGCCAGTAATGAAGTCTTATCTTAGACTCAAGGACCTAATGCAATAGTAAAGGTACAGGTTGAGGTTTCCCTTGCTCGAAAGCCAGTCGAATCCGACTCTAGGGTTGCGGTGCTCATCTCCGTTTCAAAGCCGAAGAGCCAGCGCTGTCCGAAGACATTTTCCGTGGTCATGTGGCCGGCATGACTATTTTTTTCTAATATGCTAATGAGTTTCTGATGTTGGGTGTGACCGATGATGCTAATGAGTTCCTGCTGGGCTTTTTCTACAAAAAAAGCCCTGCCGACATGTATCCAACCATGCAGTTCCTTTGATGGAACGCTATTGGTGGAAGGCTTCTGGTGATCCCTTTTCCTATTGCAGACCACTGCTTTGTCCCCTGTGCTGGTT
>NW_015161897.1:0-821 GCF_001447785.1 Gekko japonicus | reverse complement strand
TTAACCACTACACCAAACTGACTCCTTTATTCAAGAAGTTAATTATGTCATGGAATTCACTGCCAAGTGGATGCAAAGAGAACCACCAGCACAGAGAGCTTGAAAAGGGGTTTAGACAGATTGGTGGCGGCAGGGGTCATTTCGTAGAAAAAGAGGTGCAGGAGCTCATTAGCATAACTCATTAGCATAACTCATTTGCATATGCCACACACCCCTGACATCACCGGAACTGTGTCAGAAGGCAACACCCACCGCTCAGGCTCCACTGGACTGTTCTGGATTGCTAGCTATTGGGGAGCGGGGAACGTGCAGATCTGTCCTCAGAGAGGAGGGAGAGCTTGTACCAGAATAAAACTTGGTCTTAAAGATGCCACTGGACTGTTTTGGACCGGGGTGGGGTGGGGGGCGGGGCTCTGCAGCTTACCTGGCTGCTTCTTGCTCTGACTGAGGGCTGCTGGGAGCAGGGGGCGGGGCTTGGTGCATGTGCCCGCCCCCCGGGGCTCTTTACTGCCGGAGCTCCGCTCCTGTGCGCTCCTGCAAGAAAGGACCCCTGGGTGGTGGAGAGGGTCCATCAATGGCTCCTAGCCAAGGTGATTACAGGGAACTCCCACATGCAGAGGCAAGCAAGGCAGCATCAGTGGGGCGGCACTGGCCTCTCTGCCCTGTTTGTGGGTCTTCCAGGACAATTAGTAGCTGTGTGGAACAGATTCCTGGACCTGCAAGGCTCCTCTGACCTGTTTACTGTAAGACTCTCTGAGACAGCACAGGGCCAAAGGCAGGAGAGTTCCATACGTCCACTGAGCTGCCTTTGTGAACAGTGC
>NW_015161896.1:499-825 GCF_001447785.1 Gekko japonicus | reverse complement strand
CAGTTCAGGAAAACCCTTTTTTAAAATCCCAGTTAGTTTTCTCCAGTTTCTAGGCCGTATGGGAGAGACCTTGACAATCCTCAGGCAGGTTATTCAGATGACTAGGGATATGCAGGGGAGGGGAAGTGTTTTTTTCCGAATTCGGGTATAATAAAGTCGATTTTTTCCCCAGGATTCCCGAATATACCTGAATACCAATACCAGTATTCTATTGGTATGCAAAATTTTTCAGTATTCCCAATTTTTTTTTGCTCCATTATATCCTATGGGGCAATTGTAGTCAATGGCAAAAATCTTCTATTCAGGGGGCTGGGGGGGGGGGGGGG
>NW_015161896.1:0-470 GCF_001447785.1 Gekko japonicus | reverse complement strand
CTGCTGGAGCCTCTCCCCAAAAGACCCCCCAAGTTTGGAAAAGATTGGACCAGGGTGCCCCCAGTCCTCCATTGTTTCCTATGGGGATGGGGAAAAGGCAAGGCAGCAGTATCTCCCTGAGAAAATTTTTGGGTTTTTTAAAGCATTCAGTATTCGGCAGCCAAATCAGCTCAGGGGATCTGATTCAGTATGCCGAATACCCGAAAAATGCTGGAAAAGGTTTTTCAGGGTTTTTTTTTTCGGTTTGGCTTTACCGAATGCACACCCCTACAGACGACTCACTTGTGGAGTGGACAGAGCACCAGTGTTTGGCAAAGCTATGTGCTTTCTTCTTCCTGTACCCCTCGTTCACATGTCATCTTCTGCCAGCCAGCTCTAGGCCATCTCCCCCCACACACACACACACATTTCCTGTGCATTAGAATATGTTTAGAAAGAAGCAGGCAAAGGAATTGACATGCAATATAAGC
>NW_015161895.1:681-827 GCF_001447785.1 Gekko japonicus | reverse complement strand
CTCTAGGCAAGCGCCTAGAATTTGCCTATGACGGTCCGGCTCTGCCTACTAGGTATGCTCTTCCATCCCATTGTTAAGAACATAAGAACATAAGAGAGACGCCAATGTTGGATCAGGCCAATGGCCCATCCAGTCAAACACTCTGT
>NW_015161895.1:0-170 GCF_001447785.1 Gekko japonicus | reverse complement strand
AGAAATGCAAGGAAAGGTGTGTTCCAAGGAACTCCTACTACAAAGCGTAGTAAGATCATGGACCTCAGTGTTCCATCATCCGTGGCCTGAACAGTGGGTTGCATCCCGCTGTCCACAAATACAAGGATCTTCCCTGCATTTCCTTCCCAGCACTCCTTTCCAACTCGGGG
>NW_015161894.1:409-828 GCF_001447785.1 Gekko japonicus | reverse complement strand
TCAAAGTTAGCTATAAATTGGGGTGGGGGGGTGATGACTTATTTTTTTTTCTTGTCTTCCTCATCTGAAGATCTTCTCTATTGGTCCTGTGCATTCCCCCCCCCTTCCTTTCTTCCAGGGCTCTTTTTGTAGAAAAAGCCCAGCAGGAACTCATTACTATAATAGGCCACACCCAACAGCAGGAACTCATTAGCCTATTGGGCCACACCCCTGACAGAACAGCTCATTAGCACATTAGGCCGCACCCCCATGTTACCAGAAGTGTGGTTATCCAGCCACACCCACCTTTTGCTTGTTATTCTGTTTACCTTGTTTGTGGTCCAAACCCAGGGCCTTTTTTTGTAGCAGGAACTCCTTTGCATGTTAGGCCACACACCCCTAATGTAGCCAATCCCAATGAGTTTCTGCTGTTGGGTGTG
>NW_015161894.1:0-350 GCF_001447785.1 Gekko japonicus | reverse complement strand
TTTTTCCCCCCCCCCCCCCACCCTTTTTAGCTTCACAGCAACCCTGTGAGATAGATGAAGCTGAGAGAATCTTACTGGTCTATGGTCACCCATAAGGATTCATCAAGGTTTGGTCCTGGGTCTCCCTACTCAGACGTTCCAAGCACTACACCACAATGGGGCTCTTAGAGTACACAGGAGCCTTGCTCACACAAACAGCTAATGGGGAGATAAAAACCCCGCGCTGCAGAAGTGTGTAAAAACCCTGAGCTGCGGAAGTGTAGAGGATTTCATTTTTGTTTTTGATGTTTCCTTGGGGAACCTGTAAAATCGAGCATACTGAGTGAAGCCCATCGTCTATATAATTCAGA
>NW_015161893.1:539-829 GCF_001447785.1 Gekko japonicus | reverse complement strand
TAGGCACCTAACTTACCTGCACTATCACTGGACCCTAAAACAGCTTCTCACCTTTTCATAAACCCTCCCACCCAAAAACTAGGTTTTTGTTTCTTTCAGTAGAGCCTAACCTTGCTGCAGTTTGGATTTTTGCTTTTTTTCTTGGTTTTTTTTAGAACTAGTGAATTCCTACACTGACCCTGACTATGGTTTAAAGACTATTATTGAGATGTGGCTTGGAAACCTTTTAAAAAGTGTTAGGGTTTTAAACTACTCCTATCTAGATTCTGCTGGAAACAGCCTGATTCCCT
>NW_015161893.1:0-160 GCF_001447785.1 Gekko japonicus | reverse complement strand
GACAGATCCTACCTAGCCCCCCCCCCAAGCAGAAGGCCTAGTAACCTCCCCAAAAAACCAACAAGCCCAGCAAACACACAATACAAAGAACTTAAAAAATTGAAACGGCAAAAGCAACAGAACAGAACAAACAAGAACCAAAAGCAGACCAGCAGAGAAA
>NW_015161892.1:634-829 GCF_001447785.1 Gekko japonicus | reverse complement strand
AATGACCCCTGGGTGGAGGCAAGGTAGAAAAATGTCAAGGCGCTTCCTAGGGTAGGGTTGCCAACTTGAAAATTCCTACCGGCGGGGGAGAGTCCTTTAGGTCCGGGAGCCGGTCCGGGATGCACCAGAAGTGACGTCAGACGCTGGGGCGGGGCCACGCCATTTGAGGGGAAAACAAAGAGTTTCCCCCTCAAA
>NW_015161892.1:0-506 GCF_001447785.1 Gekko japonicus | reverse complement strand
GGGATTGCTGTTCTTTAGGCTGTCGATGGCAATTTCCAGAGTCTGGGCCCTCCTGTAAAAGGTCCCGCGGGGCCCTGATCTCCTCCGGGAGCTCATTCCACCAGGTTGGGCTTGCCACCGAAAAGGCCCCGGCCTCGGTTGTCAACAGCCTAGCCTCAAGACCCAGGAGGGCCAGCCGACTCTGGGCCCCTGACTGCAGTGTTCTCTGGGGAACCTGTGGGGAAAGGCGGTCCCTTAGGTATGTTAGGTCCATATAGGGCTTTAAAGGTGAGAACCAGCACCTTGAAATGAATCCGGTATGCTATCGGCAGCCAGTGTGATGGTCCAGCAAGGCAATGCTGATGTTCACAGCTAGAGTCGAGTACAGTAGAACCTTAGAGATCCACCAGAGTTTCAGGGTATAAGCTTTCAGGAGGCAAAGCTCCCTCTGTTAGGTATCTGATGAAGGAAGGGAGTCTTAGCTCGCAAAAGCACATACCCGGTGTTATGCCAACTTCTCCAGGAAA
>NW_015161891.1:573-833 GCF_001447785.1 Gekko japonicus | reverse complement strand
ACGCCCCCTGGTCCTGCCATGACACAGTACACCAAAGAATGTTGAAGTGTATCATAGCTATGAGGACTGGACCTCAACATTTTTGTCAGCAGAGAGAGCAATGGACTCAAGATGAAGGAAAGCCAGAGACGACTCAGGCATGCTTGCTCTCTTTCAACACAAAGGCTGCAATCAGATGGTAGGTATTGGCACAGTCTGGCCACACCTCTAATTTCTCCAGAGTTGTTTGTTCCTGAGAGGTGCGACCAGACATGCCATCC
>NW_015161891.1:0-534 GCF_001447785.1 Gekko japonicus | reverse complement strand
GGCGAGAAGGCAGCTTCTTCTTCTTGTTCTTCTTCTTTTTGTTAAAAACCCTCTAATGTGCACATGTGCATAACTGGTTATTTGCTAGGAGTGGATATGCGGTTATGCGCACATCGCTAACTGCAAACCAGAAGTGTCAGACCTCACCAAGCAGTTTAAGCGCACAAGGGAGAGATCAGACACCTGGAAATCCGCAGTGAGACATGGTCAGTTGTAAACACTGGACTTTATCTGATGTTGGGAAAGTCGGGGGTGAAGGTGGGGGGCCAACGACTGAGGGACAGGAGGCAGATGTTGCCCTTTGATCGTACACTTCAAATCTGGTAGGGAGCCTCCACAACATCAAAGCAACTTGCCCGCCTGATCGCAGCCACAGAGACAATGCCAGTTTTAACCCAGGAAATGCCGAGGATTCCGATTTATCCCATGTTCTTCTCAAGTGTTTGATTTTGACACTCCAAATGCACATCACAGGAGTGTGTACTGTGCTCGATACTCCTGATACGCATGGTTACCATTTCATGTGAATGGAGC
>NW_015161890.1:697-833 GCF_001447785.1 Gekko japonicus | reverse complement strand
GGCATCGGCTCCTCTTGACTTTCTCCCACTTCATCTGTCTGACGGCTTATGAAAACAGGGATGTGGGAGAAGGCATGTTTTCTCCGCTGCTGCCCTTTGGCAGGGGAATGTGTGAGAATCCAGACAAAGGGAGGGC
>NW_015161890.1:0-341 GCF_001447785.1 Gekko japonicus | reverse complement strand
AGTTTTTGCTCACAAGACTCCACAGCTTAGAGGGAGCGTTGCTTGCCTCTTTCAACCTCCGACTGACGTTGGCCTCCTTTCCAGACATGAAGGCAGTCTGAGTAATTGCCGGCCACCCAGCAACTGGCGTGGATTTACTAATCATGAAGGATGGAGGGCAGCTACGGGTCGTCTTCCGGCCCCTGGAACTCTGCCTCCTCTCGTGGGGGACCATTTCCCAATGAGGGAAAAACTGGAGCGGGCCTGAATTACATAATTGTCCATAAGCGTACTGGCAGTGGATAGTGGTACATTGGGGGTACATAAGGAGTCATGGGGAAATAAATCAGTGGGAGATTTTT
>NW_015161889.1:640-836 GCF_001447785.1 Gekko japonicus | reverse complement strand
CCCTGCAAGAGACTAACAGAGGTTGCCAGTTGCCTGCCTCTGCGTAGTGACCCTGCATATTGACACATGGAGGAGATACAAAAACGCGTGGGCAATCAATGGAATTGCTGAGCAGTCGGGTTAGTACGGATAAAAGGAAGTCCTTCTTCACCAAAAGAGTGATTGGCACATGGAATTCACTGCCACAGGAGGTGGT
>NW_015161889.1:0-602 GCF_001447785.1 Gekko japonicus | reverse complement strand
AACTGGATAAACATATGGAGCAGAGGTCGATCGGTGGCTATTAGCCACAAGGCATAGATAGGAACTCTCGGTCTGGGGCAAGGGATGCTCTGTATTCTTGGTGCTTGGGGGGGGGGCAACAGTGGGAGGGCTTCTGGAGTTCTGGCCCCACTGCTGGACCTCCTGATGGCACCTGGTATTTTTGGCCACTGTGTGACACAGAGTGTTGGCCTGGATGGGCCATTGGCCTGATCCAACATTGGCTTCTCTTGTGTTCTTATGGACTCCCTCGGTGGCCTCGCATCCAAATACAAACCAGGACCAACCCTGCTTAACTTCCAAGAATTTTTTTAAAAAATAATATTCTGTTAGATTTTATACAGATAATAAAAAGGAAGGGGGGGAAACGAAGCAAAAGTAAAATAGATTTGCCCTGACCAAAAAAAGAGGGGGGAAATATAATTCAGATAGTACAGTTAAGAAGAAGGAAGGACGTCTGATCCTCTCCACTATCAGAATCCATACGTTTAGTCATTACAACCTTAGTCCAATGTCAGACCAAGGGAAATTTTTCACCTTTCTGTATAAACTTATTTTTGCCTTTTAATCTTCAAAACCATAAG
>NW_015161888.1:0-821 GCF_001447785.1 Gekko japonicus | reverse complement strand
TTCACCCATCCCTCTCTTACGCAAAATAAACCGTGGCGGTGGGAAATGCGGTCAAGCCATCGCTGACTTATGGCCACCCTGTAGGGTTTTCAAGGCAAGGGACATTCAGAGATGTTTGCCACTGCCTGTTTCTGCATCACGGCCCTGACATTCCTCAGAGGTCTGCCATCCAGAGACTAGCCGGGGCCGACCCTGCTGAGCTTCTGAGATCCGACCAGATCGGGCTAACCTGGGCCAACCAGGTCAGGGAAGACAAGACTACACACGCACAGCCGAACAGCTGAATAACACTAACACAGCTGCAGTGGCTCAAGTGGTTAAGACGCTGAACTGCAGGCTGTGGAAGGTCGGTAGCTCGGCAGTTCGAGACCCGAGTGTGCCGCATGATGGAGTGAGCTCCCATCTCTCGTTCCAGCTCCTGCCAACCTAGCAGTTCGAAAGCAAGAAATTGCAAGTAGATAAATAGGTACCACTTCGGTGGGAAGGTAACAGCGTTCCGTGCGCCTTGGTGTTTAGTCATGCCAGCCACATGACCATGGAAACGTCTTCGGACAGCGCTGGCTCTTCGGCTTGGAAACGGAGATGAGCACTGCAACCCTAGAGTCGTAGTCGACTGGCTTTCGAGCAAGGGAACCTTTACCTTTTAAACACCGTCTCATCCCTTCTCCTTTGAATTCCCCTGCACCAACAGCCCATAGACCGGGGTGGCCGAACCTGCTCCGTGTAAGAGCCGCACAGAATAAAAGTCAGACGTTTGAGAGCCACAAGATATGAGCAGATACCACGCACGCGTTTTCATTTTAAAATATGCAGATTTGCTT
>NW_015161887.1:487-843 GCF_001447785.1 Gekko japonicus | reverse complement strand
CCAATCTCTTCTTCTTCATCATCATTTCTGACAACTAATCGAAACAGCAGCGTTTATGCCGGTGATAGTAGTGTTCAGGACTATTTTGGGGCAGGAACACACAGGAACGGAGTTCCGGCTGGCTTCCGAGCCCAAGGGGCGGGCACATGCAGCAAGCCCCACCCCCTGCTCCCAGCAGCCCTCAGTTAGCCCCCAAGGAGCTGTCATGGGTGTGGCCTAATATGCTAATGAGTTTCTGCTGTTGGGTGTGGCCTATCATGCTAATGGGTTCCTGCTGGGCTTCTTCTACAAAAAAAGCCCTGGATAGTTTCCTTTTCTGAAAGGAAACTCCAGTAGCCACAATGCATGTCTTCCCT
>NW_015161887.1:0-420 GCF_001447785.1 Gekko japonicus | reverse complement strand
CAGTTCGAGACCCGAGTGTGCCGCATGACGGAGTGAGCTCCTGTCTCTAGTTCCAGCTCCTGCCAACCTAGCAGTTCGAAAGCAAGAAATTGCAAGTGGATAAATAGGTACCACTTCAGTGGGAAGGTAACAGAGTTCCGTGCACCTTGGTGTTTAGTCATGCCAGCCACAAGACCATGGAAACGTCTTCAGACAGCGCTGGCTCTTCGGCTTGGAAACGGAGATGAGCACCGCAACCCTAGAGTCGGATCCGACTGGCTTTCGAGCAAGGGAAACCTTTACCTTTAAGAAAACAAGCCAGGCAGGGGAATGGAGAGACTCTTACCCATTTTTTTAAGCCAAAAACGGAATAGCTTCCTAAACCCCCCACCCCCACCCCCCAAAGCCTTGCAAACAGGGCCGCTCCCTGCCAGCTCCGCC
>NW_015161886.1:508-844 GCF_001447785.1 Gekko japonicus | reverse complement strand
GCAAGGGGAACCTTTACCTTTACTTTACACTTAGAGAATTGTTCTAAGCAGAACTAGAACATTCTCCAAAGATTGTAGAAAGGTGTGGCTCTTAGGATGGCACTCCTAATCCTACCCTTTCTCCAAGATATTCGGGACATGATACATGATTCTTCCCTCCTCCATTTTGTTCTCCCTATACAATCCTATAAAGTAGGTTGCATTGAGAGCCCAGGATCACTCACCGTGTTTCACGGTGAGCAGGATGGTCAAACACCTAGTCCACTACCCTATAATACTGCACCACACAGCTTCTCATATATATCAGAAGTTTTATCAAGGGCCTGGCACAAGGGT
>NW_015161886.1:0-478 GCF_001447785.1 Gekko japonicus | reverse complement strand
ATAGTTTGTCTGACTATTGGGGAAGCTTGCAAATACCACTTTACCCCAGCTCAGACCATAGGCAGAACTAGGGGTTGGTTTAAGGTGAGAAACAAATCACATAGGCTGGGGAGGGTTTATATGGATTGTATAAAGGGAACTGTTACTAACCTGTAGCTTAATTAGGTTGGGCTAGACAAGGTCAGAGAATGCATACCTTCCCTCGGAGCTCTGTCCTATGGGGTAGCTCAGAGAATCTACAGTTCCCTACATCCCTGAAAACTAGCCACCAGAGTTCTCAAAAGCTTCCTCAAGGGCATTAGTGAGAAGTTGATAGAATTTGGAGAAGATACTTTAAATAACAGGAAATGCCCTAACCTGCCTAAGCATGGTTTATGCCCATTATCACCCCCCAGACCAGTACAGCCACCAGCTGACTCAAAGGCAAATCTCTGAGATGCTGGCAGCACCCCTGGGACTTACTTTGCTCCAAACATGT
>NW_015161885.1:0-489 GCF_001447785.1 Gekko japonicus | reverse complement strand
TATTTGGAAGGGAATTGAAAACAAATCAGATGGTACCATAATGCCCCTGTATAAATCGATAGTACGTCCTCATTTGGAGTACTGTGTACAGTTCTGGTCACCACACCTCAGAAAGGATATTATAGCATTGGAAAAAGTGCAGAAAAGGGCAACTAGAATGATAAAAGGGTTGGAACACTTTCCCTATGAAGAAAGGTTAAAGCGCTTGGGGCTGTCTGGATTCTTGGTGCTTGGGGGGGGGGCAACCGTGGGAGGGCTTCTAGTGTCCTGGCCCCACTGCTGGACCTCTTGATGGCACCCGGTATATTTGTTCACTGTGTGACAGAGTGTTGGACTCGATAGGCCATTGGCCTGATCCAACATTGGCTTCTGTTATGTTCTTAAACCACACAGCATTTTGTTTTCTTACTGCTAGTTACATCACAAATCCAAATTCGTGATGACAGTTCCTTTTAAAAAATTAAGACTTGCAATTGGTATGAAACTTTC
>NW_015161884.1:0-854 GCF_001447785.1 Gekko japonicus | reverse complement strand
AGACCCTGGAAAGCTGCTGTCAGCCTGAGTAGTCAAAACTGACTACTACCAGCCTGTGTAGACAAGACTGATCTTGCTGGACCAAGGGTCTGATTCAGTATAAGGCAGCTTCATGTGTGTTCATTTTATGGGTACCAAGTCTCCCCCCCCCCTCCTTTAGACATTATTTAGACATTCTTTCTTGTTCCAGGTACTTGCTTTTTGTGAAACTGGGGGGCAGTTTGAGTACAGTTTCTTTCTTATTTAAATGTAGGTTTCTATTGCATTTCTAAGTTAAAGGTAAAGGTTCCCTTGCTCGAAAGCCAGTCAAATCCGACTCTAGGGTTGCGGTGCTCATCTCCGTTTCAAAGCCGAAGAGCCAGCGCTGTCCGAAGAGGTTTCCGTGGTCATGTGGCCGGCATGACTAAACACCAAGGCGCACGGAACGCTGTTCCCTTCCCACCGAAGTGGTCCCTATTTATCTACTTGCAATTTCTCGCTTTCGAACTGCTAGGTTGGCAGGAGCTGGAACTAGAGACGGGAGCTCACTCCGTCATGCGGCACCCGGGTCTCGAACTGCTGAACTACTGACCTTCCACAGCCTGCAGTTCAGCGTCTTCACCACTTGAGCCACCATTTCTATTGGTCACTTTAATTGGTCACTTTAATTGGAGAGGTCTTACTTTGCAAGATACCTGTGAAAATCCATTTCTATTGGTCACCATTTCTATTGGTCACTTTAATTGGAGAGGTCTTACTTTGCAAGATAGCTGTGAAAATCCAAACATTTACAGCTACAAAACCCAAGATTTACAATACACAGTCTGTTAAGAAATACAATTTTGTACTCCCACTCAGAAGCCAAAAGGCTTCAG
>NW_015161883.1:0-794 GCF_001447785.1 Gekko japonicus | reverse complement strand
TTATGGCTGTCACTACATCCTCTTGTCAGTGAACCCCATAGTGTTGAGCAGGGGTCATTTCATAGAAAAAGAGGTGCAGGAGCTCATTAGCATAACTTATTTGCATATGCCACACCCTCTGACATCACCGGAAGTGTGTCAGAAGGCAACACCCACTCAGATCTGTCCTCGCAGAGGAGGGAGAGCTTGTACCTGAATAAAACTTGGTCTTAAAGGTGCCACTGGACTGTTTTGGACCAGGGGACCAGGGGGAGCTCTGCAACTTACCTGGCTGCTTCTTGCTCTGACTGAGGGCTGCTGGGAGCAGGGGGCGGGGCTTGTTGCATGTGCCTGCCCCCTGGGCTTTTTACTGCCTGAGCTCCGCTCCTGTGCGCTCCTGCAGGAAGTGACCCCTGGTGTTGAGTAGAAATTCCGTACATATCTCTGCCTTGCAGACCACTCCAATGAGACCTCCTTGAAAGTGGCCAAATCCTGTGCTGAGGCTCTGTCCAGAAAGAGGCAGATCCAGGTGGGGCAGCCGTGTCAGTCTGAAGCAACGGAACAGAAAGTTTGAGTCCAGTGGCACCTTTAAGACCAACAAAGTTTTATCTTGGGTGTAAGAAAGCAGGTATTCCAAGCGTTTAAATAACCTTTATGTATAATTAATTACAGCACAATAAGGTTATGAATTTTAATCTCTGTATATTCATTTTACATTTATATGGAGAGAAAAAACCCTTATTGCACGGGCGCTCCTGCAATTTCCAGGATGTGGGCAAAGAGCTGCCAAAAATGTCATTTCAAGGGGGGAAAAA
>NW_015161882.1:0-709 GCF_001447785.1 Gekko japonicus | reverse complement strand
TTAAAAAGGTGTCAGGCTCTGTCAGGTTCAGGTTTCAGTGCAGTTAGTTACTTAGGTGCCTAAACATCCCACCTACAGTCTGATTAGTCAGAGTTTGGCCCAGGGTGACAGAATGAGTGGCAGGGAAGGAACACAGAGGGGCCCTGGGGGCAAGGCAAAGGAGAAGACCAGGGGGTGGAGGGTTAGGGGGAGGACTGCGGGTTCCCCCCCATCTCTGCACAGGACCACTCCAGAATCTCCTGGGAAGAAGCCACACCTGGCTTTCTTCCTGAAGGATGCTTCTGGGGTGGCCCCAGCACAGGTGCCTGCAGGTGCTGGCACTGGGCAGGGGTCTGCTGCTCAGGCATTCCCTCCTCAAGCTGTTGCTGCAGAGGCTCAGTGGCAGGAGGAGGGGCAGCAAGAGCTGTCTGTGGGGTTGAACTCTGGGGATGGTTCATCTCTAGAGATTACTCCATGGACTCAGAGGGCTGTGGAGAGACTGGAGGAGGAGCTGGGTGGCTGTCACTAGCCCACTACTCTGGTCCCTCTAGGCTCCAGCAGGCCTTCTGGGGAGGAACAAGAGGGGAGTCTGGAGGGGTTGGAGGAGGAAGAGATGGAGGAGACGCACCGCAGGGTGCCCCCATCTCAACCCCATTCTCCCAGGCAGCGTTCTTGTGTCCCCCCCCCAAGACACGGTGTGTCTGCCCCGAGTTCCTCACAGGAGGAGGCT
>NW_015161881.1:700-851 GCF_001447785.1 Gekko japonicus | reverse complement strand
CCAACTTCCCATCCAGCTGTTTTATTTTATTTTTGAGTGTGCCACGGCCAACGTCAAGCTGTGCCATCGCCCTGCCCTGCCTGCTGGTAGTGTACCTCTGGCTGGCTGTGGGCGAGGCATGCCACAGGGCACACCTGATCCCTACTCCACC
>NW_015161881.1:0-507 GCF_001447785.1 Gekko japonicus | reverse complement strand
GGTGGGGCCAGGACACTAGGAGCCCTCGCACTGTTGACCCCCCCAAGCACCAAG
The DNA here is from genome assembly GCF_001447785.1 of Gekko japonicus. NCBI lineage: Eukaryota > Metazoa > Chordata > Lepidosauria > Squamata > Gekkonidae > Gekko > Gekko japonicus. The sequence continues at coordinate 453 of NW_015161881.1, read as the reverse complement.
ATGACAGAGCATCACTTGCCCCAGAGCCCCTATCTATACCTTGTAGCTAATAGCCACTGATGGACCTCTGCTCCATATGCTTATCCAGTTCCCTCTTGACACCGTCCATGCTTGTAGCCGCCGCAACCTCCCGTGGCAGTGAATTCCATGTGTTCATCACTCTTTGGGAGAAGAAGTGCTTCCTTTTATCTGCTGTAACCCGACCGCTCAGCAATTTCATGGAGTGCCCATGAGTTCTCGTCTTGTGAGAAAGGGAGAAAAGTACCTCTTTCTCTACCTGCTCTTTCCCATGCATCGTCTTATAACCCTCATAAACCATCCATCCCCCTGGCTCCCAGGGACTTCCATCCATCCCCCTGGCCCCCAGCTGTCTGGGCTGCCCGGAGGACTCCCAATGGCTGCCCCTTCCCCAAGCGAGGCTTGTTTCCCCAGGCAGAGTGTGAAGCCTGCAAA
>NW_015161880.1:0-854 GCF_001447785.1 Gekko japonicus | reverse complement strand
GTGTCCCGCACCTGTCGGCAACCCATATCGCCCCGTGGAAGATGCGGAGTAAAAAGATACCTGGGAAAGTTCAGTATTTTCCGGAAAACGCGCAGCAAAGGCGGGTGTCTGATCGCGGAAGTGATGGTATCCCGTCGCATCCGGCACCCGTCTGCGTCCCACTGGATTTTTTTTTATGCCTCCATGGTATGCGCACAAACGCAGAACTGTTGAACCAGTGAGGGCACCGCTGAACCACCTTGCCCTTCTTTGCCACGTCTCACCATCAACGTGTGATCGACAGCTGATGGCCTGAGCACGGAGCCTCAAAGGAACGTCTGATCGACCTACTGCGCTTCATTTTGCTCCGGAGCAAAAAATCTCACTACCCCCCTGGATTATCTCACTCGTGTGACCAGGGCCTAGGTTTATCTCTTCAGTTTCCTATCCAGTTTGCTCTTAATCAGATCAGCGCTTTCTTTGCTCTTAATCAGATCAGCGTTGTGACTGCTGCATAGCCTTTCTCGTGCGCCTCGGTGTTTAGTCATGCCGGCCACATGACCACGGAAACGTCTTCGGACAGCGCTGGCTCTTCGGCTTTGAAATGGAGATGAGCACCGCAACCCTAGAGTCGGATTCGACTGGCTTTCGAGCAAGGGAACCTTTACCTTTACAGAGACAATGAGGTACCATGGCCGAGGCCCTTGAAGGAGACCCCTTGAAGGCAGCGTCATGCTGCATCCAGACAAATGTCTTTCCTTTAATTTTTAAAATGCAGTTCTGGCTGTAGCCACTAGGGATGCAGGGAAGTCTGAGCACAGCAAAAAGCACTTGAGGATCGGCTACACTTCCTTTTCTCCAAGACTGAAGCAAAC
>NW_015161879.1:672-854 GCF_001447785.1 Gekko japonicus | reverse complement strand
GCTCACATTCTACCTTGGTTACAGCTTTTTTTTTCTTAGGGGCTATGCTGTGAAGTTGCCAGGTTGAATCTTAGATACTAACATAATCAGCAATCCGCTGCACCCCTTTGTTGTACGCACAGTTTATGAAACACTTTTGTACTCTGCCACTGACTAACAGGTTAACTTAGTAGGTACGCCTA
>NW_015161879.1:0-581 GCF_001447785.1 Gekko japonicus | reverse complement strand
TTTTTTAAAAGCCCTTAGTGTAGCGTATCGGAGGAGTCCGGGACTTAAGGGAGGCCAGTTTGGTCTTTAAACTGTAAAGGTAAGTCCTTACCTTTAAAGTTTAAATGTAATATAGGGTGTTTTGAGCATGCACAAAGATCGCCATTCTGTGGATGGCTGCCTATGCGCATGCTCAAACTGAGTATAAAAAAAAAAGCCGACGCCCGCAGCGTGTGAGCGGGCATACAGTGATGGGATCCGCAAAATGGAGGTGAGTGTGATCGCGTTTCAGCCGGCATAAACTGCACCGGTTCCAACGTTTACAGTTTATGCCGGCTGAAACGCCGCGTCTGAACGCACCCACTGAGTATAAAATTCCATGTCACCCTTTGTAACACTCAAAGAGTCTGTTCGGTATTCAGGGGTTCCAGACCTTGATATCTGTACTCTTCCTTTATTAATTAATAAATATTTTAGTGCTTTCTTCTCTACAGAACTGCTGTGTGTGTTTTTTTCAACCTGGGTTGGAAAAACGCAGCTAGGGACATAGGTTGTGCCTAACACCTTCCAAATTGTGCAAAAGGGAGTACATATTTGCTAGT
>NW_015161878.1:769-869 GCF_001447785.1 Gekko japonicus | reverse complement strand
GCTCCAGCAGTAAAGAACCCAGGAGGCGGACACATGCAACAAGCTGCTCCTAGCAGCCCTCAGTCAGAGCAAGAAGCAGCCAGGCAAGTTGCGGAGGCCC
>NW_015161878.1:0-573 GCF_001447785.1 Gekko japonicus | reverse complement strand
GAGCTCCTGCACCTCTTTTCCTACAAAATGACCCCTGCAGCAGCCAAATCACTCACTCACAACTTTAATGCCAGTAGCTCACAAAGTAGAATTTTTGCTCACAAGACTCCACAGCTTAGAGGGAGAATTGGTGCTAGGAGTATTATCTTAAACATCCCTCTTCCCCCGGTATTTTCTGTGGCTAGATAACTGCAATGCATCATATGTAAACTACCAGCTTCTACCACTAGGCATTGCCAGAGTGGGGCTCAGCTCAGATCTCTTACTAGAAGGCATTAGGAAGCTGTGATAAAGGTATCAGGTGCAGCAACAAGGAGCTGGCTGGCTGCTGAGTACACAGCAGCATCCCTGATTAGTAATTGATAGCTATCTTCACCTACATGCACCTTAAATCCTTTCTAGACTAAAGACAGAGTTAAAATAACTAAATTAAATGAAATAAACCATGCTGGGCACTGGTCTCCACGACTGACAAGATGATGCAGTAGCAGCCAAGTTGCTTCAGCTCCTTGCTCCAGATACTGGATCTCCCCCATTCAGTAAACCTAGAAGCTGTTAACCAACCAGCTAATC
>NW_015161877.1:362-859 GCF_001447785.1 Gekko japonicus | reverse complement strand
CAAAAGCCTTTTCAGGGAAATCCACATGCATTTGAATATGAATATGAATAAAATCAATATATTTGTTGAAAGGCTACTTTGGCTTTAAGAGTGCTTAGATGTCATTGCACGTGCTATGCCCCCTGCTCTCTCACACCAGAAACATCCCCTTCTCTTCAATATGGGACGGAATGCCTCTTCTACGATCATGCCCGTGCACGTAACTGAAAGCATCATCCAAGAAGACGCATTCTTTCTCTCTCACACACACAGAGGAGGGAATGCGCCCTCCAGTATTATGCCTACATGCGGGTATTCTCTAAAAAGAAGCATTCCGTCTATGAGGAATGCCTCTGTTTAGAGACAGGGTTCCAACTCAGTTGGAAGACAGGCTATAATTTATTTAATTATTAATTAAATTTGTATCCCGCCCTTCCAACATGGGCTCAGGGCGGCGAACATAGAGGCAAATGTCATACATAAAACAATAAAACAATAAACAATCATTACCTATAAAA
>NW_015161877.1:0-321 GCF_001447785.1 Gekko japonicus | reverse complement strand
CACTCCGAGTAAACACAATTGTCTCTGCTCAATTGATGTTACACTATAACTGTCATCCTCATGTGCGCCTCATGATGTTAATACGGTGGTGGTACAATGGCGGTGGCAGCCCCTACTCGAAAGCCTGGTGGAAGAGCGCCATCTTACAGGCCCTGCGGAACTGCATAAGGTCCCGCAGGGGCCTGATCTCCTCCAGGAGCTCGTTCCACCAGGTCCATCCAGGTGGCACTTTAATAATACATAATGCGGCCTATATATTATTATAGCACAAGCCATCTTAAAAGAGAGGCACTTCTCTCTTGTAGGAGGCAAAGGTCTGTA
>NW_015161876.1:0-862 GCF_001447785.1 Gekko japonicus | reverse complement strand
ACTTGAGCCACCGCAGCTCCTATTTGGAACTAGTTCACCCCTAAAATCCATTAATGGTTTTTGACTGAATTATGGTAAAACAGGTACAATCAGTGTTCCCTCTAAGCTGAGTCAGTGTGAGCTAGCCCACAGTTTTTTAGCCTCCGGCTCACACATTTCTGTCTGAGCTCAGGAAGGACGGCTCCAGAGCAAACTAACTTATGCAGTAGCGAAATCGCTCGCTCACAACTTTAATGCCAGGAGCTCACAAAGTAGGATTTTTGCTCACAAGACTCCACAGCTTAGAGGGAACATTGGATACAATCCCTAATAAATTCAGCCATGAGTCTTGTAGTTTTTATATGTTATAAATACTTGATTTGAACCAGTGAACTACTGACATCATCTCTTTGGCATCCCGGGAATATGAAATAGGGTTTGCTCCCTTAAGGATAATTTTTCAGTTAAGTGAGAGTCCCACTGGATGTCCAAGCTTCGTCAAGCATTAGTGCAGTAGTGAATAATGCACAGGCCCTTTTCATTTTTATTTAATTAAGAGAACATCTTTTATTCATTCACTTGTGCTGATGATACATCTCTGAAGTCTGAGCAGCATTCAGAAGAAGGGCAGCAATGACCCTCAAAAGGACCATGGTGACCATGTTGCATTTGATTATAGATTACAGAGCTCTTGTTCATATTATTCTTTATTTCTCGAGATACAAAAACTCCTGCACAGTTTATGAAGCTGTTTTTAAAATGTCTCCCGGTCTGTATTTTACTGCACAATCCTATACGGTTATTCCAGTCTAAGGACCGTGCTGTTACTTAAGTCAATCTTAACTTTTTCCCTCTAAACTGTACAATAAAAAGTATTAATTTT
>NW_015161875.1:0-842 GCF_001447785.1 Gekko japonicus | reverse complement strand
ATTTATACCAAGTGAGATTATTGATCCATTAAGCCAAGTATTACCTCTTCTCGCTGGTAGCGTCTTTTCAGAGAATCGGGCATTCTTTCTTTCTCAGGCCAGCTGCACAAAATTTTACATACGTTCCATATTTGTAGGCTCTGCCAAAACCTTCCAGAGCATCTTAGAAGAGAAGAAGAAGAAGAGATTGGATTTATACCCCGCCCTTCACTACCCAAAGGAGTCTCAGAGCGGCTTACAAACTCCTTTCCCTTCCCCTCCCCACAACAGACACCCTGTGAGGTAGGTGGGGCTGAGAGAGCTCTGACAGAAACTGCTCTTTTTCAAGAACAGCTCTGACAGAACTACAGCTTGCCCAAGGTCATCCAGCAGGTGCAAGTGGAGGAGTGGGGAATCAAACCCGGTTCTCCCAGATTAGAGTCTGCACACTTAACCGCTAGCTACACCAAACTGGCACACTTGAAGCTGCCTTATACCGAACCAGATCCTTGGTCCATCAAAGTCAATATTGGCCACTCAGACCAGCAGCGGCTCTCCAGGGTCCTTCGCATCACCTCCTCCCTGATCCTTTCCACCGGAGATGCCAAGGAGTTAACCTGGGACCTTCTGCAGGCCAAGCGCAGAGTCTCTGCCAGTGAACCAGAGCCGCTCCCTAATGGTGCTGCTCCTTTAGTATGTTTTCGATAACTAACAGCCATCAACCGTCTTGCTGCGGAGTGACTTTTCCCACCCATGGACGTTTCCGGATAGGTTTCCAAGGATCTTTGTAACCAGAGATTCTGAGGAGCAACCCTGGACCATTCTGGTCACCAAACCGCAGAAAGGATATTATAGCATTGGGA
>NW_015161874.1:679-866 GCF_001447785.1 Gekko japonicus | reverse complement strand
TCCCCAGGCTCCATCCTCAAATCTCCAGGGACTTCCCAGCCTGGATCTGGCAACCTTAACCCCTTTTCTCCTGCCAGTGGCCAGGCGGAAACCTGGCAACTCCACTCTCCAGAGTTACTAGTGCGTCTTCTCTTGCTGCTTGTGGGTCTTGAAGAGAGGTGCCAGGGTGGAACTCAAATCAAGACCA
>NW_015161874.1:0-420 GCF_001447785.1 Gekko japonicus | reverse complement strand
CTCGATGTTTAGTCCTGCCGGCCACAGGACCATGGAAATGTCTTCGGACAGCGCTGGCTCTTTGGCCTGGAAACGGAGATGAGCACCGCCCCCTAGAGTCGGATTCTACTGGCTTTCGAGCAAGGGAAACCTTTACCGTTACTAGAAGTTGTTAGTACTTAAGGTGCGATTCTTGTTCCATTCTTTCCCCAAACTGTTTAGATCCTACAGGAGCTGCTTTGAACTTTACACTGTTTGGGAAACATGAGCAAAGTATTGCTGATGGAAGGCAGGCCTGTACATCTCAGATAAATCGAACAGCGTTCTTTCAGAAACGGAATAGCCAAGTTAACACTTCAAATGAACATTATTTGAGTGGTTTAATTACATTAGTATAGTACCATCTAGTGGCCAAAAATGACAGAATGATTTCTGTCCGAT
>NW_015161873.1:0-877 GCF_001447785.1 Gekko japonicus | reverse complement strand
AACTTTCTGACCTAAGGACCATACGCGTTACGGCCCCTTCGGGCCCTCCTCAGTGGTCAATATTTTTTATATTGCAATGACAGACATCCAGGAATACACGCTTTTTTTTTCTGTGTGTATATATATATAGTAGGAGCTGCGGTGGCTCAAGGGGTTAAGACGCTGAACTGCAGGCTGTGGAAGGTCGGTAGTTCAGCAGTTCGAGACCTGAGTGTGCCGCATGACGGAGTGAGCTCCCGTCTCTAGTTCCAGCTCCTGCCAACCTAGCAGTTCGAAAGCAAGGAATTGCAAGTAGATAAATAGGTACCACTTCGGTGGGAAGGGAACGGCGTTCCGTGCGCCTTGGTGTTTAGTCATGCCGGCCACATGACCACGGAAACGTCTTCGGACAGCGGTGGCTCTTCGGCTTTGTAACGGAGATGAGCACCACAACCCTAGAGTCGGATTCGACTGGCTTTCGAGCAAGGGGAACCTTTACCTTTTATATATATACACACACGCACAAAAAAAGTGTGTATTTCTGGATGTCTGTCATTATATTATAAGATAACAAGACCAGATGTTGTTATCTTATGTGCTTTTGCAATTGCTACAAGTTTATATAATAGGCCATAGATAGTAGCCGTTATCAATTCTTCAAATTATTCTGGTGTCAGAGATTCCATTTGTCAGGATGTGTGTCACTTCCACCGAACCACGACCTCCCCAAGTACAGGTCATCCGTTTCATTAAACAGCAGGCCTTGGAGGACAAAGTGAAATCCACGTGCCCGCTCACTACACTTATGCAAACGCATCTGCCAACGAGAAGTCCTCAGACCCCAAAATGTATTATTTTTAGATGGAATTACAGAATCATAAAGTTGGAAGGGATCTCC
>NW_015161872.1:0-885 GCF_001447785.1 Gekko japonicus | reverse complement strand
TGGCAGTTTGGCCCGGAGCAAAATAACGCCTGTCGAGGTCCCGTGGGTAGGGGCAAAGTGGCGATCACACGACGATCCTGCAGCACGGCAGAGAAGCGGTGCAGCGCGATCTCACCAACGGCATGCGCGATTCTGCGGAGCAAAGGAACTTTCACTATCCTCTTCGTGCGCATGCGCCGTTGGGTGCTTGTGCGCATCCTGTGGAAACTTGGGGGGGGAACCTGTTTGCGATGGGACATGGGCGGGCGCCAGATGCCACAGACTACCACCAGAAATGCAATCAGATGCCAGCCCTTGCCCCATGGTTTCTGGAAACTAGTACCTTGGAAGTACTAGTTTTTAACTCCGCATCTTCAGCAGTTAAAACTTTGCCTTGAGTTCACCATGGGAGCTCTATGCTTCCCAGATGTTGCAATGTGATCGCGCCCGGAAAATCCGCCTATCATCCGTCTCAGTAGCGTGGCTAATGATCCGTGTGACCGCAGCCAGAGTTGACAATACTGACCAGTAGTCTGGCTCTGGATAAGGCAGCTTCATTCATTCATTATTGAGTTATGGCCCTGAACTATGAGGGCACAAAGGCATCGCAAGGCCAAAGCTCTGACTGAGCCCCAGTGGTGGACCTCCTGATGGCACCTGGTATGTTTGGCCACTGTGTGACAGAATGTTGGACTGGATGGGCCATTGGCCTGATCCAAGATTGGCTTCTCTTATGTTATTATGTTCTTATGAGATCCTGGAGAGCTGTTGCACATCAGAAGAGTAGAGAATACTGGCCTTGATGGGCCACAGGTCTGGCTCAGGATGCAGAAGCTCCATGTGTTCATTTTTGAGTTACAGCCCTGAACTAAGAGCTCAGAACACTGGACACCACAAGATGAGCAA
>NW_015161871.1:662-913 GCF_001447785.1 Gekko japonicus | reverse complement strand
AGGCTACACCATGCCACCTTCCCTCCCAAAGACATACTGAATATATATTATTTCTCAATTCTATCAGATTAGTGCACTTTTACCCTGGCCTTCCGCCAAGGGCCTCATGGAAACATACAGGGGTCATTTCCTGCAGGAGCGCACAAGAGCGGAGCTCCGGCAGTAAAGAGCCCAGGGGGCGGGCACATGCAACAAGCCCCGCCCCCACCCGCTGCTCCCAGCAGCCCTCAGTCAGAGCAAGAAGCAGCTAG
>NW_015161871.1:0-602 GCF_001447785.1 Gekko japonicus | reverse complement strand
TCAGGTACAAGCTCTCCCTCCTCTGCGAGGACAGATCTGCACATTCCCCCCCCCCCCATAGCTAGCAATCCAAAAGAGTCCAGTGGAGCCTGAGCGGTGGGCCTTCTGACACACTTCCGGTGATGTCCAGGGGTGTGGCATATGCGAATAAGTTATGCTAATGAGCTTCTGCACATCTTTTTCTACGAAATGACCCCTGGAAACATACATGATTTTAATCTCAACAGTAGAAAAAGACCAAAAGTCTAGTAGCACCTAAAGACTAACAACATTTGTGGCAGGGGATGAGCTTTTGTGAGTCACTGCGAAGAAGTGAGCAGTGACTCATGAAAGATCATCCCCTGCCACAAATGTTGTTAGTCTTTTAGGTGCTGCTGGACTCTTGCTCTTTTCTACTGCAACAGACAAACAGGGCTACCCATCTTGATCTACCCTCCTGAAGTTTACCCTCACAAGAACCCTGTGAGGTAGACTGGGTGAGAGGGACACTGGCCCAAGGTCACATGAGTTTTGTGGCAGAGGAGATCAACTCAGATCTCCCAGATCCTAGTCAGGTGCTCTTACCGCTTCACCACAGTGCCACCCTAAGCAAGGCTACTCAA
>NW_015161870.1:0-878 GCF_001447785.1 Gekko japonicus | reverse complement strand
ATTTGTTTGTGTTTTACTGCTGAGACATTCTGTACCACGATATAATCAGAAGGGGAAAAAACAAGGGAAAGGCTATTAGTGGCCAAAGATAAAAAGAAACAGGAGGATACTTTTACCCTTCAGACATTCAGGTGGAAAATGCAGTCAAATAAATGTGTACAGCGCAGCTGGGTGAAAACCAACACCCGTTACTACTATGACCTGAAATCATTCAGAGAGGCCTATTTTAAGCAGATATGGCTTGCAGACAATATTTGAAGTTGCTTAAAGGAAACTTAGGGAGATCTGGATCTGGAAGCCCATAGAGGAAAAAGCAGCTCAGGAAGGGAACTTGAGTGGAAATGCTGAATACAAGAACATAAGAACAGAAGAGAAGCCAATGTTGGATCAGGCCAATGGCCCATCTAGTCCAACACTCTGTCACACAGTGGCCAAAAATACCAGGTGCCATCAGGAGGTCCAGCAGTGGGGCCAGGACACTAGAACCCCTCCCACTGTTGCCTCCCCCCCCCCAAGCACCAAGAATACAGAGAATCACTTGCCGAAGCCTGAGAGTTCCTATCTATACCTTATGGCAAATAGCCACCAATGGACTTCTGCTCCATATGCTTATCTAATTCCCTCTTGAAGCTGTCCATGCTTGTAGCCACCGCCACCTCCTGTAGCAGTGAATTCTATGTATTAATCACTCTTTGGGTGAAGAAATATCTGTTCTAACCTGACTGCTCAGCAATTTCATTGAGTGTTCATGAGTTCTTATATTGTGAGAAAGGGAGAAAAGTACTTCTTTCTCTACCTGCTCTATCCCATGCATAATCTTATAAACCTCGATCATGTCACCCATCAACCTTTCTTTCTTTTTTTTAAGTACCCATAAG
>NW_015161869.1:0-888 GCF_001447785.1 Gekko japonicus | reverse complement strand
TGACCCTGCTTAGCTTCTGGAGTCTGATGGGGCTGGGCTAGAGTGGACCCTTCAGACCAGGGCAGTTGCCCCCTCCCACGTGCAAAAGAGAAGGGATCATTTGTGTTGCAGAAACCAGCTTTTCTTGCACAAAACTGGGGTTGCCAGGGTGAAGAGTTTGATTTTTTATTTTTTATTTTTGGACATACCAATTTTGACGGCATTTAAACCGGCAACTTGGAACGACAGTAAACACAGAACAGCAAAATCGGCAGCCCAATACAACGTGGTGGCCTTAAAATCATATTTGCAGCGGAATGAAAAGCCAAAAAATAATAACAACTGTCCTGTGCAAATTACCAAGTACCAGAAAAGTCTTCATAGGGTTCTCAAAAAGAATAAAGGTAAAGGTAAAGGTTCCCTTGCTCGAAAGCCAGTCGAATCCGACTCTAGGGTTGCGGTGCTCATCTCCGTTTCAAAGCCGAAGAGCCAGCGCTGTCCGAAGACGTTTCCATGGTCATGTGGCCGGCATGACTAAACACCGAGGCGCACGGAACGCTGTCACCTTCCCACTGAAGTGGTACCTATTTATCTACTTGCAATTTCTTGCTTTCGAACTGCTAGGTTGGCAGGAGCTGGAACTAGAGATGGGAGCTCACTCTGTCATGTGGCACCCGGGTCTCGAACTGCTGAAGTACTGACCTTCCACAGCCTGCAATTAACCACTTGAGCCACCACAGCTCCTTCGAAAAGAATATCTTTCTATAATTTTCTTCACTCGCCCTTCCTCCATGGAGCTTGGGACGAGCAAAGATAGTCCCCCCCCCCTTATTTTGACTTCACAACAAGAAGCAGGTGAGGCTGAAAGAGTGACAGGCATGAGGTCACCCAGTGAACTTCATGGCTGAG
>NW_015161868.1:486-893 GCF_001447785.1 Gekko japonicus | reverse complement strand
GGCCTGTAAGACGGAGTTCTTCCACCAGGTTTTTGGTTGAGGCCGTGGATGTCCCCCCTCCCCCTTCTGGCTGGCCTCCCATTGTTGTCCTGGATTCTTAATTCCATAAGACATCTGATTGGATTTTGCATGGTATCCTGGGATTTTGTGCTGTTTTGTACTGCTATTTTAAGTGGTTTCAATTATATTGTATACTGTGTTTATATTGTTGGGACCCACCCTGAGCCTGCTTGTGGGGAGGGTGGGATATGTGTCTAAATACAAGAGAGCCAGTTTGGTGTAGTGGTTAAGTGCGCGGACTCTAATCTGGGAGAACAGGGTTTGATTTCCCACTCCTCTACTTGCAGCTGCTGGATGACCTTGGGCAAGCCATAGTTCTGTCAGTGCTGTTCTTGAAAAAGAACAGT
>NW_015161868.1:0-320 GCF_001447785.1 Gekko japonicus | reverse complement strand
ATTTTTAACAATTCTAACACTTCAAACAGTGAACAATTAATCTTCCAATTACATTCACATCCTGTAAATAGTTCCTGAGTATGTACAACATTATAACATGTTCAAAGAATTACAATACATTACTCATCACACTTCCGAAAGTCAGTCCGTAACAGCGCAGAACAGAATGTGAGTCAGCAAACCATATAGAATGTTGAATTGTGGGAACCGGCTTTCAAAAAATTTAAATGATTAACCATCTAATTCATTGGGGAAAAACATTGTCACACGTATATGTTGCTGCGTTTAGCATTTGTGAGAAAAACGGATCCGATGTTCAA
>NW_015161867.1:0-892 GCF_001447785.1 Gekko japonicus | reverse complement strand
CCCCAAGCGCTTTAACCTTCCTTCATTTACAAAAAGACTGAAACACATGTCATACTTTCTCATTATCCAGAGCAAGCTGGAACCTCCCAGGTAGACCCTCCAAGCTGTAAGGTTGGCCTTCTTGAAGGCTGTCTCTGGAACAACATTTTTGTTGTTGCTGTTCAGTCGCACAGTCTAGTCTGACTCCTAATGACTCCATGAATCACATCACGCCAGGCCCTCCTGCCTTCCACCATCCTCCGGAATTTGCTCAACTTCATGTTTGTTGCATCGATAATACTGTCTAACCATCTCATCCTTCTTCTTTGACCTTCAATCTTTCCCAGCATCAGGGTCTTCTCCAGTGAGTGCTCCCTTCTCATTTGGTGGCCAAAGTATTTGAGCTTCAGTTTTATTATCTGGCCTTCCACAGAACAGTCAGGGTTGGTTTCTTTTAGGATTGACTGATTTGATCTCCTTGCAGTCCAAGGGACTCTCAAGAGTCTTCTCCAGCACCATAATTCGAAAGCATCTATTCTTCTGCACTCGGCCATCCTTATACTCCAACTCTCATAGCCATACATGACTACTGGGAATACCATCACTTTGACCATACAGACTTTTGTTGGCAGGGTGATGTCTCTACTTTTTATTATGCTGTCTAGGTTTGCCATCACGTTCCTCCCAAGGAGCAGGCGTCTTATGATCTTAGATCCCAGGAACGTGGAGTCTGTCACTGCTTCCATGACTTCCCCTTCTTTTTCAATAACTTAATTGATTTCCAAGATTGCACAATTTAAATCCTAGCCTCTATCAGCATATTTACCACTACACCATGAACCTTGCTTCCTAGCATGGAAAGATCACACCAATTAATGAAAGCGCTGTGTCTTCACTGCTCAAGATCTATGCA
>NW_015161866.1:562-894 GCF_001447785.1 Gekko japonicus | reverse complement strand
ACTGAAAATCTGGAGAACGGGTCGACTGCCGCTCGTCATCGAGTGTCTGCTGCAAGTCTTAAGGACTGGATTCACTTGCTTTACAAACATTAGTGTTTTCCCCAGTTTGGAATTGAGAAGCCTTTTCCCCACTTTGGAACAGTGAGGTTTATTCTGGGAATGTAAAGTTTCCTTTACATTCAGTTTGGTGTCGTGGTGAAGTGCGCGGAGTCTAATCTGGGAGAGCCGGGTTTGATTCCCCACTCCTCCACATGCAGCTGCTGGATGACCTTGGGCAAGCCGTAGCTCTGACAAGAGCTGTTCTTGAAAAAGAGCCGTTTCTGTCAAGAGCT
>NW_015161866.1:0-389 GCF_001447785.1 Gekko japonicus | reverse complement strand
TGAGACTCCCTTGGGTAGTGAAGGGCGGGGTATAAATCCAATCCCTTCTTCTTCTTCTTTTACCTCCCAGGGTGTCTGTTGTGGGGAGGGGAAGGGAAAGGAGTCTGTAAGCCACTCTGAGACTCCCTTGGGTAGTGAAGGGCCATGGGGTATACATCCAATCCCTTCTTCTTCCTTTAAGTTCCTTTAAGTTCTTGACTTGTCTGTGTGCCAACTGTTTTGAATAGTAGATTTAAATAAGAACATTTAAATAACAAGAATTGTTGAAGAACTGAAGAACTGGAATATTTTGGAGCTTTATTTGATGTTAGGTTTCATATATAAAGCTGAAGTTACTAACACCGACTCCCACCCTGCCCTAGGGGCCCTTCACTTATTGTTGTCAAAAG
>NW_015161865.1:0-913 GCF_001447785.1 Gekko japonicus | reverse complement strand
CCAGCTCACAGCAGTCTGGAGACCCCAAAACTCATCACGGGGAGGGGGAGGAGGAGAAGGGGGTCTTCTCAGAGACAATCGCCCTTTTGCAAGCCATATGGAATTGCAAGCGGGGATGGCCCCGATCTGCTCAGCCTGGACTGCCAAGCCAACCCAGTTTTCATGATGATCCAATCAAGGAAGGCGTTTGACATTCCTTCCGAGCTCTCTGGCTGATGGTCCTGCGAGCCAGGTAAGATGCGCCAGGCAGCCGGCCAGGAGAGCATTTTTTAATTTAGCCAACAGCTACACAGATGGAATGAAGCATGGGGGTGGGGTGGGGGGGACGGAATAAGCAGATGCCCTTTCAATAACAATACAGGTGTTTGCTTCAGTAAAGCTATTTTTAAAAGAGGCCAGCAGAGATCTTAATTACGGAAGGGCAATGTGGCAAGTGGAGCTGCGGCAGCTCAAGTGGTTAAGACGCTGAACTGCAGGCTGTGGAAGGTCAGTAGTTCAGCAGTTCGAGACCCGGGTGTGCCGCGTGACGGAGTGAGCTCCCGTCTCTAGTTCCAGCTCCTGCCAACCTAGCAGTTCGAAAGGAAGACATTGCAAGTAGGTAAATAGGGACCACTTCGGTGGGAAGGTAACAGCGTTCCGTGCGCCTTGGTGTTTAGTCATGCCGGCCACATGACCACGGAAACGTCTTCGGACAGTGCTGGCTCTTCGGCTTGGAAACAGAGATGAGCACCGCAACCCTAGAATCGGATTCAACTGGCTTTCTTGCACAAGGAACCTTTACCTTTACCTTTAATGTGGCAAGTCCGGTGCATATTGGATTCTGCGTGGCAACGTTTAAAAAAATGTATTTACTTAATTCATTTGTACCTCCCTTTTCTCCTCACGAGGTGGCTGCGGTGGCTCAAGTGGTTAA
>NW_015161864.1:496-899 GCF_001447785.1 Gekko japonicus | reverse complement strand
CCGAATGCAGCCTAGCCTGGGCTTTTAAGCCATGCTTCCTCTGGCTGCCCCAGCTGCGCCACTCACCCACGCAGCGCTTTTGGCTAGATCCTGCTCAAGGTAGGCTTCAAGGGTCTTCTGGCCCCCGAGAGGCTGCAACTCACAGAACACCCCCACTCGGGCTGTGAGCTTAACCACCACACCAGTTTGGTGTAGAGGAGGAGGAGGAGAATGGATTTATACCCCGCCCTTCACTACCCAAAGGTGTCTCAGAGCGGCTTACAAACTCCTTTCCCTTTCCCCTCCCCACAACAGACACCCTGTGAGATAGGGGTGGGGCTGAGAGAACTCTGACAGAAACTGCTCTTTTTTCAAGAACAGCTGTGCCAGAATTGTGGCTTTTTCTATGTCCTCTAGCAACATG
>NW_015161864.1:0-333 GCF_001447785.1 Gekko japonicus | reverse complement strand
TCAGTCACAAGTTCTCTCAGGGCTGTTATCTCACGGACAGTTCTCGAGAGAGAGAGCTCTCTCAGCCCCACCTACCTCACAGGGTGTCTGTTGTGTGGGGAGGGGAAGGGAAAGGAGTTTGTAAACCGCCTGAGACTCTTGAGTGAAGGGCGGGGTATAAATCCAATCTTTGCTCCTCTTCTTTTCCAGATCCCTTTTTAAAAATTCAGGCCTCAGTTCACGGCAAGGGCCGTCCCCCTATCTCAGCAGTTTTCAGGGATGTGTCAGTCCTGACCGCCCCCCGCCCGCCCGAGCGCCGCCTGACAGATGCCCACCGTGAAGATCTCCACGATG
>NW_015161863.1:0-900 GCF_001447785.1 Gekko japonicus | reverse complement strand
TGCTAATATTTGCAGACGCACACTGGGGTCGATGGGCTTTTTTTGTTGTTCCATGCTACCCACATGCATAATTGCAGTAGGGATGGGAACATGTTTTATACATGCACGATTTTGATCTGAATATCCCAGTTTCTGATCGGTGTTCTCCCTGCTTGTGACAAAACATGTCCCATGTTCTCTGCCATGGAAGCTTGCTGGGTGACCTCCGGCCAGTCATACACGATCCGCCTGACCCACCTCACAGGGTCATTGTGAGAATAAAATCAGAGGAGAGTGATGTAAGCAACTTTGGGTCCCCATTGGGGAAAAAGAAGAAGAGATTGGATTTATACCCCACCCTTCACTACCTGAAGGAGCCTCAGAGAGGCTTACAATCTCCTTTCCCTTCCCACAACAGACACCCTGTGAGATAGGTGGGGCTGAGAGAGCTCTTTCAAGGACTGCTTGTACTTGAGAGCTCTGAAAAAGCTTGTGACTGACCCAAGGTCACACCAGCAGCTGCGCGTGGAGGAGTAGGAAATCAAACCCTGTTCTCCCAGATTAGAGTCCGCATTCCTAACCACTACACCAAAAGGCAGGCTAAACCAACCAAACAAACAAATAAAACTATAATCTAGTGGTTTGTTAAGCCATTTTGAAATATTTGTATCTCACCTTTCCATAAAGCACAAGGCGTTTACACCCCATTTACTAGCCACCATAAGTTGCCCGGCCACATAGCTGATACCTGCTACGCATGATAGCTCCATGGAGCCTCCACGTACCGCAACTGTGTACCTCCGAACATGAGATGCGGAGGGCAAAGAGAGAAGGGCTTTGTGCTCAGTTTGAAGTCATCCCAGGGATGTGTGGCTAAGAACTTAGGGAAGAGCCTGCTGGACTGGACCAGTGGTCCATCTA
>NW_015161862.1:0-902 GCF_001447785.1 Gekko japonicus | reverse complement strand
TCTAGCCACACTTTTCTCACGTCTGATCGTGCCTGCGGTGTTCAACCACTTCCGGTATAAACCCCCTCCCCACTCAAAAGCTGCCCGAGGCTTCTGCTTTTCATGCGTTGGCGGTGTGCGCATAGGCGGAGCTCTGCTACTACGTTTAGAAAACCGACATTTAAACGGTCACTTCTTTTAGCGTTTAGATGAGTTCAGGATCTCACGAAGGCCATTTTTGGGTCAAACGTTTAAAGGGAAGTCTTTTGTTGGAGGGGTTGGATTGATTCGCCCTGGTGGTTCTGCACATGCGCCATGATAGTTTCCCCCCCCTTCTACGGAGGGGCGCCTATGCGCATGCGCAAACAGGAAAATTTTTAAAGACCCTGCTGACACATGCTCCCGCGCGTCGGTAGTGTAGATGCTGGGGAGCTACGTGACTGCGCGGTGAGGCGGGATAAGGGAGGGGAGTGTGATCGCGATTATCCAGATCAAATATAATCCAGTTAGAACCGGAGCAGTTTCACCTGCTCTCAGCACGCCGTCTGACCGCACCCATGGTCTAATAATTTGATACCTTCTGCTACCCTTCTGAGCCCTAATTTGTGACTTCAATGTGAGCCAGTTCTTCAGAACCACTTCCTGAAAACAGTAGCTGTGGTGTGGGCATGCGCCCCACATTTCCCAGAGGAAAAAGATGCAGAGGTAATTTTCTTTCTCTGCCATTTCCCCAGCTACCTTAACCCAAACTTTCTTCCTTTTTCAGTCTACCTGGAGAAGTGTGCATGCACACAAATGCTTATGCCTTGAATAGAACTTTGGTGGTCTTAAAGTTGGCACTGGACTCAATGCTTGTTCTTCCCTCTTTTCGTTTTTTTTTTTTTAACTGCCCCTGAAGGGGCAGGGTTTTATTACATTTTCCA
>NW_015161861.1:663-906 GCF_001447785.1 Gekko japonicus | reverse complement strand
TGTTAGGAAACTACTCTAAAAGCCCACAATGCACGAGAAAACACTTTACCTTTTTGATCGATATCTATCTCCAGGGGTCGTTTCGTAGAAAAAGAGCTAGGGGAACTCATTAGCATAACTCATTAGCATATGCCACACCCCCTGACATCACCAGAAGTGTGTCATAAGGCCACACCCCCCGCCCCCAACGGTCCCGGCCGCCGGTGCCGGCCTTGCAGCTCCACTGCCGAGCCCCATGAGGGG
>NW_015161861.1:0-546 GCF_001447785.1 Gekko japonicus | reverse complement strand
CATTTATGTTAGTGTTGCATAGTTTTTTTTTTTGAACGGCCCCAAAGGGCAGAATTTTATTTGTTTTTTAAACTAAATACACATATAAACAGGGCTTTTTTTGTAGAAAAAGCCCAGCAGGAACTCATTAGCATAACAGGCCACACCAAACAGCAGAAACTCATTAGCATATTAGGCTACACCTTTAACAGCACAGCTCATTAGCCTAGTAGGCCACAACCCCATGCCTTCCCTTGGCTTGCCCCGGCACCCCACAGCTGTGGGAAGCCCCAGGAAACCAGCCCTTAGAGGGAAGGAATTTGGTCACAGCTGGCTGGGGTGGAGGGGTGGTTTTTGATAGAGGTTTCGGCTGTAGTGGGCGTGGCCAACTTCGAAGCCAGCCGGAACTCCGTTCCTGTGCGTTCCTGCCCAAAAATAGCCCTGGCTAATGGAGCACCTTTAGTTATGCCCCCCTCAATGGTCAATGCCGAAAGAAGCAAAGCTCATATACCAAGCCGGATCTTTGGTCCTTTCCGCTCAGTAGGGTCTACCAGGGTTGGCCTGAGC
>NW_015161860.1:609-911 GCF_001447785.1 Gekko japonicus | reverse complement strand
TTGGGGGCCAACCTGGAGCTGGGAGCCTATGCCATTTTTTTTAAATTGGAAAATAGAGACAAGAGCTTAATCCCTCCTTCGCATCTATCTGCAGGCTTGCACGTGGGGGTCATTGGAAGAGAATGGGCTTGGGGAGGATTGATCCCTCCTGCAAATCCCCCCCCCCATTTTGCAGCAAAAGTGCCAAGCCCCGGTGCGTATTTGATGCCAGACGTTTAGTTGAGTCCTTAATTGTCGTCCTGTTTCTGTAATCCCTGTGATGGCACATATCCTTCATTTGTAATTCAGGCCTCAACGTAATT
>NW_015161860.1:0-439 GCF_001447785.1 Gekko japonicus | reverse complement strand
GGTCCAGTCTTCCTGGAGAGGATGGAGCTGGTGAGGCCTTCAGAGGTGGGGGTACACTGGATTCATGGGGGGGGGAAGAGGGGGAAGGGAGCTCCTAAACAGTTCTCACCCCCTTGGCTCTATAGTTTCATTTGTAAGTGGACTCTAAACCAGAGGTGTTGAACTCATTTGTTATGAGGGCCAGATCTGACATAAATGTCACCTTGTCCTACCGGCCATGTGTGCCATAAAATGTTATAAACTGTATAAAGGACAGTAGCTGGTAAGCTCAGAGTCAGTGTATCCTCACTGCAAGGCCCCCAAGGGTTGGGAGGGGTGTGTGAAGGGAAACCCATATGGGCAGACCGGAGAGCCAGCACTGTAGCACTGGGCAGACGCGCCCAAACTGCTTGACTGCTGCAGATGCGGTAGTTCCACCATGCTGAAGCCACAGAGTGGC
>NW_015161859.1:0-915 GCF_001447785.1 Gekko japonicus | reverse complement strand
AACTGCTAGGTTGGCAGGAGATGCTGAGGTAAACATTCTCAAATACTTCATTTCCAGGTAAAGGGGCATGCTGAGAGACCTGGACCCAAGTAATTCACTCCCAAGTAAAGGGGCATGCTGAGGGTCCCGGAGCTCAATAATTCACACCCAGGTAAAGGGGCATGCTGAGGATGGCAGACTCACATACTTCACTTATTTTAGATTGCCAAATGCTGATGGAGCATTGAAATGGATCTGAATTTGTTTCAAGTGAGAAAATAGGACAAAGCCTTATAATTTGTAACTGGACTTCCCACCGTGGTGCCTGTGGGTGCCCACCGGTGCCTTCCCTGGTGCTCCCCAAGTGTTCGTAGGGAGTGGGCAAGACCAGGTGGGGCTTTTGCCCAACAAGGCTTCTGATTGGCCATTGGAAATTTGATTGCCTGTGCAGTTTTTTTTAGATGTCTACCACAACACAAGAATCTTCATTGTGTGACTGAAGGGAAGCTGTGGCAGCCATTTTTGGGGCCGGTTCATCCTGTCAGACTCCCTGGTCAAGTTACTCTCAAGCACTTTGGCAGTGAAAAGCTTTATTGGCAGTGAAAAGCTTTACTCTTTGGCAGTGAAAAGCTTTATTGAGTTAAACAGGTTCCAGGCATGAACAGTACCTTGTCAGTTCTAATGTATTTTGGCGGGTACGTGCATAGATATAGAACCATAACCCTTCCTAAGACCAACCCACACGTCATGTCACGCAGCCAGACTCCTGCGTCGCTACCCCCCTTCCCATGGGAATACACGATCCCATTATCTACTATACAAGCTGGCACTGAGAGCTGCAAGGACGCCTCCCTGTGAACTAGAGAGAGGCACCTCTTGAGGAAGAGCCGTCTGAGCACTCACACACCCACACTCACTCCCCCTACCTAAGGAATT
>NW_015161858.1:390-917 GCF_001447785.1 Gekko japonicus | reverse complement strand
CGACTGTGCGACTGAACAACAAAACAAACAGTGGTTGTGCGTTGACTCACACCTTAGCTGCAGCTGCCTTAGCTGCAGCTCACGCTGGACAGGACAGGTCTGTCCGGCACGTTTTTCCTCTGAAGGTAGCAGCCACACAGGAC
This sequence comes from Gekko japonicus, assembly GCF_001447785.1. Taxonomy (NCBI): domain Eukaryota; kingdom Metazoa; phylum Chordata; class Lepidosauria; order Squamata; family Gekkonidae; genus Gekko; species Gekko japonicus. The sequence goes on along the minus strand of NW_015161858.1, from coordinate 774 downwards.
TGGGTTTGTTTCTGGGCTTTGCCCATTTTCCTGACCTGAGAGAGCCCTGCACAGATAGATGCCTTTGTCCCACCTAGTAGCGTATACAGTTCCTCTTTCCTCCATTTTATCCTCGCAGCAACCTTGTGAGGTATGTTAGAGTTAAGGTGTGTGCCTGGCCCAAGGACACCCAGCAGGCTCTCTGGTTGGGGAGGATTTGAATCTGGGTCTTCTTTTAACTAGAACACCCCATCTCTAAAGAGCTGACTTTCAGAGCAATGCTCTAAGTGTAGGGTCACTGTTGACCAGGGTGGGGGGGCGGCGCTTGGGAATAGTGTCTGTGACAAGAACAAAGTCTGAGTCCAGTGGCACCTTGAAGACCAGCAAAGTCACTAGAGAATCTCT
>NW_015161858.1:0-379 GCF_001447785.1 Gekko japonicus | reverse complement strand
CAATTTAATGGTTTCATGAATAAAAAATCAAGAGAAAGGTCTTGAGTGCAAATTCTACGATGCCTGACACAAGAAAGTGGATGTGTGTTTAGCCTGTTCGGAAAAAGGGGAACACAGGTGCAGCTGCAGGTGGGACGGGGGCAGAAGGGGGTGTCCGGGTCTCTTACAGGCTGTTAGATAAAAAGGGGGACACAGTGATTCATCTTGTACACAGAGGAGAGAATAGCCCAACAGGGTGTTTCAATAACCAGGAAGTGATTTTATGCCACTTATTTTATGATGAACGCATTAAAAATTGTGGGGCCAAGGGGAAAATAAACAAATAAAAAATAAAATAAATTTAAAAAATATTCCTGATGTCTAAAGTTCAAGATTGTTT
>NW_015161857.1:712-917 GCF_001447785.1 Gekko japonicus | reverse complement strand
TGGCTATTCTGCCACCTACATTACTCTACGCTATGCTTATATTCCCACACATTACTGCATTGAAAAAGTATGACGTTGACATAACACTAAGACCGGCAACTGATTCAAACTCACTCAGCGTTGCTTACTCTGAGGGGCTCGCCAAGATCACAGGCAGAGGAATTCCCCAGGCTTGAGAGCACCTTTTCAACTGCTGGTTATCGGT